>NC_091302.1:34747910-34807910 GCF_038502225.1 Cherax quadricarinatus | reverse complement strand
CAGAGACCCCACCGGGCATATGATGAACTGGGATGAGGTACAACTCGTTCTCACCGAACCAGACCTCAGACGCCGACGGTGTCTAGAAGCCTCGCTAATCACCATCACCGACACAATAGAACGTAACACTGGAAAGCACAAAATTTCTAAAATTAGCATACATGATACTCAACCAGGCTAAGCACCACCAACCCAACAACACAGGAGTCACATGATCTCATCGTCTACCCGTCCTCATCTCAACATGACATTCTTCAGGTCACCTTGTGTCTCTCACATCTCACTTTCCGCCTATATGTAATGTCTTTCTACCTCTGTATGTTAGAAGTGCTCAAGGTCTCAGGACCGAAACGTTTTCTAATAAATATGTCCTAGTGTTTCCTTACGTGTTTTTCTAAACCAGTAATAAAACTGTTACTAATGATATTTCAGTTTTCGTTTTATTACATTTAATGACGCGTTTATAAAGTAATATATTTTTTTTTATTCCAGGTGGCTGGACGTGTCCGTAAGTGGTGCCCAGAGAGAAAATAAAAATAATCGTTATTTTAATATAATTGACAAATATGAGTGTATACGGCTAATTTCTACAGTTATAACAAAAATCAAAACAAAAGTTATTAATGGGTAAGGACGGGCAAAAGTATTTTGAAAAGTTGAAGAGGTAAACGTTAATTTTCCAATGGGGAAAAAAAACGCGCATAAGAAAAAGTCCCGTTTTCTACAACACTCTGACCAGACACAGTTGAAATTTATTATACAATGACTACAAGAGGGGCTGTATCTCTGTGATGTATAGCACAGATTGGCCTGAGGTCAAGATGGGGTCAGAGATGACCCCCGGAGAGGCGCTGTTGACCCCAGCTACGACGGAGATGGTGTGGAAGCAGTTCTTGGCTTCTGTGACTCGCGGACTCTCCCAACCTCAGCCTTCAAGAATGGAACAGGTTAATCTGACTGCCGTTCGGGTGAGATTAGCTTCCCTCACACCCACGCCGCCCACGCCTTTCCTCTCCCTGCATCTCCCAGACACGCCTGATTTGCTGGCTGTGGGCGTGGGCGGCGCATGGGCGTGGGTTCTCTTCCTGGTGTTGGCATACCGTGGCCTCTGCGGCAGGGGCAAGCCATACACCACGCCCTCTTTGCTTCCCGCCCACGCCGCCCGCACGCTGGCCCTGCTGGTGTTGTTGCTAGTACAGGTGGGCGCATGCGGAGAGGCTGCGGTGCGCTACTGGAGATCATCAGTGCCGCATGTGCTGCTGGTTCCTGCCGCATGCGTGGCTCTTCTGTCTACCCTCCTCGCCGCTGTCTTCTACCACGCCATTGAGACCTGGCGAGCTCCTGCCTTTGTGGTAGTGACGGTAGGCGTGTGGGCATGCGGCGTGGGGGTGGGCGTGGTGAGGGCGTGGCAGGTGGTGGGCGGGGGCGTGCCGCTTCACTTAGTGTATCCCACCTTAGCCATCCTGAGCCTCGCCTTCGCTACTGTGCTGCTACTGCTGGACCTGTGGACCCTCCTGACCTGGGTGAGTAACCTGTAGACCCTCCTGACCTGTGTGAATAACTTTTAGACCCTCCTGGCCTGTGTAAGTAACTTGTAGACCCTCCTGACCTGTGTGAATAACTTTTAGACCCTCCTGGCCTGTGTAAGGAACTTGTAGACCCTCCTGACCTATGTGAATAACTTTTAGACCCTCCTGGCCTGTGTAAGGAACTTGTAGACCCTCCTGACCTGTATGAGTAACTTTTAGACCCTCCTGGCCTGTGTGAGTAACTTGTAGGCTCTCATGACCTGTGTGAGTAACTTGTAGGCCCTCCTGACCTGTGTGAGTAACTTTTAGACCCTCCTGGGCTATGTGAGTAACGTGTAAATCTTCCTGACCTGGTTGAGTAACTTGTAGAACCTTATAACCTGGGTGAGTAATGTGTAGATCCTCCTGACCTGGGTAAATAACCCCTGGACCCTCGTGACCTTGGTGAGTAACCTGTGGCTACCTTTCTCTTCTCTCTCTCTCTCTCTCTCTCTCTCTCTCTCTCTCTCTCTCTCTCTCTCTCTCTCTCTCTCTCTCTCTCTCTCTACACACACACACACACACACACACACAAAGCGACCAGCAACGAGGCGGGGCCAGGAGCTGTGAACCGACCCCTACAACCACAAATTGGTGAGTACACTCATTTACGGACGGGAAACCATAAAATTTATCTTCCTCTTGACCATACTGTCTCTTCTGTCTTTGTTACTGTCTCTCTCTGTTTTACTGGGCTGTGTTGTCTTGATCTCTGTCTTTCTTTGATCTGTTGGAAGTCTGCTCAAGCTTCCTTGTTTCTTCACTTTATTTATTGCATTGTTTGAACGTTTGTACTTCGGTCGTCCCTCTCCTTGCTATATAATATATTTTCCCCATTAGGTAGTGACCCCTCTAAATGGGCTCTTGATTTATGGAGTCGGAGCTCCGCGCCTCTCCCTGTCATCAAAGGTCGTCGGATACATTCAGTGTCCCAAGTTAGCAAGTAGGTCGTCTGTACTGAATGACGGAGTTACGAGGAGGTTCATTTTTGTGTGTGTGTCGCTTGTGTTAAAGGTTTCTCATAAAATCATTCTCCAGAAAGTTGTGTGAGCACCTTCGGGTCTTGAGCTTACTGGTAAAAATTTTTTATTGGGCACCGACCTGGTATGGCAGTACAGCTGACCCCCCCACCGCCCCCCTCTAGATAACGACATCGTTAAACCAGAGCTTATTTACCAGGATATGTGACCTCGTTAACGTGTTTGTCAGGAAGTTGGTAAAGTAAGATTTTAAACTGATAGAAGGAGGCTGCAGTCCTAGGGACGGAGGCTGCAGTCCTAGGGACGGAGGCTGCAGTCCTAGGGACGGAGGCTGCAGTCCTAGGGACGGAGGCTGCAGTCCTAGGGACGGAGGCTGCAGTCCTAGGGACGGAGGCTGCAGTCCTAGGTACGGAGGCTGCAGTCCTAGGGACGGAGGCTGCAGTCCTAGGGACGGAGGCTGCAGTCCTAGGGACGGAGGCTGCAGTCCTAGGGACGGAGGCTGCAGTCTTAGGGACGGAGGCTGCAGTCCTAGGGACGGAGGCTGCAGTCCTAGGGACGGAGGCTGCAGTCCTAGGGACGGAGGGAGCAACAATGTTCTGAAAATAGGGCAGCTTATAAAAACAAGAGAAGTCTACAGAGAGAGAGAGAGAGAGAGAGAGAGAGAGAGAGAGAGAGAGGAAAGAAAAAAATTCTGTCGTAGGATCTAAATATTCAAAAAGTCGGAACGCGAGAAATAAAATAGACGAACTAAAACTAATTGCATGTGGGGGGGGGGGATATATTATTGTAATAATCGAGACCAGTTTCAATTTAAAAAATAGGGACATGTCTGCTGAATGCCACATACAGGGATATAAATTATTCCACAGGAATAATTTATATCCCTGTGGGCGGAGTTGCTATGTGTGTTAAGGGGAAATTTATGGTGTTGCATTAAAAACGAAATAAAAATGGAAGGGATAAACAGGGAATCTGACTACGATTGCCAGTAAGTGCATGAAAAACTAATCTTGGGTGTGAGCTACGGATCCCCAAACATCGACAGTGACCACCGTAAACTTCTGTGGGGAAAAGCTGATCATTAACTAGAGACGAATATGTAGTTTTAATGGGAGATTTTTAACTTTAGGCGAATTGACTGGGGCAATTTGACAGAACAAACAAGGAATCTCTGATAAATAATCTTGAGGTTAATGAAGAGCTTCGAGAAAGTGATCATAAATTCACTTAGTTTTAACGTTTCATAATGATAACGAGCACAAGTTCCCAATGTTTACGTTGTAGATTATATGTAGTAGTTAAGTGTGGTAACCTGACTAGGCATTACCACAGGGGAGGCCAGATACACCCTGATAATGAATGTCAGTGTGACATTTTCCAGAGCACTCTCAAACCTACCCAGCTGACCGTATTCAAAATAGAAAAAATAAGTTAATTATGAATAAGCGTAAATGGATGAGTTGTTTTCCATCGGTCTCCCTCCCCCACCCATAACTCACCCACCTCCACCTGTTACCCTCCACCACCCATCACTCTCCCTCCCCCATCATTATCCCTATCCCACCCATCACTTTCCCCTCCTCCCATCACTCTCTCTCCCCCATCACTCTCCCTCCCCACCCATCGTTCTCTCTCCCAACCCCAGACCCCCCAAACACCCACCCACCCAACACACAAATCTTAATTTTAAGCAGAGAGCTGACGAGCAACGACCGTAGAGTGTGTGTGAGGAGAGTTATAATTAAGCCTACCACAACACGTAGCTGCTGTGGGACAAGCCAAGGAAAATCCCATGTTTCCCGTCCACGAGTAACTATCACAGCCAGCAAACAAATCTGAAAATCTGGGAGAGATCAAGAATTTTGGGGCATCCTGAATATTAGCACAGGACAAAGGATGCCAATGATCAGTACTGAAACACAGCAAGATATCCAGAAAAACCCCGCTAAATAATACTAAAACATAGCAAGTTAGCCAGGAAATCCCAGTAAACATTGTAGTAAACAAGACTGGAAGTGCCAAAGAAAAAGATAGAAAAAAAGGAATGTGTAGATATTATGTCAGGAGAATTAGCGACTGTGAAATTATATATACATATGCAGCATATGGGCGCCTAGCAAACCTCAGAACAGCATTCCGACATCTTAATAAGGAATCATTCAGGACCCTGTACACCGTGTACGTTAGGCCCATATTGGAGTATGCGGCACCAGTTTGGAACTCACACCTAGCCAAGCACGTAAAGAAACTAGAGAAAGTGCAAAGGTTTGCAACAAGACTAGTCCCAGAGCTAAGAGGTATGTCCTACGAGGAGAGGTTAAGGGAAATCAACCTGACGACACTGGAGGACAGGAGAGATAGGGGGGACATGATAACGACATACAAAATACTGAGAGGAATTGACAAGGTGGACAAAGACAGGATGTTCCAGAGATTGGACACAGCAACAAGAGGACACAGTTGGAAGTTGAAGACACAGATGAATCACAGGGATGTTAGGAAGTATTTCTTCAGCCACAGAGTAGTCAGGAAGTGGAATAGATTGGGAAGCGATGTAGTGGAGGCAGGATCCATACATAGCTTTAAGCAGAGGTATGATGAAGCTCACTGCTCAGGGAGAGTGAACTAGTAGCGATCAGTGAAGAGGCGGGGCCAGGAGCTTGGACTCGACCCCTGCAACCTCAACTAGGTGAGTACAACTAGGTGAGTACAGCTGCCGTATGCATCATGAAGTCGAAGGCCTAGTAAACAATAATTTAGGGAGAGGCTCCATCTAAGGAAGAAACAAAGAAACTCAGTGAGAGAACACGGGGAAGACAGACACACCTGGCAATGGGACACAGCGAAGCAGTTCATCACACACCAAGACCAAACATGCAACGGCACACATTAAATACAACTTCGGGGAGAATAAAAAATGTTACTTTAGTAGCCATATCACAAGACTGAACAGTATCAGAGGCGCTTATAAAACTCACACTAAACCCACGCATCTGAGGTAATAAATCCTCCTCTCTATTTTGCCAACATTGAGCTTTTTAAAACTAATAAAAATTATACAAGTTAGCCATGTAAAGTGGACTCATCACTAGAAGCAAATATTATATTTGGAACATTTGCAGAAATACATTCAAGGGATGTTTTGGACAGCGATACAGTATATCGGTAATAAATTACGATACCGGTATATGTAGTGTGACTGAGTTAATAGGTCAAAGGGAGGGACAGGACTATATTTTAAAGACATGTTTAGTTATGCAGAACTGCTGAATTCATCAAATGATACAGTAGAAGTACTCTCCGCCATCAATGAATTTGGAGGCATCATTTTGAACGATCGAAGCTCCACCACTGAGGGTTTTGGATGTTATCTGAGACATTCCAGGATGCTGGGAATGAGTTCAACAAGTTTGGTCATAGGGACCGTGAACATACCAATTGTTACAGGTGTAAATATCTATGAGGAAACTGAATAAGTACTTCAGGCTTTGAAGGCCATGCGGGCCAGAAGGCTGATAACAGCAACAGTCTGGTTGATGAGCACCAGATAAGCCTGGCCAAGACCGGAAGCGGAAGTAGGAAAACTCCAACCTAGTCACAATTGCATAAGGGCTCCTCCGTCAGTGAGCTGCAGCACTCTGATACAATCGGCTGGAGTCTCTCGTCTATACGCCCATCCTCTGGTGTAAAATACTGAGGCGGTCGCACTTTGTAGTGGCGTGTGATACAAGGTCCAGAGTGCCAAGACCTTACTTAAGAACCGACTTTACTACTGCATTGCGACATCTATGAGGTGACTGTACACAGGGAAAAATTCTTGCAAGATTAACACATGACCTCTCACACGGTGATTATTTACACTTACTCGGAGGTGCAGAGGAGTTGCAATTATTTATAAAACATATGGGTGTTGACAGCTAACTTAGAGAGCAAACGATTTGTATACTCGGCATGAAAGTTAAAAGTATCAATCAGCAAGTGTCTATGGCACACACACACACACACACACACACACACACACACACACACACACACACACACACACACACACACACACACACACACACACACACACACACACACACACACACAGTGAAGAGACAGGGCCTGGAGCTATAACTTGGCCTCTGCAACCACAATTAGGTGAGTACAGACACACTCCTTGTCTGGAACGAAGAGTGTAATGGAGCTGAAGAGGTGTAGACTGGTGTCTGTCACGTTGTGAGAAGCAGAAGTATTGCCATGACTGTCTGCTCGTTTGATAACGTAATCATAACCTCTGACTTACAGTTTATTTCCTCATAGCTATCTGAGAACTGGAAACAGACAAGGTTCCTCTAACATTACAACCTGGTAATACCTTATTATCTTAGTAGTAGCAATGTAATAATTAGTAGAAAACAGTAGTCTTCTTCAAGAGATCTTTCCGTACCCTCTGGAAGATGAGTTGAGAGTTCAGTGCGTTTATCAATGAAAATATCAGCAATATTACTCAACTGAGGAAGAGATAACGAGATATCATACTGTAGACGCATATCAGACCTTTACTATACAAAGTATTGAACATTTAACGTCGTGCTGTTAAGGAAGAGTTTAGTTTACTCTGTACACTCGAAATTACGTCGTTTCACGACCCACAGTCAAGGTTGCTCGTCACTCGAAATGCGTCACTGATTATCAGGTTGGTATGTTCAACAAGAACGTTGCTCGGGGGATGACGTGTGGTCACAGCAGCGAGTCGAACATTGAACTTACTGTAGAAGAGATCCTGTAACTATAACATTTATAAATTCCTAACATTATCAGAGAGAAAGACTCGAGGACAGGTGTGAGGATGGATGGTGATCCTCCCTCAGAGCTCTTTACCTACTGTCTCGACGCTTATCAACAACCAGAACGAGCTCGCAGTAACGCCGCAAGTTACGGAATATAACGTAAGTGCGTATTTCTTTTCTCTAAAATCAAGAAATTCTTCAGCAGATCAACAGAAGTTCTTTACAGTAACTCTTCAAACTGGATAGAGGGGAGGGATGAGGTACCATCTTGTTGAGGAGTTCTTGATCCAAGAGACTGCAGCTACTTTTTCTTACCTTAGATCAAACCTGATTACTTCTCATTCCCCAGGTGTTGTATATAATGTTGAATATAATAATATAATAATATAATGTTGAATATAATAATAATTATTTGCAAATTCAGCTAAGTAAACGTACGGACGAGAAAATGGAAGAGAGAGAGAGAGAAAGAGGGTGGATAGGTAGGTGGGTGGATGGGTAGGAGGGTGGGTGGGCAGGGAACCACAGGCAACAACTTCCAGCCTCAGCCTGAAATAGAGGAAGGAAACGTCAATCTTGTTTTGCCACTCTGAAGGATGTCTCTGGCGGTCTGCGGTTGATTGTGACGGTCCTGTAGTGACGTGTGTTGCTGTGTGTTCCTTGGTGATGATCTGTGTTACTCTGTGATAATCTCTGTTGCTCTGTATTGCTCTGTATTGCTCTGTTATGATCTGTGTTGTTATGCTGTGGTTTGTGTTGGACCGGTGGTCTGGTAGTGGCCCGGTGGTCTGGTGGCTAAAGCTCCCGCTTCACACACGGAGGGCCCGGGTTCGATTCCCGGCGGGTGGAAATTCCGACACGTTTCCTTACACCTATTGTCCTGTTCACCTAGCAGCAAATAGGTACCTGGGTGTTAGTCGACTGGTGTGGGTCGCATCCTGGGGGACAAGATTAAGGACCCCAATGGAAATAAGTTAGACAGTCCTCGATGACGCACTGACTTTCTTGGGTTATCCTGGGTGGCTAACCCTCCGGGGTTAAAAATCCGAACGAAATCTTATCTTATCTTGGTCTTAGTGTGTCGCTCTGTGATCTCTGGGTGTCTCAGGCGGTGTATGCGGGTCTCAGACGGTGTATGGGGGTCTCAGACGGTGTATGGGGGTCTCAGACGGTGTATGGGGGTCTGTGGTAGAAGACTTGGCTGTGGTGTTTTGTCATATTTATTTGGAACACATGAGACACTTTAAAGTAGTCTTGTAAAAACTGTAAATGAGAAAGTTACGCTTTATTTACAAGGTTCCCAAGTCAGTAGAGATCACATGAAGAACAGAGTTAACATACCATAGATTTCTCTGTGAGGTGCAGCTGACTGCTTCATTATGTCACTGGTCTCACGACATCTACACCTGTGATACACCTGTGACATACCTGTGATATACCTGTGATATACTTGTGATATACTCGTGGGCTGTTTCAAGGTCTCTTCTAGCCCTGCAGCCCGGCCTAAGTCTAGGTTTTCTTATTGACCACTTGGTTAACCAGGCTGTTCGTTCTAATGGACCACCGGTCCACTTATTCATCACAACCCAGTTGATCCGGCACTTTCCTATGTGATACTTGCCTTAGTTCTGCACGCTGCGCTTGTTTTGAATTAATTATTTCCATACCTAAAGAGTAAAAAATTGTCACCATTGACTATTCTGGTATTATATTAGCTCATTTGAAGGCTTTGTTGATATCAGTAATTTTTTCTGTCTTCTACTGAGGTGACTTTCATTCTTCCTTCGGTGTCGTTCACTAAAGGCTATACAAAGGTGTGGTTAGTGTTCACATCTGTAAGGCTGAGACTCAGTGTTGTTGCTAGAACCTTGTATTTTGCTCTTAATTTTTTTACTCTGCTGAGACTGTATTTTATTTACTTTACTGCCATTCCTGTTGAAATTTGAATATCCATTTCCTCTACTTTCAGTGCTATACTTATTGTCCTTATTTTATGAGGCACTACTCCATGATCGCATTTGTCAAAGGTTTTGATAAAACTTTCGCAGGTTACTTAAGTGTTTTGTTATATTTCTGCTCAGAACTTGATTAGCTCATATCTCCGACATTTGTATGGTACCTTGAACTTGCGGTACCTTGAAGTGCTTATAAGAGAGGATTCCGGACATTTTTTCCTGTATTTCTTTCCTTGATAATCATTAAGTTTGTTGCCGTTCGTAAGATGGTTGTGGGTGTCCTGTTGTTGTATAATACATTGTGACTGTTATGTGTTCTGCGTCTGCGTGTCGAAGTGTGTTCCCTGATGTGTCCTGTGTGATGCTTCACCTTCGTTGTTTCCATCTCTATCATCACACAGAATGGAGTTACTCTCGACTTTCTCTTCTTTCTGGTGGTTGTGTTTGGCCCTGATGAGCTCCTTGACACAACATAACCACCAAAATGGAGAGAAAGCTGCGACTTAACCCCCCCCCCCACCCTTCCTCATGATGACTCTCATGAAAAAACGCAGGAGACACATGACGGGACGTCGACACACTCATCAGTAGAACACACAGTGTCAGTGAACACATACGCATGCAGAACACAAAATCAACAACGCACGTGTTCTTTAGCGGGACACTCAACGCCATTTTTGCAAACAAGACGGAAAGTTAGAGAAGTACCCATAACTGACAAGTGGGAATAAAAACACTGGTAGTAGATCATTCTAAAATTATCCTCTGCTACTCATGTCTTTATTCATGATTACAAGATCAATCATCAAGGAAGAAAGGAACAATTTCAGAAGCAAATACCTTGATTCTGCTCCAGCCAACACCTGCAACACTGTGTCCTAACAATCAAGGCAACTTCCAAATAACGATATAGCGAGAACATACACATAGTGAGAATATACACATGGTGATAGCAAACACATACCATGAACATACACATGGTGAGAACATACACATAGTGAGAACATACACATAGTGAGAACATGCACATAGAACATACACACAGCATGAACATACACATAATGAGAACATGCACATAGTGAGAACATACACATAGTGAGAACATACACACAGCATGAACATACACACAGCATGAACATACACACAACATACACATACACACAACATACACATACACACAACATACACACAACATACACATACACACAACATACACACAACATACACATACACACAACATACACATACACACAACATACACACAGCATACACATACACACAACATACACATACACACAACATACACACAACATACACATACACACAACATACACATACACACAACATACACACAACATACACATACACACAACATACACACAACATACACATACACACAACATACACATACACACAACATACACATACACACAACATACACATACACACAACATACACATACACACAACATACACATACACACAACATACACACAACATACACATACACACAACATACACATACACACAACATACACATACACACAACATACACACAACATACACATACACACAACATACACACAACATACACATACACACAACATACACATACACACAACATACACATACACACAACATACACATACACACAACATACACATACACACAACATACACACAACATACACACAACATACACATACACACAACATACACACAACATACACATACACACAACATACACATACACACAACATACACACAGCATACACATACACACAACATACACATACACACAACATACACACAACATACACATACACACAACATACACATACACACAACATACACATACACACAACATACACATACACACAACATACACACAACATACACATACACACAACATACACATACACACAACATACACATACACACAACATACACATACACACAACATACACATACACACAACATACACATACACACAACATACACATACACACAACATACACATACACACAACATACACATACACACAACATACACATACACACAACATACACACAACATACACATACACACAACATACACATACACACAACATACACATACACACAACATACACACAACATACACATACACACAACATACACATACACACAACATACACATACACACAACATACACACAACATACACACAACATACACACAACATACACACAACATACACACAACATACACATACACACAACATACACACAACATACACACAACATACACATACACACAACATACACATACACACAACATACACACAACATACACATACACACAACATACACATACACACAACATACACATACACACAACATACACATACACACAACATACACACAACATACACACAACATACACACAACATACACATACACACAACATACACACAACACACACACAACATACACATACACACAACATACACACAACATACACACAACATACACACAACATACACACAACATACACACAACATACACATACACACAACATACACACAACATACACATACACACAACATACACATACACACAACATACACATACACACAACATACACATACACACAACATACACACAACATACACACAACATACACATACACACAACATACACACAACATACACACAACATACACACAACATACACACAACATACACACAACATACACACAACATACACACAACATACACACAACATACACATACACACAACATACACACAACATACACACAACATACACACAACATACACACAACATACACATACACACAACATACACACAACATACACATACACACAACATACACACAACATACACACAACATACACATACACACAACATACACACAACATACACACAACATACACACAACATACACACAACATACACACAACATACACATACACACAACATACACACAACATACACATACACACAACATACACACAACATACACACAACATACACATACACACAACATACACACAACATACACACAACATACACACAACATACACACAACATACACACAACATACACATACACACAACATACACACAACATACACATACACACAACATACACACAACATACACACAACATACACATACACACAACATACACACAACATACACACAACATACACACAACATACACACAACATACACACAACATACACACAACATACACACAACATACACACAACATACACACAACATACACACAACATACACACAACATACACATACACATAATATACTAGACCGGTCACCTGCTTTTCACTTTCTGACACCAATTTTTGGTATGGAAATTCTTTACTCCTTTCTTTACTAACGTGATAAAATTGATGGGTTTAAATAGTCTGTGGTAATTTGTGTATGTCTGTGGTCTGTGCTTGTCTGTAGTGATCTGGGGAGATTTTACACATTGTGTAGAACAGTCTGCGGTGGTCCATTTTAGTCTCAGCCAGTTTGCATTGGTCTGTGGTTGTTATAAACATTCATTGGTGGTCTGTGGTGATTATATACATTCAGTGGTGGTTTGTGTTCGTCTGTGGTGGTCATAAACATTTATTGTTGGTCTGTGGTGGTCTGTGATTCTCCCCTTTGGTGTGTGAGAATCATCCTCTTCCTTGCTGTACTGTGTATCTCACAGACTCACACATGTTGTCCACAGACGTACCGACAACGGCACTGTGAGGTGCTGGAGATCACGCCCGGGGCGGATGATGCGGGCGTGGGCGGCGTGGGTGTGGGCGGCGCCGGTCTCAACTACCGCCACCCTCTGGTAGGTCTTCCCAGCCGTGCTACCTTCGTCTGGTTCCTGGGCGTCCTCAGACTGGGCTGGCAGAGGCCCCTGGAGTTCACCGACTTCGGAAAGTAAGTAGTGGAAATTATGTGTTGTTTGGGTGGTGGGTGGCGTGGATGGTGGGTGGTGTGGGGGGGCGGGAGTGGGGGATCATGGGTATGAGTGGTGGATGACAGGTAATGTGGGTGAGGGAGGCGTGGTATATATTTTAATTGCCGTAAATAGGTACAGGAATACCTGGAGCCCAGTACTTGAATACTTCCAGCGGGTACTGGAGTTATTTACACAATGAAGTGCAGTATTTTCTACACAGGATATTACATTCCAGCAAGTACTGGAGTTACACACAGGAGTGGAGTTTTTTTACACAAGATATAACGTTCCAGCAAGACACTTAAGAAATACTGGAGTTTTCTAACATGTTATTCCTTCTGGATGAGACCCAGAACAATTGGCTAAAACACGAACACCTATTTTTACTGCTAGGTAGCCAAGGGTTACAGAGGTGTAAGAAGACTGACCCATATGTCGTGGGTGGTGGGAGATGTGGGTGCTGGGTGCCAAGAGGGATGAGGTACTAGGAGACGTGGGGACGCTAGGCAAGGGGATGCTAGGAGGCGATGGGACGAAGGGACACTAGTAGACGAGGGGACACTAGAAGACAAGGGGACGCTAGGAGGCGAGGGGACGCAAGGCGAGGAGACTCTAGGAGGCGAGGGGGCGATAATGATCTCGGACACCTGGGGGCCTGACGAGCAATTTCATGGTTGCTTCTCCAGCGGGCGATCGATTTCCACAATAAACCAAGTCTAAAATTACAACTACTAGCTTGGATAAGGAGGAGGAGACTTCAAAATATTTTGAGATTAAAAAACCTGAAATAGTCTCCGTAATGTATCACTTGGACGATGATACATTACGCTGTTGCTTACCAGGACTTCAGTGAGAAGTTTGAAACGGTTCCACACCAGTGACTGAAGTGGTTGCAAACTGTATTTGAGATATTATCACTTGGATTAGTAAGTTTATTTAAGCACAGGTTCATGTAAGTATCTGTAAGTGCCTAAAATAGTCAAATAAGGTCACTTATTTCCATTGGAGTCCTTAGGTAACCTGTAGACGGGGCTGATGGAATGAAGAAAGATGCGAGACCCAACCTTCATTTGAACAACATTTTGCTGCCAAACGTTGCCCTGCCACAAGCTGGTTCTATAACTTGCGTCTTCGTCTTCCCATATCATTGTGCTGGAAAGCATATAGAGAAGGATGAGAAGAGTTCATTGATTCTTTCCAGTAGACCTCCTATGGAGGTCGGTAAAGTTAGTTTGGTGGCTTTATTATGCACCCTTATACCTGACCTGTGGGAGGCGTTCAAAATATTAGAGAGGCAAATAGTGGGTTAATGAACTGGGCCCCACTGTTAGGATCGCTAAACACCTTACTCTTATGATTTACAAGATTGTGATCCGGTTACCATTGTAAGAGAGGTAATAATCCTTAAATCTAGATTAACTTAGAAGGCATTAAATGAGAACATTGCTGAAATATACCAATGATGCATAGGTATAAATAATAAAAAAAAAAATATGACAGTGCCGAAAATATTCTTCCAAAAAAGTGCGAACTCGCAACATTGGATTCAGATTGAATAAATTCAGATTTAGGAAGGATATAGAAAAAACTGCCAAGCAGCACCATCGAAGCCAATATTTTGGGAGACTATATAAAGTTTTAAAGTTATTTTGAATGGATAGATGTGAATGGTGAGATGTTCTTCAAGTATGGGATGAGGGAGGGAGGAAACGGAAGCATTTTTGCGTCATGAATTATGGTTGCTGGAAGGGGCTTGTGTGGCAGGAGCGGTGAAGTAGACGCTGGTACACTGGACCACTGATCAGGGAGCCAGAGGCGTAGTGAGTGACTGGGCGCTCAATACGCCTCTTGTGGCACGACCCAGGATACGCCAGGCAGGTATTGACCAACTCCGAGGGAGCACTGCAAGGGTGTAATGTTTGTCTCAATACGATGTTTGTGTCTCACTACGGTGTTTGTTCCTCACCACGATGTTTGTCCTTCACCACGATGTTTGTTCTTCACCACGATGTTTGTGTCTCACCACAGTGTTTGTCCTTCACCACGATGTTTGCTCTTCACCACGATGTTTGTTCTTCACCACGATGTTTGTTCTTCACCACGATGTTTGTGTCTCACCACAGTGTTTGTCCTTCACCACGATGTTTGTTCTTCACAACGATGTTTGTGTCTCACCACAGTGTTTGTCCTTCACCACGATGTTTGTTCTTCACCACGATGTTTGTGTCTCACCACTGTTTGTCCTTCACCACGATGTTTGTTCTTCATCACGATGTTTGTGTCTCACCACAGTGTTTGTCCTTCACCACGATGTTTGTTCTTCATCACGATGTTTGTGTCTCACCACAGTGTTTGTCCTTCACCACGATGTTTGTTCTTCACCACGATGTTTGTGTCTCACCACAGTGTTTGTCCTTCACCACGATGTTTGTTCTTCACCACGATGTTTGTGTCTCACCACAGTGTCCTTCACCACGGTGTTTGTTCTTCACCACGGTGTTTGTTCTTCACCACGATGTTTGTTCTTCACCACGATGTTTGTTCTTCACCACGGTGTTTGTTCTTCACCACGATGTTTGTTCTTCACCACGATGTTTGTTCTTCACCACGGTGTTTGTTCTTCACCACGGTGTTTGTTCTTCACCACGATGTTTGTTCTTCACCACGATGTTTGTTCTTCACCATGGTGTTTGTTCTTCACCATGGTGTTTGTTCTTCACCACGGTGTTTGTTCTTCACCACGGTGTTTGTTCTTCACCACGATGTTTGTTCTTCACCACGGTGTTTGTTCTTCACCACAATGTTTGTTCTTCACCACGATGTTTGTTCTTCACCACGGTGTTTGTTCTTCACCATGGTGTTTGTTCTTCACCACGATGTTTGTTCTTCACCACGATGTTTGTTCTTCACCACGGTGTTTGTTCTTCACCACGGTGTTTGTTCTTCACCACGATGTTTGTTCTTCACCACGGTGTTTGTTCTTCACCACGAGGTTTGTTCTTCACCACGGTGTTTGTTCTTCACCACGATGTTTGTTCTTCACCACGGTGTTTGTTCTTCACCACGATGTTTGTTCTTCACCACGGTGTTTGTTCTTCACCACGATGTTTGCCTTTAAGTGAGAGGCATTTGGAAAAAAGTACTTTGTATATACAATATCTATCTACTCTGGCTGAGTTCTAGCTACTGGGCTCCGCTTTTGAACTTTGATTAACCTGTGTGGTATACACCTGCCTATTGGATTTTCATGTCTACTTACGAGCTGTCATGTCTGCTTATCAGCTCTCATGTCTACTTTAAAGCTATCATTTTTTGTTCAACCACAGATGCCACATAAAGTTAGGCAGCCTTGTTACAAACCATGTTTCTTCCCAGCGCCAGGCACACCAGTGGGTAAACCTTACCACGGGCGGGGTTAGAACCCGTGATTGGGTTCTAACACCGCCCGTGGTATAGTTTGCTTGCAATCGTGTCATTACGATTTCGTGAGTCACCAGTGGCCCTCAGTCACTGTCTCCATCTATTATTAAAAGTAGCGTGTCGACGCTACTTTTCCTTGGAGAAAACTTCCCCTAATATATATATATATATATATATATATATATATATATATATATATATATATATATATATATATATATATATATATATATATATATATATATATATATATATATCATGGTATAAACCTTAGAAATAAATACCGACAAGTTGGTTTAGAAAACAGGTAAGTGTTTGCTTACGTGTTTTTCATATATGCTCTGTATTCTGTTCATTTGGACTCTTCATGTCCGGATGTCAGCCCTCGTTCTGTTTCCTTCCGTCTCAGTTGCAACGTTACTATCAAATATCAATTTTTTTAAATCTCTTAAGTGTTAGGTAACAGCAGTGTGACCTTAACTTTTGACCTCTGACCATCAGGTTACCCAAGGAGGAGGAATCCCGCTTCCAGTACGAGAGGTTCTTCAGGCAGTACCTGGAAACTCAGGTGAGCATACCTGTGTACTTGGGTGCCTGTGAGTGCCTGAGTCACAACCTGCTTGTCACTGGTACAGAGCTACACTCGTAATGTTCCATCCTCAACATTTTTGTGTTCCATAATTTCCTTTAAGTTTTAATGACTGTAGCACCTCTGAGCTCCACCTAAATCCCGTTCCATCGGTCTACCAATCTTTTCGCGAAGGAATATTTTCCAGTATTTCTTTTCGTAGATACATCCCCCCCCCCACTGGTCACAGTTATGGCCTCCAGTTCTCCCTTTTGAGTCTCGGGAAAAGTTATCATCGTCTACCATCTTCAGTAAATTTCCAATGGTTTTTTTAGTGTTATATTTCTTCATAATTGATGTATAACTTTGTACTTCATTCTGTTTTATCTCCACTTTTTTTCCTATAGTGTAAATCGTTTAGTAAACAGACAAGTTGAAGAATTAGACATTTCAATCCATCAGTCTCAAGACTAAAGGACTGAAGACATCCACTCTAGGCTGGGGGACTGATTACTTCAAACTCCTTCTCATGTTCCACCATTCATCTCTGTACTGGACTGAGGAAGCCACTTGTTGGCGACACGTTTCCACAAAAAAGATTCCAAAATTTTGCAAGAATGTCTAACTTTTCAACTATTTTTTGTGTAGGTGTTGACGTTATTCTGTCTTATGTATGATGTAAATATATATTATATATGCATTTCATTGTGTATATACGTTGGTAAGACCGAAGAAGCAACACTTTTTAACCCTCGTGAAGTGTTCACTGGTGTGGGTGGTGAAACATCTGTGTTCACTGGTGTGGGTGGTGAAACATCTGTGTTCACTGGTGTGGGTGGTGAAACATCTGTGTTCACTGGTGTGGGTGGTGAAACATCTGTGTTCACTGGTGTGGGTGGTGAAACATCTGTGTTCACTGGTGTGGGTGGTGAAACAGCTGTGTTCACTGGTGTGGGTGGTGAAACATCTGTGTTCACTGGTGTGGGTGGTGAAACATCTGTGTTCACTGGTGTGGGTGGTGAAACAGTTGTGTTCACTGGTGTGGGTGGTGAAACAGTTGTGTTCACTGGTGTGGGTGGTGAAACAGCTGTGTTCACTGGTGTGGGTGGTGAAACAGTTGTGTTCACTGGTGTGGGTGGTGAAACAGCTGTGTTCACTGGTGTGGGTGGTGAAACATCTGTGTTCACTGGTGTGGGTGGTGAAACATCTGTGTTCACTGGTGTGGGTGGTGAAACATCTGTGTTCACTGGTGTGGGTGGTGAAACATCTGTGTTCACTAGTGTGGGTGGTGAAACATCTGTGTTCACTGGTGTGGGTGGTGAAACATCTGTGTTCACTGGTGTGGGTGGTGAAACAGTTGTGTTCACTGGTGTGGGTGGTGAAACATCTGTGTTCACTGGTGTGGGTGGTGAAACATCTGTGTTCACTGGTGTGAGTGGTGAAACATCTGTGTTCACTGGTGTGGGTGGTGAAACATCTGTGTTCACTGGTGTGGGTGGTGAAACATCTGTGTTCACTGGTGTGGGTGGTGAAACAGTTGTGTTCACTGGTGTGGGTGGTGAAACATCTGTGTTCACTGGTGTGGGTGGTGAAACAGTTGTGTTCACTGGTGTGGGTGGTGAAACATCTGTGTTCACTGGTGTGAGTGGTGAAACATCTGTGTTCACTGGTGTGGGTGGTGAAACATCTGTGTTCACTGGTGTGGGTGGTGAAACATCTGTGTTCACTGGTGTGGGTGGTGAAACATCTGTGTTCACTGGTGTGAGTGGTGAAACATCTGTGTTCACTGGTGTGGGTGGTGAAACATCTGTGTTCACTGGTGTGGGTGGTGAAACAGCTGTGTTCACTGGTGTGGGTGGTGAAACATCTGTGTTCACTGGTGTGGGTGGTGAAACAGCTGTGTTCACTGGTGTGGGTGGTGAAACATCTGTGTTCACTGGTGTGGGTAGTGAAACAGCTGTGTTCACTGGTGTGGGTGGTGAAACATCTGTGTTCACTGGTGTGGGTGGTGAAACAGTTGTGTTCACTGGTGTGGGTGGTGAAACATCTGTGTTCACTGGTGTGAGTGGTGAAACATCTGTGTTCACTGGTGTGGGTGGTGAAACATCTGTGTTCACTGGTGTGGGTGGTGAAACATCTGTGTTCACTGGTGTGGGTGGTGAAACATCTGTGTTCACTGGTGTGAGTGGTGAAACATCTGTGTTCACTGGTGTGGGTGGTGAAACATCTGTGTTCACTGGTGTGGGTGGTGAAACAGCTGTGTTCACTGGTGTGGGTGGTGAAACATCTGTGTTCACTGGTGTGGGTGGTGAAACAGCTGTGTTCACTGGTGTGGGTGGTGAAACATCTGTGTTCACTGGTGTGGGTGGTGAAACAGCTGTGTTCACTGGTGTGGGTGGTGAAACATCTGTGTTCACTGGTGTGGGTGGTGAAACAGTTGTGTTCACTGGTGTGGGTGGTGAAACATCTGTGTTCACTGGTGTGGGTGGTGAAACAGTTGTGTTCACTGGTGTGGGTGGTGAAACATCTGTGTTCACTGGTGTGGGTGGTGAAACAGCTGTGTTCACTGGTGCGGGTGGTGAAACATCTGTGTTCACTGGTGTGGGTGGTGAAACAGCTGTGTTCACTGGTGTGGGTGGTGAAACAGTTGTGTTCACTGGTGTGGGTGGTGAAACAGTTGTGTTCACTGGTGTGGGTGGTGAAACAGTTGTGTTCACTGGTGTGGGTGGTGAAACAGTTGTGTTCACTGGTGTGGGTGGTGAAACAGCTGTGTTCACTGGTGTGGGTGGTGAAACAGCTGTGTTCACTGGTGTGGGTGGTGAAACAGTTGTGTTCACTGGTGTGGGTGGTGAAACAGCTGTGTTCACTGGTGTGGGTGGTGAAACATCTGTGTTCACTGGTGTGGGTGGTGAAACAGTTGTGTTCACTGGTGTGGGTGGTGAAACAGTTGTGTTCACTGGTGTGGGTGGTGAAACAGCTGTGTTCACTGGTGTGGGTGGTGAAACAGCTGTGTTCACTGGTGTGGGTGGTGAAACAGCTGTGTTCACTGGTGTGGGTGGTGAAACAGTTGTGTTCACTGGTGTGGGTGGTGAAACATCTGTGTTCACTGGTGTGGGTGGTGAAACAGTTGTGTTCACTGGTGTGGGTGGTGAAACAGTTGTGTTCACTGGTGTGGGTGGTGAAACAGCTGTGTTCACTGGTGTGGGTGGTGAAACAGCTGTGTTCACTGGTGTGGGTGGTGAAACATCTGTGTTCACTGGTGTGGGTGGTGAAACAGCTGTGTTCACTGGTGTGGGTGGTGAAACAGCTGTGTTCACTGGTGTGGGTGGTGAAACAGTTGTGTTCACTGGTGTGGGTGGTGAAACAGTTGTGTTCACTGGTGTGGGTGGTGAAACAGCTGTGTTCACTGGTGTGGGTGGTGAAACATCTGTGTTCACTGGTGTGGGTGGTGAAACATCTGTGTTCACTGGTGTGGGTGGTGAAACATCTGTGTTCACTGGTGTGGGTGGTGAAACATCTGTGTTCACTAGTGTGGGTGGTGAAACATCTGTGTTCACTGGTGTGGGTGGTGAAACAGTTGTGTTCACTGGTGTGGGTGGTGAAACATCTGTGTTCACTGGTGTGGGTGGTGAAACATCTGTGTTCACTGGTGTGAGTGGTGAAACATCTGTGTTCACTGGTGTGGGTGGTGAAACATCTGTGTTCACTGGTGTGGGTGGTGAAACATCTGTGTTCACTGGTGTGGGTGGTGAAACAGTTGTGTTCACTGGTGTGGGTGGTGAAACATCTGTGTTCACTGGTGTGGGTGGTGAAACAGTTGTGTTCACTGGTGTGGGTGGTGAAACATCTGTGTTCACTGGTGTGAGTGGTGAAACATCTGTGTTCACTGGTGTGGGTGGTGAAACATCTGTGTTCACTGGTGTGGGTGGTGAAACATCTGTGTTCACTGGTGTGGGTGGTGAAACATCTGTGTTCACTGGTGTGGGTGGTGAAACAGCTGTGTTCACTGGTGTGGGTGGTGAAACATCTGTGTTCACTGGTGTGGGTGGTGAAACATCTGTGTTCACTGGTGTGGGTGGTGAAACAGTTGTGTTCACTGGTGTGGGTGGTGAAACAGTTGTGTTCACTGGTGTGGGTGGTGAAACAGCTGTGTTCACTGGTGTGGGTGGTGAAACAGTTGTGTTCACTGGTGTGGGTGGTGAAACAGCTGTGTTCACTGGTGTGGGTGGTGAAACATCTGTGTTCACTGGTGTGGGTGGTGAAACATCTGTGTTCACTGGTGTGGGTGGTGAAACATCTGTGTTCACTGGTGTGGGTGGTGAAACATCTGTGTTCACTAGTGTGGGTGGTGAAACATCTGTGTTCACTGGTGTGGGTGGTGAAACATCTGTGTTCACTGGTGTGGGTGGTGAAACAGTTGTGTTCACTGGTGTGGGTGGTGAAACATCTGTGTTCACTGGTGTGGGTGGTGAAACATCTGTGTTCACTGGTGTGAGTGGTGAAACATCTGTGTTCACTGGTGTGGGTGGTGAAACATCTGTGTTCACTGGTGTGGGTGGTGAAACATCTGTGTTCACTGGTGTGGGTGGTGAAACAGTTGTGTTCACTGGTGTGGGTGGTGAAACATCTGTGTTCACTGGTGTGGGTGGTGAAACAGTTGTGTTCACTGGTGTGGGTGGTGAAACATCTGTGTTCACTGGTGTGAGTGGTGAAACATCTGTGTTCACTGGTGTGGGTGGTGAAACATCTGTGTTCACTGGTGTGGGTGGTGAAACATCTGTGTTCACTGGTGTGGGTGGTGAAACATCTGTGTTCACTGGTGTGAGTGGTGAAACATCTGTGTTCACTGGTGTGGGTGGTGAAACATCTGTGTTCACTGGTGTTAGTGGTGAAACAGCTGTGTTCACTGGTGTGGGTGGTGAAACATCTGTGTTCACTGGTGTGGGTGGTGAAACAGCTGTGTTCACTGGTGTGGGTGGTGAAACATCTGTGTTCACTGGTGTGGGTAGTGAAACAGCTGTGTTCACTGGTGTGGGTGGTGAAACATCTGTGTTCACTGGTGTGGGTGGTGAAACAGTTGTGTTCACTGGTGTGGGTGGTGAAACATCTGTGTTCACTGGTGTGAGTGGTGAAACATCTGTGTTCACTGGTGTGGGTGGTGAAACATCTGTGTTCACTGGTGTGGGTGGTGAAACATCTGTGTTCACTGGTGTGGGTGGTGAAACATCTGTGTTCACTGGTGTGAGTGGTGAAACATCTGTGTTCACTGGTGTGGGTGGTGAAACATCTGTGTTCACTGGTGTGGGTGGTGAAACAGCTGTGTTCACTGGTGTGGGTGGTGAAACATCTGTGTTCACTGGTGTGGGTGGTGAAACAGCTGTGTTCACTGGTGTGGGTGGTGAAACATCTGTGTTCACTGGTGTGGGTGGTGAAAGAGCTGTGTTCACTGGTGTGGGTGGTGAAACATCTGTGTTCACTGGTGTGGGTGGTGAAACAGTTGTGTTCACTGGTGTGGGTGGTGAAACATCTGTGTTCACTGGTGTGGGTGGTGAAACAGTTGTGTTCACTGGTGTGGGTGGTGAAACATCTGTGTTCACTGGTGTGGGTGGTGAAACAGCTGTGTTCACTGGTGCGGGTGGTGAAACATCTGTGTTCACTGGTGTGGGTGGTGAAACAGCTGTGTTCACTGGTGTGGGTGGTGAAACAGTTGTGTTCACTGGTGTGGGTGGTGAAACAGTTGTGTTCACTGGTGTGGGTGGTGAAACAGTTGTGTTCACTGGTGTGGGTGGTGAAACAGTTGTGTTCACTGGTGTGGGTGGTGAAACAGCTGTGTTCACTGGTGTGGGTGGTGAAACAGCTGTGTTCACTGGTGTGGGTGGTGAAACAGTTGTGTTCACTGGTGTGGGTGGTGAAACAGCTGTGTTCACTGGTGTGGGTGGTGAAACATCTGTGTTCACTGGTGTGGGTGGTGAAACAGTTGTGTTCACTGGTGTGGGTGGTGAAACAGTTGTGTTCACTGGTGTGGGTGGTGAAACAGCTGTGTTCACTGGTGTGGGTGGTGAAACAGCTGTGTTCACTGGTGTGGGTGGTGAAACAGCTGTGTTCACTGGTGTGGGTGGTGAAACAGTTGTGTTCACTGGTGTGGGTGGTGAAACATCTGTGTTCACTGGTGTGGGTGGTGAAACAGTTGTGTTCACTGGTGTGGGTGGTGAAACAGTTGTGTTCACTGGTGTGGGTGGTGAAACAGCTGTGTTCACTGGTGTGGGTGGTGAAACAGCTGTGTTCACTGGTGTGGGTGGTGAAACATCTGTGTTCACTGGTGTGGGTGGTGAAACAGCTGTGTTCACTGGTGTGGGTGGTGAAACAGCTGTGTTCACTGGTGTGGGTGGTGAAACAGTTGTGTTCACTGGTGTGGGTGGTGAAACAGTTGTGTTCACTGGTGTGGGTGGTGAAACAGCTGTGTTCACTGGTGTGGGTGGTGAAACATCTGTGTTCACTGGTGTGGGTGGTGAAACATCTGTGTTCACTGGTGTGGGTGGTGAAACATCTGTGTTCACTGGTGTGGGTGGTGAAACATCTGTGTTCACTAGTGTGGGTGGTGAAACATCTGTGTTCACTGGTGTGGGTGGTGAAACAGTTGTGTTCACTGGTGTGGGTGGTGAAACATCTGTGTTCACTGGTGTGGGTGGTGAAACATCTGTGTTCACTGGTGTGAGTGGTGAAACATCTGTGTTCACTGGTGTGGGTGGTGAAACATCTGTGTTCACTGGTGTGGGTGGTGAAACATCTGTGTTCACTGGTGTGGGTGGTGAAACAGTTGTGTTCACTGGTGTGGGTGGTGAAACATCTGTGTTCACTGGTGTGGGTGGTGAAACAGTTGTGTTCACTGGTGTGGGTGGTGAAACATCTGTGTTCACTGGTGTGAGTGGTGAAACATCTGTGTTCACTGGTGTGGGTGGTGAAACATCTGTGTTCACTGGTGTGGGTGGTGAAACATCTGTGTTCACTGGTGTGGGTGGTGAAACATCTGTGTTCACTGGTGTGAGTGGTGAAACATCTGTGTTCACTGGTGTGGGTGGTGAAACATCTGTGTTCACTGGTGTGGGTGGTGAAACAGCTGTGTTCACTGGTGTGGGTGGTGAAACATCTGTGTTCACTGGTGTGGGTGGTGAAACAGCTGTGTTCACTGGTGTGGGTGGTGAAACATCTGTGTTCACTGGTGTGGGTAGTGAAACAGCTGTGTTCACTGGTGTGGGTGGTGAAACATCTGTGTTCACTGGTGTGGGTGGTGAAATAGTTGTGTTCACTGGTGTGGGTGGTGAAACATCTGTGTTCACTGGTGTGAGTGGTGAAACATCTGTGTTCACTGGTGTGGGTGGTGAAACATCTGTGTTCACTGGTGTGGGTGGTGAAACATCTGTGTTCACTGGTGTGGGTGGTGAAACATCTGTGTTCACTGGTGTGAGTGGTGAAACATCTGTGTTCACTGGTGTGGGTGGTGAAACATCTGTGTTCACTGGTGTGGGTGGTGAAACAGCTGTGTTCACTGGTGTGGGTGGTGAAACATCTGTGTTCACTGGTGTGGGTGGTGAAACAGCTGTGTTCACTGGTGTGGGTGGTGAAACATCTGTGTTCACTGGTGTGGGTGGTGAAACAGCTGTGTTCACTGGTGTGGGTGGTGAAACATCTGTGTTCACTGGTGTGGGTGGTGAAACAGTTGTGTTCACTGGTGTGGGTGGTGAAACATCTGTGTTCACTGGTGTGGGTGGTGAAACAGTTGTGTTCACTGGTGTGGGTGGTGAAACATCTGTGTTCACTGGTGTGGGTGGTGAAACAGCTGTGTTCACTGGTGCGGGTGGTGAAACATCTGTGTTCACTGGTGTGGGTGGTGAAACAGCTGTGTTCACTGGTGTGGGTGGTGAAACAGTTGTGTTCACTGGTGTGGGTGGTGAAACAGTTGTGTTCACTGGTGTGGGTGGTGAAACAGTTGTGTTCACTGGTGTGGGTGGTGAAACAGTTGTGTTCACTGGTGTGGGTGGTGAAACAGCTGTGTTCACTGGTGTGGGTGGTGAAACAGCTGTGTTCACTGGTGTGGGTGGTGAAACAGTTGTGTTCACTGGTGTGGGTGGTGAAACAGCTGTGTTCACTGGTGTGGGTGGTGAAACATCTGTGTTCACTGGTGTGGGTGGTGAAACAGTTGTGTTCACTGGTGTGGGTGGTGAAACAGTTGTGTTCACTGGTGTGGGTGGTGAAACAGCTGTGTTCACTGGTGTGGGTGGTGAAACAGCTGTGTTCACTGGTGTGGGTGGTGAAACAGCTGTGTTCACTGGTGTGGGTGGTGAAACAGTTGTGTTCACTGGTGTGGGTGGTGAAACATCTGTGTTCACTGGTGTGGGTGGTGAAACAGTTGTGTTCACTGGTGTGGGTGGTGAAACAGTTGTGTTCACTGGTGTGGGTGGTGAAACAGCTGTGTTCACTGGTGTGGGTGGTGAAACAGCTGTGTTCACTGGTGTGGGTGGTGAAACATCTGTGTTCACTGGTGTGGGTGGTGAAACAGCTGTGTTCACTGGTGTGGGTGGTGAAACAGCTGTGTTCACTGGTGTGGGTGGTGAAACAGTTGTGTTCACTGGTGTGGGTGGTGAAACAGCTGTGTTCACTGGTGTGGGTGGTGAAATAGCTGTGTTCACTGGTGTAGGTGGTGAAACATCTGTGTTCACTGGTGTGGGTGGTGAAACATCTGTGTTCACTGGTGTGGGTGGTGAAACAGTTGTGTTCACTGGTGTGGGTGGTGAAACATCTGTGTTCACTGGTGTGGGTGGTGAAACATCTGTGTTCACTGGTGTGGGTGGTGAAACAGCTGTGTTCACTGGTGTGGGTGGTGAAACATCTGTGTTCACTGGTGTGGGTGGTGAAACAGCTGTGTTCAGCCTCACGTTCACTTCATTGTTATTTTATATGTTCCTCGGTATCGACCGATATTTTAATATCGTCTACAGCGTACACGGGTATAACGGACGAAGACCGTTTCTAGAGGTATGCCTCTCTATTGTTCAGACAAGTTGTCAGTCTAGAGGAGAACTTACTAAGGTTCTTTATCCTCATCTGGAAGACAAGTTGTCCCTGAGGTGCAGAGACAAAGGTATTCCAGGGAGAAGGTTTTTACCTTGTGTAGAGCCTAGGGGCCAGGAGCCTATGTCTGTGAGCGGATGGCGGGCCACACCTATCGCCATAGTTAATAAATAGAGGTAGTATTAATAATACATTCTAAATTTTGCCATATATTTAACATTTGACTTATGGCCCGTGGGCTAGATCCGGCCCGCGGGCCGTAGATTCACTCTATGTAATGCTTTATAAAGCCAATGTTCACTCTTTGTAGAGCATTATAATGTCATGACTTTATAAAGCTCTGCACAGAGCGATACCTTGCCCCAATAAAACCTACTTCCAGAGAGTGTATTTTCTTCACTGCTCTCCGACATATTCCTTTTCGACTCATCCCCTCCCTTTTCTTCCTTCCAAGGCCTGTTGCAGTAAGTCATATCAGGTCGGGTGGGAGGTCAGGTCACCGTCGCTTTGGAAAGTCTTCGCCAAGACGTACTGGCGGCAGATGGCAGCCGGCGGGGTCTTGAAGTTGCTGGGAGACGCCGTCAACGTAGTGGGACCCCTGGCCATAGCACTCATCGTCTCGTACGTCAGTGAGGTTCAGGACGGGTCCCTGAAGCAGCAAGGCGTCATAGTCAGGCAGGTGAGGGAATAAGTAAACTATCTAACGACAAATTAGATAATTGTCTTCTGTGTACATTCTGAGTATCACGGACTCTTCTCCTATGCATTTTCAATCCAATGTATACTAAACCATTATGCACTTCACCTTATCACCAGGGGCAGCGCCAGAATTTATATATTAGTGGCTTCCTGGTGGCTATTTTTCTGGAAGGAGAGGGAGGCTAGGAAGAAGCACGAGCCTAGGAGACTTATTTTGAAGCAGCACGAGCCCAGGAGACTTATTTTGAAGCAGCACGAGCCTAGGAGACTTGCTTTGAAGCAATATTAGTAATATTTTTATTTGGGGGCTGAGGCCCCCTAACCCCCCGTTGGCACCGCTACTGCTTATCACCTACATATTTCATATTAAAAGAAAAATCAAGGTGGTGGGATAAGGGATACAAGATATTTTGAATACTTTGTTTACAAATGCATGTATGAACCGAGTCTGAGGTAATCAGTCCTCCTCTCAGCCTTTATAATAGTTTATCGGTCTCTTAGCCAGGCTAAGAGACTCATGATACATAGCTATCATATTACATAAAGTAGCAAAACGGTGCTGATATAACCAATTTTGTTTAATAATATATGCTACACCATTTCCTTGGCGTACCATTACTCACAGATTCAGGGACCGGGCTCAACCCCGGCACATCATCAGTAACATGTTTGACACCTCATTACTCTTCCTAGACAAGCCTTCAAGTGTATGGCCAAGGTTTGTAATAAAGACAAGTATCCACTTACGCTAGGAAAGCAGGTGAGGGGCATTGGACTGGCAGGTGATGGAGTCTGGCTAGTCAGCTGATGGAGTTCGGCCAGACATATGAGAGTGTGGCAAGGCTGGTGAGAGAGTCTGGCCAGACAGGTGAAAGAGTCTGGCCAGACAGGTGAGGGAACATTTAGACGCAGATATCGGTGTTTATATTTACTCTGTAAATATTTATTATGCTCAATATAGTTACGTAACATTAGAAAACAAAAGACGGATCACAAAATCAGTTTCTTCACAGATTTTATTGGCCAGGTTACCAGACCATTATAAATGAGTTACTTTGCTCTACTTTCCTGGGTTCACCTAAGTTCTAGGTTATTCCGTGTTATCTGAGGTTCAACCAACATAACGTTGTTTAAAACCTTATTTCATTAACATGTGTGTCCTTAAGACCACCGTCATGATCTTGTACGTTACGGACGGTCATATCTACGTAAAACTTCTTATGGTTGTGATGTTTACTGTATAATTGTGAGTGATGCACGGAGGATTGTGCAGTTCTGAGGGTGATCACTATCACAAAGAAAATTTTAATAACGTGGAAACACATGACACTGTTAGTGACTATTAATGTGTAGGATTATCTATTTAAATTTCCACTATCTATTTAAAGTTTCACGATCTATTTAAAGCTCCATAATCTCTTTAAAGCTTCACTATTTAAAGCTCAACTATCTATTTAAAGCTTCACTATTTAAAGCTCCACTATCTGTTTAAATCTATACAGTCTATTTCAGTCCGTGTTAAGTACATCACTAGTAAGTTGTGATGACAGTTCAGAACCAAGACAAAATGCAAGTAATGTTATCTGTAATGTTACCTGTAGTTATGTTACCTGTAGTTATGTTACCTGTAGTTATGTTACCTGTAGTTATGTTACCTGTAGTTATGTTACCTGTAGTTATGTTACCTGTAGTTATGTTACTTGTAGTTATGTTACCTGTAATGTTACCTGTAGTTATGTTACCTGCAGTTATGTCACCTGTAGTTATGTTACTTGTAGTTATATTACCTGTAGTGTTACCTGTAGTTATGTTACTTGTCGTTTATAGTCGGTTCCGGTTGTCTTCGCTCCCGACCTGATCAGTGAGGCTAATGGTGTTAGCCGCACAAGGGAGGTTCCTTGATGTTGGTGAGGGGCTCTTGTTCCAAGGATATAGACTTGTCCTCCCCTTAATGAATCGAATATGATTGCCTCCCATTCACCAGACATTTTTCCTTCAGTTTGTGGGTAGTAGCAGCACGCAGACCAGCGTAGGCACCACGGCCAAGCTGACGAGAAACTGACTTCAATGACTAATCTAATTTCCTCTTAAAGACAGTTAAGGGTATGTGGGTAATTCTCCTTAAACTACTAGATTTCCCTTATGAATGAAGGAAGGGTGCTGAAAAGTTTTGTGTGCTCACCCCTGTATTTCATTGGTTGATTGTTGCACCATCTATCAAACCTCCGAGCAATTTCGGAGTGCAGATTTGGGACTGATCCCTCCAGAATTTTCCACGTGTAAATAAATAAAAGTGACTGTTGGTGTACAGTAATATTCCAATTTAGACTGTACAAGGGACTTTACAAAGTATCATCACTGGCAATTCATCTTTTGCTTTGAAGGTTCTAGTTATCCACCCCAATCATTTCCTGTGCGGTTGTTACAGTAACACCGCTGTGGTCCCTTGAGCGCATAATCTTCTGATATTGTTACCCCTATGTTCCTTGAGTTCCTCCTTCGTTTTACAGTGATTTGAGTCTTATGCACCGTTCCAGCTTTTATAGTTTGAGATGTATAGGTTGAAGTTTGATCACAGAGTAATACATAGTTTGGCAGTGTGAGCAAGGTCGCTCACACAGTGTAGCAGTGAGAGTCAGGCTACCCACACATTGTAGCAGTGAGAGTCAGGCTTCCCACACAGTGTAGCAGTGAGAGTCAGGCTTCCCACACAGTGTAGCAGTGAGAGTCAGGCTGCCCACACAGTGCGGTAGTGAGAATCATGCTGCCCACACAGTGTGATAGTGAGAGTCAGGCTTCCCACACAGTGTAGCAGTGAGAGTCAGGCTTCCCACACAGTGTGGTAGTGAGAGTCAGGCTGCCCACACAGTGTGGTAGTGAGAATCATGCTGCCCACACAGTGTGGTAGTGAGAGTCAGGCTGCCCACACAGTGTGGTAGTGAGAGTCAGGCTGCCCACACAGTGTGGTAGTGAGAGTCAGGCTGCCCACACAGTGTGGTAGTGAGAGTCAGGCTGCCCACACAGTGTGGTAGTGAGAGTCAGGCTGCCCACACAGTGTGGTAGTGAGAGTCAGGCTGCCCACATAGTGTGGTAGTGAGAGTCAGGCTGCCCACACAGTGTGATAGTGAGACTCAGGCTGCCCACACAGTGTGATAGTGAGAGTCAAGCTGCCCATACAGTGTGATAGTGAGAGTCAGGCTGCCCGCACAGTGTGATAGTGAGAGTCAGGTTGCCCACACAGTGTGGTAGTGAGAGTCAGACTGCCCACACAGTGTGGTAGTGAGAATCAGGCTGCCCACACAGTGTGGTAGTGAGAGTCAGGCTGCCCACACAGTGTGGTAGTGAGAGTCAGGCTGTCCACACAGTGTGGTAGTGAGAGTCAGGCTGCCCACACAGTGTGGTAATGAGAGTCAGGCTGCCCACACAGTGGGATAGTGAGAGTAAGGCTGCCCACACATTGTGGTAGTGAGAGTTAGGCTGCCCACACAGTGTGGTAGTGAGAGCCAGACTGCCCACGCTGTGTGGTGGTGAGAGTCAGGCTGCCCACACAGTGTGGTAGAGAGAGCCAGGCTGCCCACACAGTGTGGTAGTGAGAGTCAGGCTGCCCACACAGTGTGGTAGTGAAAGTCAGGCTGCCCACACAGTGTAATAGTGAGAGTCAGGCTGCCCACACAGTGTGGTAGTGAGAGTCAGGCTGCCCACACAGTGTCGTAGTGAGAGTCAGGCTGCCCACACAGTGTCGTAATGAAGTCAGGCTACCCACAAAGTGTGGTAGTGAGAGTCAGGCTGCCCACACAGTGTAATAGTGAGAGTAAGGCTGCCCACACAGTGTGGTAGTGAGAGTCAGGCTGCCCACACAGTGTGGTAGTGAGAGTCAGGCTGCCCACACAGTGTCGTAGTGAGAGTCAGGCTGCCCACACAGTGTCGTAGTGAGAGTCAGGCTGCCCACACAGTGTGGTAGTGAGAGTCAGGCTGCCCACACAGTGTCGTAGTGAGAGTCAGGCTGCCCACACAGTGTGGTAGTGAGAGTCAGGCTGCCCACACAGTGTGATAGTGAGAGTCAGGTTGCACACACAGTGTGGTAGTGAGAGTCAGACTTCCCACACAGTGTGGTAGTGAGAGTCAGGCTGCCGATGCAGTGTGGTAGTGAGAGTCAGGCTGCCCACACAGTGTGATAGTGAGAATCAGGCTGCCCACACAGTGTGGTAGTGAGAGTCAGGCTGCCCACACAGTGTGGTAGTGAGAGTCAGGCTGTCCACACAGTGTGGTAGTGAGAGTCAGGCTGCCCACACAGTGTGGTAATAAGAGTCAGGCTGCCCACACAGTGGGATAGTGAGAGTCAGGCTGCCCACACATTGTGGTAGTGAGAGTTAGGCTGCCCACACAGTGTGGTAGTGAGAGCCAGACTGCCCACGCTGTGTGGTGGTGAGAGTCAGGCTGCCCACACAGTGGGATAGTGAGAATCAGGCTGCCCACACAGTGTCGTAGTGAGAGTCAGGCTGCCCACACAGTGTGGTAGAGAGAGCCAGGCTGCCCACACAGTGTGATAGTGAGAGTCAGGCTGCCCACACAGTGTGGTAGTGAGAGTCAGGCTGCCCACACAGTGTCGTAGTGAGAGTTAGGCTGCCCACACAGTGTCGTAGTGAGAGTCAGGCTGCCCACACAGTGTGGTAGTGAGAGTCAGGCTGCCCACACAGTGTGATAGTGAGAGTCAGGCTGCCCACACAGTGTCGTAGTGAGAGTCAGGCTGCCCACACAGTGTGGTAGTGAGAGTCAGGCTGCCCACACAGTGTGATAGTGAGAGTCAGGCTGCCCATACAGTGTGATAGTGAGAGTCAGGCTGCCCACACAGTGTGGTGGTGAGAGTCAGGCTGCCCACACAGTGCGATAGTGAGAGTCAGGCTGCCCACACAGTGTGGTAGTGAGAGTCAGGCTGCCCACACAGTGTCGTAGTGAGAGTCAGGCTGCCCACACAGTGTGATAGTGAGAGTCAGGTTGCCCACACAGTGTGATAGTGAGAGTCAAGCAGCCCACACAGTGTGATAGTGAGAGTCAGGCTGCCCACACAATGTGGTAGTGAGAGTCAGGCTGCCCACACAGTGTGATAGTGAGAGTCAGGCTGCCCACACAGTGTGGTAGTGAGAGTCAGGCTGCCCACACAGTGAGAGTCAGGCTGCCCACACAGTGTGGTAGAGTCAGGCTGCCCACACAGTGTGATAGTGAGAGTCAGGCTGCCCACACAGTGTCGTAGTGAGAGTCAGGCTGCCCACACAGTGTGATAGTGGGAGTCAGGCTGCCCACACAGTGTGATAGTGAGAGTCAGGCTGCCCACACAGTGTGATAGTGAGAGTCAGGCTGCCCACACAGTGTGGTAGAGTCAGGCTGCCCACACAGTGTGATAGTGAGAATCAGGCTGCCCACCCACTGTCGTAGTGCTGCCCACACAGTGTGTTAATGAAAGCCAGGCTGCCCACACAGTGTGATAGTGAGAGTCAGGCTGCCCACACAGTGTGATAGTGAGAGTCAGGCTGCCCACACAGTGTGATAGTGAGAGTCAGGCTGCCCACACAGTGTGATAGTGAGAGTCAGGCTGCCCACACAGTGTGATAGTGAGAGTCAGGCTGCCCACACAGTGTGATAGTGAGAGTCAGGCTGCCCACACAGTGTGATAGTGAAAGCCAGGCTGCCCACACAGTGTCGTAGTGAGAGTCAGGCTGCCCACACAGTGTGGTAGTGAGAGTCAGGCTGCCCACACAGTGTGATAGTGAGAGTCAGGCTGCCCACACAGTGTGATAGTGAGAGTCAGGCTGCCCACACAGTGTGATAGTGAGAGTCAGGCTGCCCACACAGTGTGGTAGTGAGAGTCAGGCTGCCCACACAGTGTGGTAGTGAGAGTCAGGCTGCCCACACAGTGTGGTAGTGAGAGTCAGGCTGCCCACACAGTGTGATAGTGAGAGTCAGGCTGCCCACACAGTGTGATAGTGAGAGTCAGGCTGCCCACACAGTGTGATAGTGAGAGTCAGAGTCAGGCTGCCCACACAGTGTGGTAGTGAGAGTCAGGCTGCCCACACAGTGTGTAGTGAGAGTCAGGCTGCCCACACAGTGTGATAGTGAGAGTCAGGCTGCCCACACAGTGTGATAGTGAGAGTCAGGCTGCCCACACAGTGTGATAGTGAGAGTCAGGCTGCCCACACAGTGTGGTAGTGAGAGTCAGGCTGCCCACACAGTGTGATAGTGAGAGTCAGGCTGCCCACACAGTGTGGTAGTGAGAGTCAGGCTGCCCACACAGTGTGATAGTGAGAGTCAGGCTGCCCACACAGTGTGATAGTGAGAGTCAGGCTGCCCACACAGTGTGGTAGTGAGAGTCAGGCTGCCCACACAGTGTGGTAGTGAGAGTCAGGCTGCCCACACAGTGTGGTAGTGAGAGTCTGTCTGCCCACAGTGTGATAGTGAGACAGTGTGGTAGTGAGAGTCAGGCTGCCCACACAGTGTGGTAGTGAGAGTCAGGCTTCCCACACAGTGTGGTAGTGAGAGTCAGGCTGCCCACACAGTGTGGTAGTGAGAGTCAGGCTGCCCACACAGTGTGATAGTGAGAGTCAGGCTGCCCACACAGTGTGATAGTGAGAGTCAGGCTGCCCACACAGTGTGATAGTGAGAGTCAGGCTGCCCACACAGTGTGATAGTGAGAGTCAGGCTGCCCACACAGTGTGGTAGTGAGAGTCAGGCTGCCCACACAGTGTGGTAGTGAGAGTCAGGCTGCCCACACAGTGTGGTAGTGAGAGTCAGGCTGCCCACACAGTGTGGTAGTGAGAGTCAGGCTGCCCACACAGTGTGGTAGTGAGAGTCAGGCTGCCCACACAGTGTGGTAGTGAGAGTCAGGCTGCCCACACAGTGTGGTAGTGAGAGTCAGGCTGCCCACACAGTGTGGTAGTGAGAGTCAGGCTGCCCACACAGTGTGGTAGTGAGAGTCAGGCTGCCCACACAGTGTGGTAGTGAGAGTCAGGCTGCCCACACAGTGTGGTAGTGAGAGTCAGGCTGCCCACACAGTGTGATAGTGAGAGTCAGGCTGCCCACACAGTGTGATAGTGAGAGTCAGGCTGCCCACACAGTGTGGTAGTGAGAGTCAGGCTGCCCACACAGTGTGGTAGTGAGAGTCAGGCTGCCCACACAGTGTGGTAGTGAGAGTCAGGCTGCCCACACAGTGTGGTAGTGAGAGTCAGGCTGCCCACACAGTGTGGTAGTGAGAGTCAGGCTGCCCACACAGTGTGGTAGTGAGAGTCAGGCTGCCCACACAGTGTGGTAGTGAGAGTCAGGCTGCCCACACAGTGTGGTAGTGAGAGTCAGGCTGCCCACACAGTGTGGTAGTGAGAGTCAGGCTGCCCACACAGTGTGGTAGTGAGAGTCAGGCTGCCCACACAGTGTGGTAGTGAGAGTCAGGCTGCCCACACAGTGTGGTAGTGAGAGTCAGGCTGCCCACACAGTGTGGTAGTGAGAGTCAGGCTGCCCACACAGTGTGATAGTGAGAGTCAGGCTGCCCACACAGTGTGGTAGTGAGAGTCAGGCTGCCCACACAGTGTCGTAGTGAGAGTCAGGCTGCCCACACAGTGTGGTAGTGAGAGTCAGGCTGCCCACACAGTGTGGTAGTGAGAGTCAGGCTGCCCACACAGTGTGGTAGTGAGAGTCAGGCTGCCCACACAGTGTGGTAGTGAGAGTCAGGCTGCCCACACAGTGTGGTAGTGAGAGTCAGGCTGCCCACACAGTGTGGTAGTGAGAGTCAGGCTGCCCACACAGTGTGGTAGTGAGAGTCAGGCTGCCCACACAGTGTGGTAGTGAGAGTCAGGCTGCCCACACAGTGTGGTAGTGAGAGTCAGGCTGCCCACACAGTGTGGTAGTGAGAGTCAGGCTGCCCACACAGTGTGGTAGTGAGAGTCAGGCTGCCCACACAGTGTGGTAGTGAGAGTCAGGCTGCCCACACAGTGTGATAGTGAGAGTCAGGCTGCCCACACAGTGTGATAGTGAGAGTCAGGCTGCCCACACAGTTTACAGTATGTACGAAGGACACTATTGTCCGTGTGTTTCCAAAATATTTGTGTTCCCATGTTTCACTTTAGTATGAATTTATTGTTCCTCCTTTCTGCAACCTCGGTACTCTGCAACCTCGGTACTCTGCAGCCTCGGTACTTTGCAACCTCGGTACTCTGCAGCCTCGGTACTCTGCAGCCTCGGTACTTTGCAACCTCGGTACTCTGCAGCCTCGGTACTCTGCAGCCTCGGTACTCTGCAACCTCGGTACTCTGCAACCTCGGTACTCTGCAACCTCGGTACTCTGCAACCTCGGTACTTTGCAACCTCGGTACTCTGCAACCTCGGTACTCTGCAGCCTCGGTAATCTGCAGCCTCGGTACTCTGCAACCTCGGTACTCTGCAGTCTCGGTACTCTGCAACCTCGGTACTCTGCAACCTCGGTACTCTGCAGCCTCGGTACTCTGCAGACTCAGTACTCTGCAGCCTCGGTACTCTGCAGCCTCGGTACTTGCAGCCTCGGTACTCTGCAGACTCAGTACTCTGCAGCCTCGGCACTCTGCAGCCTCGGCACTCTGCAGCCTCGGTACTTGCAGCCTCGGTACTCTGCAGACTCAGTACTCTGCAGCGTCGGTACTCTGCAGCCTCGGTACTCTGCAGACTCAGTACTCTGCAGCCTCGGTACTCTGCAGCCTCGGTACTCTGCAACCTCGGTACTCTGCAGTTTCGGTACTCTGCAGTCTCGGTACTCTGCAACCTCGGTACTCTGCAGCCTCGGTACTCTGCAGCCTCGGTACTCTGCAGCCTCGGTACTCTGCAGCCTCGGTACTCTGCAGTCTCGGTACTCTGCAACCTCGGTACTCTGCAGTCTCGGTACTCTGCAGCCTCGGTACTCTGTACTTTGCAACCTCGGTAATCTGCAGCCTCGGTACTCTGCAACCTCGGTACTCTGCAGTCTCGGTACTCTGCAACCTCGGTACTCTGCAACCTCGGTACTCTGCAGCCTCGGTACTCTGCAGACTCAGTACTCTGCAGCCTCGGTACTCTGCAGCCTCGGTACTCTGCAGCCTCGGTACTCTGCAGCCTCGGTACTCTGCAATCTCGGTACTCTGCACAGTTCCTGTTAAAGAATAAAAAGGCACAATGCTATGACTGAAACAATTCACATATAACCTACACATAGGAGAAAAAAACTTACGACGACGTTTCTGTCCCAATTGAACCATTAACTTGTTACACACGGACCGAAAGTGTCATTCTTCTATGTGCCGGCTGTTTGGGTATAGTTCCTGTTATCGAGATCAATGACATTATCAAGGTAATTTGTCTGCAATTAATACTACAGCAATTATAAACATTAAGGGGGAGTACAAGCCATGATACAAACTAGAGTACAAGAATCTGTAGAAACATATCATGATGACTAGTAGATTTGCCATGAATTGTTGGATTGTACTGTTAGGCTGATCGCGGTCAAATCATCATTCTTCACCGTTGGATTGATGGGCGTAACTTCGACAGTTATGTTGACAAAGACATAGGAATACAGAAAAGGAGGTTACTGGGACAACATTTACAAATCTCTACTAAGAGTTAAGCTTTCTCAAAATGAAGACGTGTTGTGCACACACATGATTCTGTATCAACACAGTTTGTGGTGTGTGTGTTGCAGTGACCAACGTAAATTGTTATATCTCAAACATTTCAATTAATTTCAAAATAATAATAAATAAACCATTTAGTGTTCGACAACTATCTCACGAATACTTTGATCCTTCGTTGAGGATTAGCTCACTTTCCCGTTGATAATAACCTCTACTTCAATTTTCCTTTCGAACGTATAGGCATTTGACCCCAATATCTTCCGAGGAAGGTCTGGATCAATCAGATCTCCTTTCCAATTTGTGGGTTAGTTGTAAGTTCTTGCAAGAACGTTGTAAACTGTAACAAAAATGTTCATGTCATCTTTCAATCCTTTGGTCAAACAAGCTTTACTACGTTGGATGGCGAGAGGCAGTGAAGAATGGCTGGGTGGTGGCAGTGGTGGCACTGGTGGCAGCCTTAGCCCAGTCAACCCTGAGCCAGGCCTCCACCCACTTGGTCGCCATGGAGGGTATCCATGTGAAGGCTGCCTTACAGGCCATGGTCTACCGTAAGGCCCTCCGTCTGGCCTGTAGCGCACCCATAGACCCACCTGAAGAACTCCAGGATAAAGCCACACCCCAGGCAGCTAAGAGTAAGTATTCTTCTTCTCATTATTATTGTTATTAATATTAACATTATTATTATTATTATTATTATTATTATTATTATTATTATTATTATTATTATTATTATTATTATTATTATTATTATTATTATATTATTATGTGTCCCTGAAGGGATACCTTTAAGAGGATGTCTGATTTTTTCTTTTTCTTTTTCCTACTTTTTCTTCCTCCAACTTTTTTTTACGTGGTTCATGACTAGAATGCCTCAGCCTAGATTCTTGGCACGTTGACGTGGTCTATGACCACAGTTGTTGAACCCATTCCCAGCATCCTGGAATGGCTTGGATAACTTCCAAAACTCTCAGCTCAAACATTCAGAAACATTGCCTCCAAATTCGACCACGGCGGACAGTACACTTCAAGCGCATAGGTGAAGATTTGACTGCTTTGTGTATAAAACAGTGTGGGCTTTTTATTGCTCTAAAATCACATTAAAAAAATTCGGTTTACCTCTTCCGATCGGCTTCACTATTTACTTTCTGATGAATATTAGGGCCCAATCAGTGCCTTGAAAGGATCAACTTTCTGGCAGCTGAAGTATGGTCAAGGCATATTTCCCTTAAGAAAAAAGAAGAGAAGTAAACTGGAAAGAGAAGGACGCTCCCTCCACAGAAGGTGAAGATTCACTGAGCTTCTCAAGGAAGCTAGATTATCCGAAATATGGAACGAAACATTAAATAGGGAAGTAGAAAAATATTCAACTTAAGTTTAATGATTCATTCAGGATCCAGGAGAAACATGAGGAGCTAAAAAACAAAAAACAATGAAATTGAAAGAAATTCAAAATATTTATTTTCATGTGCCAAAAACAAGATGAAAACTATATTCAGTATCTGGTCCCTGCTCAGACAAGATGGAAGTTACACAGAAGACATCAAGGAAATGAGTGAGATACTGAAGTCTCAATACGAATCTGTGTTTAGCGAGCCATTAATCAGTCTAAAGATCAACAATCCAAATTAGTTTTTCATGAACGAGCCTCAAAACTCTGTCAATGTATGCCAAATTTATGACATAATCTTAACTTTACTGGACTTTGAAAAAGCTATTGACAACATGCCCATGCACTCAGCACAAGGCCCAGACTCCTGGAACTCCGTGTTCATCAAGAACTGCAAGAGACCCCTTGTGCGTGCCTTTAGTATGGGGAGGAAGCTTGGATATGGGTGTAATCCTACAGTCGCTAAAAACGACGGATATTGCCCCACTCCATAAAGGTGGCAAGAAAGAAATAGCAAAGAATTATAGACCAGTAGCTCCAACGTCCCGGATCGTAAAAATCTTTGAAAGAGTTCTAAGAAGCAGGATCACCAATCACTTAGCGATCCTGCCTCTGGCATCTACTGGACCACTATGAAAAGGTCTTTGATGCACTGGAGGACAGACAGAATGCAGATGTAGTACATATAGAGTTTGCAAAAGCCTTCGATAAGTGCAATCATTGTGTAATAGCTCACAATATGCGTGATAAAGAAATAACTGGAAAAGTTGGCAGATGGATCTTCAACTTTCTAACCAACAGGACACAAAGAGAATTGGTAAAGAGAGTTAAGTCGAAAGCTGCCACAGTGAAAAGCTCTGTTCCACAAGGCACAGTACTGGCCCCCATCATGTTTCTCTTCCTTATATATGATATAGAGATGTAAACCATTGCATCGTGTTTTCTTTTGCAGACGATACTAGAATCAGCATGAGACCGTCATCCATTGAGGACATAATAAATCTCCAGGCAGATATAAACCAAATTTTCCAATGGGCAACGGAAAACAATGTGATGTTCAATGAGGACTAATTTCAATTACGCCGTTATGGAAAACTCTAGGCAATAATATCTAGAAATGAGTATACTACAAACTCTAACCACACAATAGAGCAAAAAGTAGTGTGAAGGACTTGGAAGTGTTTATGTCAGGGGATCTCACCTTCAAAGATAACAACAGTGTCACTTTCACATCTGCGAGGAAAATAATAGGATTGATAATGAGAACTTTGAAAACAAGGAATGTCATGCCAATGAAAATCCTTTTTTAAATCACTTGTTCTCTCTATGCTGGAATACTACTGTACGCTTACAGCTCCATTCAAGGTAGGTGAAACTGCAGATCTAGAGAATGTACAGAGAACCTTCACTGCACATATAAGTTCAGTCAAGCACTGTAATTGCTGGGAACGTTTTGAGTCTTCTGACCTATACTCCCTGGAGTGCAAGCGAGAGAGATACATTATAATCTACACCTGGAAAATCCTAGAGGGACTGGTCCCAAATCTTCACACACGAATCACTCCCTACGAAAGCAAAACACTAGGCAGACGATGCAACATTCTCCCAGTGAAAAGCAGGGGCACCTTAATTAAGTATGAGTGTCTGGGACCTAAAAATGTTAAATAGCCTCCCATCAAGCATAAGGGGAATTATCAATAGATCTATGGCTGCCTTCAAGAAGGAATTAAAGAAGCTTGGTTCTGGCTCGTACGGTGGACTATGTGCAGTCAGCAGTAACAGTCTAGTTGATCAGGCCATGATACACCAGGAGGCCTGGTCAGGGACTGGACCGAGGGGGCGTTGAACCCTTAAACACCCTCCAGATTGACTTCAGGAAGGTACAAACACATACACACACACACACACACACACACACACACACACACACACACACACACACACACACACACACACACACACACACACACACACACACACATATATATATATATATATATATATATATATATATATATATATATATATATATATATATATATATATATATATATATATATATATATATACCTCTTACCAGACGTACAACCAGACAAGCGACGTTTTCCACTACACTCCATATCAACTGCACCAGTGTTCAGTGGGAAGACAACATAGGAGGAAACCTAACAACAAAACTCCAAGGAAACTGACAGGTCTGTAATGATGGTTTTTTCTCTCAGTGTCAAATGACTGAAGGAAGTGAACATTTAAACATGGCTGACTGGCTTTCAAACACCAGCTACTGCCAGACGTTCAACTAGCGATGCGACGTTCTCAACTATACTGACAGTAGCTGACCATCATATCAACTGCACCAGTCTTAATGGGAGGGAAACACAGGAGAAACCACCAGATCTACAAACAAAACTCCAAAGAAACTCTCATGTTGTAGCTGCGGTTATTTTCCCTCAGTACCAAATCGCGGGAAGGAAGTAAATAATTATACAGCCAAGGATGTTTTTTTCAATAGCAGATCTCCATCTCAACTGACCAGTGTACACTGGAAGGGAAACACAGGAGAAAACGCCAACTCTAACGACAAAATTCCAAGGAATCTGTCACGTTGTAGTCGCTGTTTTTTTCCTCAGTGTTTTTAAAAATGGCTGAAACATCACCTCTAGTTCAGGACCAGACAACAACACGACGCAGCTCCGCTAAATGGGATACATGAGGCTTTGGACGGATAACACCATTGATTAAAATTTTTTTTATCCTGCCAGGGTGGAAATGAGTTAGAAGTGTGATAGGTGAAGCCGGAATGTGAAGTGAGGAGTGAAGAAGTTTTGTGAATTAAGGGGATAAGTGAGGATTGAAGGGGGTTTGTGAAGCATGATAACAGGAAATCTACTAGTAGTCAGTGGTGATTGCTAGAGTAGCTGCTAGGCCATTGCTAAGTAACTGATAGCGATCAGTGCTTTCTTTTTTTTTTTTCTTCTTTTAAGGAAGAAAGAAATTTCTTTGTTGCCAAGTGATAAAAATAGTAAAGAGTGAACATGGCTGGTGTTAGAGGTGTACAGGCTGCCATTATCATATTTATCTTTATCCTGCAATTCTCTGAAGAAGGAAATCAGTCATGGGGACTGGAAAAAGCGACTGGGGTGATAGCAGCCTGGACAGTGAAAGCCCAACAGTTACCATCTTACCAGAAACATTAGTGTCGCTATCGCCACAGGGTATGGCAACACTGCATACCCAAACAAAAACAGTGGTGCACAGCTCTTATAGTGGCGCTATTAAGTGGCGATATCCAAACTAATCCAGGACCTCAAACTATGGTACAGGTGCAAAACAGGTAGATAAGTGACGGTGATAATGACGGTCTAGTAGCTAGGAATGATAACCTTAACTCTGTATGTAATGCATATATAAGTCAATGTGAGACAATAGAACCATTCTTATTATCTCAGACACCACCAGACCTATGTATACACTGTACTAAGGTACGAAAGAACAGTAAATATACCTTATGCAAAATGTATAATGGGTTTGTGCACAATGGATGTGTGTTCGATTATGGTAATGGTAGCAGATTTAATTTTATTTATAACAAATGCATTTTGGCACAATTACCCTTTAGCAGTGATGACATTGATTTACCTAATTTTAATACAAATGACCCCTTGCCATATATTGATGATTATGATTATGTTATGAAAACAGCCTTCACTTTATTCATGTCAACTCAAGGTCACTTTCTCTAAAATTGGCAGATATTAGGATTCTAGCTAACAGAACTAGGGGGCCAGTTATATCCATCTCTGAATCCTGGTTGGATGATACAGTGACTGACGACGAGGTCAAAATAAAAGGTTACAATATATACTCGTAAGAATAGAAAAGGTGGTGGGGTATGTGCCTACCTAAGAAATGACTTAGCCAACAACTCAAGACCTGATTTAAATGGCAATAAACTGGAAATTGTATGGTTTGAAGTGTTGCTTCCCAAGACCAAACTCATCTTAGTAGGAACTAGTTACCGCCCTCCCACCCAGGACCAGTTCTTAGAAGACTTTTCGAGAGTCTTGTCAGGACCTGATAACAATTACGAGACAGTAACACTGGGAGACCTCAATATCTGTTTTCAACAGCAAAATAACGGGCTATGTAACAGGTATAAGCAAATTTTAGGTTAAATAGTTACACTCAACTAATTAATGCACCAACCCAGATCACAAAATTCTCAGCCACCCTTACTGATCACATACTGTGTAACCGTGCTGAGAACATTAGTCAGTCAGGCGTCATTACCACAGGTCTTAGTGATCATTTCATCACATACTGCACCAGGAAAATCACTAGGGAACGGATAGGCCTACACGGGACAATAAAAATGAGGTCAACTAGAAACTTCAGTAAAGAAACACTGGTAAATAGGCTACACAATTGTGAATGGACAGTTATAACAAGTTGCACGGACGTAAACGATGCCTGGAAAAAATTCTAAACAATATTCACTGCCATCCTTGATAATATTGCACCAGTTAAAGAGGTTAGGATTAAACGGAGAACCGAACCCTGGATGACTACTGAGATATTAGATAATATGAAATTCAGAGATCAGTTGCTAAAAAGATTTATGACAGACGGGATGTTGCATCGCTTAATGAATTCCAAAGGGTGAGGAACAGAGTGTAGAGGCTTGTCAAAGGAGCAAAGGCAAGGCACTATTTCTCAAAAGTCGAATAATACAAGAATAACCCCAGAAAGCTCTGGCAATAAATAAAACAGTTGGAGTATAACCATAAACCCGTAGATAGATCTAGCATAATACTAAATATCGATAACGAGGTATCCCACGAAATAACTAAAGTGGCAAATTGTTTTAATTCAGATTACACAACTGTCGCATCAACATTAGTAAGTAAACTACCGGTTGTTTACTTACTGATGTTGTATCAAATACTCCAAACAGTTGTCAACTAGTGAGTCTATCTCATGACTTCGTGCAAAAAGAACTAAGCAGGTTAAACCCATCTAGGAGCACCGGCCCTGATAACATCCCGTCTAGGTTCCTAAAAGATGGTGCCTCTGAATTGCGAATCCCCATTGCTCACATAATAAATTTGTCCATCACCACTAATACCGTACCAGAGGGGTTCAATAAGGCCAGAGTTACTCCTGTCTTTAAGAAAAATAGTGGGTCTGATGTCAGCAACTATAGGCCTGTTAGAATACTCAGTGTAATATCCAAAATTCTAGAGAGGGCAGTGTACTGTCAAGTAGTTAAGTACCTTAAGAAAGAAGGAACACTGCAACAGGCCTACTGACCCATGCGGAGCAAGTCCATGTCCCCCCCCCCGGATTAGCCCAATGACCCCCTTCCCCGGATTAGCCTAATGACCCACCCAGTCTGGTCACCTCTACTCAATGAGCACGGCATCAGACCCAGCAGCACAAGCTAGTCAGGTCCAACTCACACCCACCCACACCCACTCATGCATTTATCTAACCTATTTTTAAAACTACACAACGTTTTAGCCTGAAAACTGTACTCGGGAGTTTGTTTCACTCATCCACAACTCTATTACCAAACCAGTGATTTCCTATATCCTTCCTGAATCTGAATTTTTCCAACTTGAAACCATTGCTGCGAGTCCTGTCTTGGCTGGAAATTTTCAGCACGCTATTTACATCCCCTTTATTTATTCCTGTTTTCCATTTATACACCTCGATCATATCCCCCCTAATTCTACGCCTTTCGAGAGAGTGCAGATTCAGGGCCCTCAGTCTATCCTCATAGGGAAGATTTCTGATACATGGGATCATCTTTGTCATCCTCCTCTGTACGTTTTCCAGAGCATTTATATCCATTCTGTAATACGGTGACCAGAACTGAGCAGCATAGTCTAAATGAGGCCTAACCAAGGATATATAGACTGAAGAACAACCTGAGGACTTCTATTATTTATACTTCTAGATATGAAGCAAAGAATTCTGTTAGCTTTATTGCGAACATTAATGCACTGTTGTCTTGGTTATAGATTACTGCTAACCAGAACTCCTAAATCCTTTTCGCAATCAGTAGTATTAAGATCTACATCATTTAGTTTATATGTGGCATGGTTATTTAACTGTCCAACATTTAGAACTTTGCATTCGTCAATATTAAACTGCATCTGCCACGTCTTCGACCATTGCATCAGTTTATTCAAATCATCCTGGAGTGCTCTAGTGTCTTCATTAGAATGAATTGGACGGCCTATTTTAGCGTCATCAGCAAATTTGCTTATGTCGCTATTTATTCCCTCATCTATGTCGTTTATGTAAATTGTGAACAACAACGGGCCCAACACTGACCCCTGAGGAACACCGCTTGTGACGTGCCCCCATTCTGATTTCTCCCCATTTATGCCAACTCTCTGCTGCCTATTTGTCAGCCATGCCTCTACCCAGGAAAAAATTCTCCTGCTATTCCGTGTGCCTTAAGTTTCCTCAATAGCCTCTGGTGTGGAACTCTATCGAAAACCTTACTGAAGTCCATATACACAATATCATATTCATTACCATGATCTACCTCCTCAAACACCCTAGTGAAAAAAAATTTGTAAATTCGTAAGACAGGAACGCCCCTTTGTAAAACCGTGTTGAGATTCATTAATCAATCTGTGCCTATCAAGATAGCTACGAATTGCTTCGGCAATTATTGATTCCATAAATTTTCCCACTGTGGAGGTAAGGCTTAATGGTCTATAGTTCGAAGCCAAGGACCTGTCACCTGCCTTGTAAATAGGTATTACATTTGCCATTTTCCACTTATCAGGGACTATGCCAGTATGCAGTGATATGTTAAAAAGATTAGCCAAAGGTATGCTAAGTTCCTCTTTACATTCCTTTAACACCCTTGCAAACAGTTCATCAGGGCCTGGGGATTTGTTAGGTTTTAGTTTCTCTATTTGTCTGAGTACCATGTCACTAGTTACCGCAATAGTGCATAGTTTATTATCATCCTGTTCTACATAATCTATTATTTCAGGAATATCGCTAGTATTTTCCTGGGTGAAAACTGAGAGGAAATAGGTATTGAGAATTTCACACATATCCTTATCACTGTCAGTGATCTGACCAGAGTTACTCTAAAGTGGGCCAATCTTGTCCCTAATCTTACTTCTGTATACCTGAAAGAACCCTTTTGGGTTAGTCTTTGAATCCCTTTCGACCTTTTTTTTGAATATTGTCTTTTAAACATATCCCTGAGGTATCCCGGTAATAACTGCTGTTTTTAACCCTAATGCTGCAGCCTGATTGTTTCCCACAAACACCCATACCTATATAATCTATCAGTTATCAATTACCCTCTCAACCGAATTGGCTGATGCAACCACTCCATCTCCAGAGAGATGAACCCCATCCCTTGCATACATATCATATTTGCCAAAGAATAGGTCACAGTTATCAATAAATGGGATTGCAAGTTCCTTACAGTACCTGTCTAGCAAGCAATTTATACCAATTGCCTTAGACATTTATTCATTGCCCACTCCCTTTCTCGGCAAGATGCTACATATGACTGGGATCCCTCCCTTAGACCTAACTACTTCTATGGCTGACCTGTACTTATCCAGCAGCTCCTCTTTCCTGCACTTCCCAATGTCATTACCCCCAGCACTAAGACAGATAATGGGCTTGTTCTCATTACCTGCCATAACATTATCCAACCTGCTGACTATGTCATCATCACTATCTCCAGGAAGGCACACTCTCTGTCTGACCTTTCTGTTTCTGTTACAAAATGCACGGTCCATATATCTTACCTGAGAATTGCCTACTATTAAAATATTCTTACCTTGATTAGCAGGGGAATCAGTGGTACCTTCAACCTCACTAACCACTGAAGTACACTCGTCTTGGAGAACAGAGAATCGATTTCCTACCTGCACATCTTCTCTATGAACTCTCCTCACCGTCCTTCTTCCAGAACTGTGAACCACGTGCCACTTAAAGTGGCTGCCACCATCACTGCCGGTTACCATTTCCTCCTTACCAGCTAAATCCTTCTCGCACTCACTCCCAAACTCATCTATGCGAAGCTTCTGCCTCCTATTTTCCTCCTGAAAAAGTAGAATCTCCTTCTTCAACACTTGAACCTGAGATTCTAAAACACTACAACAAACCATGGTGCTTGGTAATAGCCCACGCTAACTCCCAAGAGCTCATGCAGGTATGACCACGCGTGACCACTGACCTCAGCGTACTGAGGTAATGACAAGCGTAATGACAACAACATTCTCCATAGTTACAAATCAGGCTTTAGAAGATCTTACTCAACCGACACCTCCCTAATTAATCTGATGGATTACATGAGAACTGAAATGTCGATAGGGAGCCTCATAGGTATGGTAAACTTAAACTTGCAAAAGGCTTTCGATACTGTCAACCACAATATACTATGTAAGAAACTTCAAGCTATCGACATAGGTTCCATAGACTGGTTTAAGTCCTATCTTAGCAATAGGAAACAAATTGTCAAAATCACCAAAACAGAATCAGAACCCCTGCCGATAGAATGTAGAGTTCCCCAAAGTAGTATTCTGGGTCCCTTATTACTCTTATATTATGTAAACGATATGCCCATCAGCGTTAATTGCAAACTCCTACTGTATGCGGATGACAGTGCTCTGTTACTGTCAGGTAAAGACCCACAAGATATAGCTTATGTATTAACATTAGAACTGGAGTCCTGCAGCAAAAGGTTAGCAGATAACAAACTATCGTTACACCTCGGGAAAACTGAAGCCATACTTTTTGGCACGAAACAAAAACTGAGAAGGATAAATAATTTTAATGTCCGGTGTAATGAGGAACCCATCACTTCAGTTTCCTCAGTAAAATATCTGGGAATTCCCTTTGACCCATGAATGTCAGGAGAACTGATCGGGAACTGTGTAGTAAAGAAAGTGAATGCCAGACTGAAGTTACTCTACAGACAAGCACAGTGTCTACCTACTGAGGCTCGCAGGACCCTATGTCTAGCCCTTATACAATGTCATATGGACTGCGCTTGCTCTTCATGGTACTCTGCCTTCACAAAAAAACTGAAAGATGAACTGCGAATCACCCAAAAACAAAATGGTAAGATTCATCCTGGACCTGGGACCAAGAGAGCATGTAGGCCAGGATGAATTACAACAATTGGATATGCTGAATGTTGAAGACAGAGTAAAACAACTGAAATTAAATCAAGTTTATAAATTTGCTGACTAATAGTGTCCAGAATATCTTGCTGCCAATTCTGTCAAGGTTGGGAACCAAAGCAATCATAGTACTAGGGGAAGAGAGCACCACTTTGTAGTACCCACAGTCAGCGGCCAGGCTTCAAACACCTTTTATTGTACAGCAATAAAGAAATAGAACAGACTTCCTGCACATGTCAAAGCCAGTCATAGCATGAACCAGTTCAAGAAGAGTGCCAAAAGGTACCTAATGAATGAAGCGACAGAAAGGGAGGAGAATGATTTTTTTTATTTTTTTTTAGCTAACACACATGTAAATATAAATAACTCTTTTTACCTTATTCCTAGTATATCTCCTTTATAGTATAATAATAAGATATTATATCTTTCATAGTATAATAATAAGGTATTAAAAGGACCCCAATGGAAATAAGTCACTCTGTCTGACTTTTTTGGGTTATCCCAGGTTCTCTACACGTATGCTGCTATGTATGATAATCTATGTAACTGTATTTGTGCATACCTGAATAAACTTACTTACTTACTCTATTTTAACTGCAGGAATTGGTTGAGGTAAATATATTTACTTAAAGTTACCCAGTTGTATAAAAGAAAACTGATTCTTCTCTTTTTCTCAGAGAAAATAACTTTTAGAGGTGACTAAAACAAATCATGCATGAGGCTCAATATACTGTTTAAATTATCATCCCTCTGAATTATTAATCCCAGGGATTATTTCCGATTGGGGGACCTTTAATTATCTTTCCCAGGATGCAACTAACACCCAGATACCTACTTACAGCGTGCTAGCGGCTGCCAACATCTCTCAAACTATCGAGGCAGCTACCCACACCTCTCAAATTCACAAGGCAGCTGCCCACATCTCTCAGACTAACGAGGCAGCTACCCATACCTCTCAAATTCATGAAGCAGCTGCCCACACCTCTCAAACTATCGAGGCAGCTACCCACACCTCTCAAACTAACGAGGAAGCTACCAACACCTCTCAAATTCATGAGGCAGCTGCCAACACCTCTCAAACTAACAAGGCAGCTACCCACACCTCTCAAAGCAACAAGGCAGCTACCCACACCTCTCAGTCTAACAAGGCAGCTACCCACACCTCTCAGTCTAACAAGGCAGCTACCCACAACTCTCAAACTAATGAGGTAGCTACCAACACCTCTCAAATTCATGAGGCAGCTGCCCAAACCTCTCAAACTAACGAGGCAGCTGCCCACACCTCTCAAACTAGCGAGGCAGCTACCCACACCTCTCAATCTCACAAGCCACCTACCCACACTTCTCAAACTAACAAGACAGCTACCCACACCTCTCAAATTCATGAGGCAGCTGCCCACACCTCTCAAACTAACGAGGCAGCTACCCACACCTCTCAAATTCATGAGGCAGCTGCCCACACCTCTCAAACTGACATGGCAGCTACCCACACCTCTCAAATTCATAAGGCAGCTGCCCACACCTCTCAAACTGACATGGCAGCTACCCACACATCTCAAACTGACATGGCAGCTACCCACACCTCTCAAATTCATAAGGCAGCTGCCAGGCACTAGCTTCCCAATATTTTAAAGATCCTCGGTATTAAGATGTTATCCAGAGACTTTAGAAGTACCTTATACTGTACAAACACTCTAAGAGTAACTAATACTCTACGAACATTTTAAGAGTACATATTGTTGTACCAACATTTTACATACACTTTATTTTTACGTGTCCTTAATAATGTGAGAAAATACGAAAGCGCTTGGATTTTCATTATTTTTTTCTCAGTGGTTGTTTTGCATATTGTGATGTCACCTAATACTGTGATGGTGTTACATATATAAATATATATTAAATATATATATGTATATATATATATATATATATATATATATATATATATATATATATATATATATATATATATATACATATATATATATATATATATATATATATATATATATATATATATATATATATATATATATATATATATATATATATATATATATATATATATATATATATATATATATATATATATATATATATATATATATATATATATATATATATATATATATATATATGGCTTTCATTTAGTTAAGAGAATTTAACCCAATGAACCAATTGCCTTATGTGGCCATCATAATGCTTTTAAACCAATCACACCCAATGAGCACCATTTTTATCAAGATTTATTTTGTCAGGTGCGACTCAAGGAGCATTGCCAAACAGTGCCCGAGGAGCAGTGCAAAACGGTGTCCGAGGAGCAGTGCCAGGTAGTGCCCGAGGTGCCGTTGACACCGGAGCTGTCATTAACCTGAGCTCGGAGGATGCCGACAATGTCATGACATTCTTCATGCACTGTCACTACACCTGGGCCATCCCACTCAAGGTAATCTCTCATGATCCTTTTCTCAGTTATTTTTGTCTCTTTAGTTACTGTCTTGTTTAACACTTGCACCTTCAGAGCGCCACCTGACCTTCATTCTTCTCATAACCTTGTCTTGCTACATAACATTCTCCAAGGCTCTCTGTTCAAGAAATCGAGGTTACTTTCCCTTCCTTCGGATCAAATCCAATCATCTTCCATTTCCCAAGTGCTGCCTAATCCGGAACTACAGTAATGATGTCCTGATGAAAACTTGTTCATAAGTTCTGATGATCATTGTTTCTCTTATTTCAGTACTTTTCATTGTTTTTAGGATTTCAGGCTCTGTGACTTCTACCAGTTTATGGTATCCTAGTGAATTGTAATATGGTCATTTGTGAATATAGTCATGCCTCGCTTAACGACGGTGATAAGTTTTCATAAATGCATCGTTAGGCGATTTCGTAGATTGCTGTTATGCGACCGTCGTAGAGATGTATGAGGCTTTTGTTGGTATAACACGGCATACTGTTTTAGAGGAAAAATTTTTGTTTTAAGTGGAAAAAGTACAGTCTAGAATAACAATAAAAAGTACAGTACAGTAAATACATAAACCAGGAACATAGTTGTTTATTATAATTATCAAATATTATGTACTGTACATAATTGTATGTGCTATATTTTTATACGACTGGCAGTGCAGTTTACACCACCGTCGTTGATCGAAACGTCGTTATGCAGAACATAGCTGTAATTGACAGCCTTAATTGCCTCACATTCACTCCGTGGGCAGCAGTCAAAAGATCACAGACACACACATGGGTCTACAGACTGGTTACCTACATACCTTTGATTAAATCGGGTGACATGAGTCATTTGTGCAAGTTTCCTCACACTTACTGCTCCATGTTCACCTTGTTGTAAATAGGCCCCGGGGTGTAAGCCGACTGTTTTGCATAGACGAGTCACACTGGTTGTCATGGATTATCCTAGTTTAGTAACCTTCCTGGTTTGCTAACCTTCCTGGGTTAGTAACCTTCCCGGATTAGTAACCTTCCTGGGTTAGCAACATTCCAGGATTAGTAACCTTCCTGGGTTAGTAACCTTCCTGGATTAGTAACCTTTCTGGGTGAGCAACCTTCCTGGTTTGCTAACCTTCCTGGGTTAGTAACCTTCCTGGGTGAGCAACCTTCCTAGATTAGTAATCTTCATGGTTTGGTAACCTTCCTGGGTTAGTAACCTTCCTGGGTTAGTAACCTTCCTGGGTTAGTAACCTTCCTGGGTTAGTAACCTTCCTGAGTTAGCAACCTTCCTGGTTTGCTAACCTTCCTGGATTAGTAACCTTCCTGGGTTAGTAACCTTCGTGAGTTAGCAACCTTCCTGGTTTGCTAACCTTCCTGGGTTAGTAACCTTCCTGGGTGAGCAACCTTCCTGGTTTGCTAACCTTCCTGGATTAGTAACCTTCCTGGGTTAGTAACCTTCGTGAGTTAGCAACCTTCCTGGTTTGCTAACCTTCCTGGATTAGTAACCTTCCTGGGTTAGTAACCTTCCTGAGTTAGCAACCTTCCTGGCTTGCTAACCTTCCTGGGTTAGTAACCTTCCTGGGTGAGCAACCTTCCTAGATTAGTAATCTTCCTGGTTTGCTAACCTTCCTGGATTAGTAACCTTCCTGGGTTAGTAACCTTCCTGAGTTAGCAACCTTCCTGGCTTGCTAACCTTCCTGGATTAGTAACCTTCCTGGGTTAGTAACCTTCCTGGGTTAGTAACCTTCCTGGGTTAGTAACCTTCCTGAGTTAGCAACCTTCCTGGTTTGCTAATCTTCCTGGGTTAGTAACCTTCCTGGGTTAGTAACCTTCCTGGGTTAGTAACCTTCCTGGGTTAGTAACCTTCCTGGGTTAGTAACCTTCCTGGGTTAGTAACCTTCCTGGGTTAGTAACCTTTCTGGGTTACCAACCTTCCTGGTTTGCTAACCTTCCCGGGTTAGTAACCTTCCTGGGTTAGTAACCTTCCTGGGTTAGTAACCTTCCTGGGTTAGTAACCTTACTGGGTTAGTAACCTTCCTGGGTTAGTAACCTTACTGGGTTAGTAACCTTCCTGGGTTAGCAACCTTCCTGGTTTGCTAACCTTCCTGGGTTAGTAACCTTCCTGGGTTAGTAACCTTTCTGGATAAGTAACCTCCCTGGTTTAGCAACCTTCCTAGATTAGTAACCTTCCTGGTTTGGTAACCTTCCTGGGTTAGTAACCTCACTGAGTAAGTAACCTTCCTGGGTTAGTAACTTCACTGAGTAAGTAACCTTCCTGGGTTAGTAACCTTTCTGGGTTAGTAACCTTTCTGGGTTAGTAACCTTCCTGGGTTAGTAACCTTCCTGGTTTGGTAATCTACCTGGGTTAGTAACCTTCCTGGGTTAGTAACCTTCTTGGTTTGGTAACCTTCCTGGGTTAGTAACCTTCCTGGTTTGGTAACCTTCCTGGGTTAGTAACCTTCCTGGTTTGGTAACCTTCTTGGGTTAGTAACCTTCCTGGGCTAGTAACCTTCCTGGTTTGGTAACTTTTCTGGGTTAGCAACCTTCCTGGGTTAGTAACCTTCCTGGTTTGGTAATCTACCTGGGTTAGTAACCTTCCTGGGTTAGTAACCTTCCTGGTTTGGTAATCTTCCTGGGTTAGTAAACTTCCTGGTTTGGTAACCTTCTTGGGTTAGTAACCTTCCTGGGCTAGTAACCTTCCTGGTTTGGTAACTTTTCTGGGTTAGCAACCTTCCTGGGTTAGTAACCTTCCTGGTTTGGTAATCTACCTGGGTTAGTAACCTTCCTGGGCTAGTAACCTTCCTGGTTTGGTAACCTTCCTGGGTTAGTAACCTTCCTGGGTTAGTAACCTTCCTGGGCTAGTAACCTTCCTGTTTGGTAACCTTCCTGGGTTAGCAACCTTCCTGGGTTAGTAAACTTCTTGGTTTGGTAATCTACCTGGGTTAGTAACCTTCCTGGGTTAGTAACCTTCTTGGTTTGGTAATCATCCTGGGTTAGTAACCTCCCTGGGTTAGCAACCTTTCTGGTTTGGTAACCTTCCTGGTTTAGTAATCTTCCTGGTTTGGTAACCTTCCTGGTTTAGTAATCTTCCTGGTTTTGTAATCTTCCTGGGTTAGTAACCTTCCTGGGTTAGTAACCTTCCTGGTTTGGTAACCTTCCTGGGTTAGTAACCTTCCTGGTTTGGTAACCTTCTTGGGTTAGTAACCTTCCTGGGCTAGTAACCTTCCTGGTTTGGTAACCTTCCTGGGTTAGTAACCTTCCTGGGTTAGTAACCTTCCTGGGCTAGTAACCTTCCTGTTTGGTAACCTTTCTGGGTTAGCAACCTTCCTGGGTTAGTAAACTTCTTGGTTTGATATTCTACCTGGGTCAGTAACCTCCCTGGGTTAGTAACCTTCTTGGTTTGGTAATATTCCTGGGTTAGTAACCTCGCTGGGTTAGTAACATTCCTGGTTTGGTAGCCTTCCTGGTTTAGTAATCTTCCTGGTTTGATAACCTTCCTGAGTTACTAACCTTCCTGGGTTAGTAACCTTTGTGGTTTGGTAACCTTCCTGGGTTAGTAACCTCCCTGGGTTAGTAACCATCCTGGGTTAGTTAATTTCCTTGTTTGGTAACCTTCCTGGGTTAGTAACTTTCTTGGTTTGGTAACCTTCCTGGGCTAGTAACTTTCTTGGTTTGGTAACCTTCCTGGGTTAGTAACCTTCCTGGTTTGGTAACCTTCCTGGGTTAGTTAATTTCCTTGTTTGGTAACCTTCCTGAGTTAGTAACTTTCTTGGTTTGGTAACCTTCCTGGGTTAGTAACTTTCTTGGTTTGGTAACCTTCCTGGGTTAGTAACCTTCCTGGGTTAGTAACATTCCTGGATTAGTAATCTTCCTGGGTTAATAATCTTCCTGGGTTAGTAATCTTCCTGGGTTAGTAACCTTCCTGGGTTAGTAACCTTTCTGGGTTAGTAACCTTCCTGGGTTAGTAGCTCCCCAGTATTTTTTTTTTATATCCTCTAGTGCGTGAGATGACAGTGATGCTGCAGATTATTGTCACCCAAACTGGCAAGCACCAGCAGCCTAATTGGTCAGAGACCAGAATATTAATAGAGGACGGGGAGGGGAGGGGAGAGAATCAAGCCTTCAACAGTCCTTCCGTTGAATATTCCACACTGGTTTTGTGCATTATGAAACAGTATTAAATGTCAGCTATCCTGGTATTGTCCACAGGTGGGAGTGATCATGGTGCTACTGTTACCTAGCCTGGTGTTGTCCACAGGTGGGAGTATTATGGTGCTGTTGTGTGTTACAGTTACCTAGCCTGGTGTTGTCCACAGGTGGGAGAGATCATGGTGCTACTGTGTGTTACTGTTACCTAGCCTGGTGTTGTCCACAGGTGGGAGTGATCATGGTACCAATATATGTTACTGTTACCTAGCCTGGTATTGTCCACAGGTGGGAGTGATCATGGTGCGACTGTGTGTTACTGTTACCTAGCCTGGTGTTGTCCACAGGTGGGAGTGATCAATGGTGCTAATATTTGTTACTGTTACCTAGCCTGGTATTGTCCACAGGTGAGAGAGATCATGGTGTTACTGTGTTTTACTGTTACCTAACCTCGTGTTGTCCACAGGTGGGAGAGATCATGGTGCTAGTGTCAGTTACTGTTACCTAGTCTGGTGTTGTCCATAGGTGGGAGTAATCATGGTACTACTGTTTGTTACTGTTACCAAGCCTGGTATTATCCACCTATCGAAGTGATCATAGTGCTACTGTGTGTTACTGTTACCTAGCCTGGTGTTGTCCACATATGGGAGAGATCATGGTACTGCTGTCTGTTACTCTTACTTAGCCTGGCGTTGTCCATAGGTGGGAGTGATCATGGTGTTGCTGAGTGTTACTGTTACCTAGGCTGGTATTATTCACAGGTAGGAGTGACCATGGTTCTACTGTGTGTTACTGTTACCTAGCCTGGTGTTGCCCACAGGTGGGAGAGGTCATGGTGCTGCTGTCTGTTACTGTTACCTAGCCAGGTGTTGTCCATAGGCAGGAGTGATCATGGTTGTGCTGTGTGTTACTGTTACCTAGCCTGGTGTTCACAGGTGGGAGAAACCATGGTTCTGCTGTGTGTTACTGTTACCGAGTATGGTGTTGTTCATAGGTGGGAGTGATCATGGTGCTGCTGTGTGATACTGTTATTAGCCTGGTATTGTCCACAGGTGGGAGTGATCATAGTGCTACTGTTTGCTACTGTTACCTAGCCTGGTGTTGTCCATATGTGGGAATGATCGTGGTGCTGATGTGTGTTACTGTTACCTAGCCTGGTGTTGTCCACAGGTGGAAGTGATCATGGTGCTACTGTGTGTTACTGTTACCTAGCTTGGTATTGTCCACAGGTGGGAGTGATCATGGTGCTGCTGTGGGTTCAGCTTGGGCTGGCAGCTGTGGCAGCTGCTGTGGTGGGGATCCTGCTGCTCACACCACTGCAGTTTATCCTCTGCAAAAAGATCGCTGCTGTTAACAAGAATTTCCTGGTGAGTTTTCTTGCAATTATATATATATATATATATATATATATATATATATATATATATATATATATATATATATATATATATATATATATATATATATATATATATATATATATATGTTATTATTATTTCATTTTTTATCTTTGATTAATACTGTACTCGACAAATAGTGATAATAACATTTGTAAACACAGACAGACAGACAAACACACACACACACACACACACACACACACACACACACACACACACACACACACACACACTAATAATGTATGACCCCTATTAGTTTAGCACTTCCTGATTATAATAAAAATAGCAAAAAGATATTTTTAGTTAAGGTTGGCACCCATTATTCGTTCTGTCTATTGTGTACTCACCTAGTTGTACTCACCTAGTTGTACTCACCTAGTTGTACTCACCTAGTTGAGGTTGCAGGAGTCGAGTTCTAGCTCCTGGCCCCGCCTCTTCACTGGTCGCTACCGTGAGCTTTATCATACCTCTGCTTAAAGCTATGTATGGATCCTGCCTCCACTACATCGCTTCCCAAACTATTCCACTTACTGACTACTCTGTGGCTAAAGAAATACTTCCTAACATCCCTGTGATTCATCTGTGTCTTCAACTTCCAACTGTGTCCCCTTGTTGCTGTGTCCAGTCTCTGGAACATCCTGTCTTTGTCCACCTTGTCAATTACTCTCAGTATTTTGTATGTAATTATCATGTCACCCTCTATCTCTCCTGTCCTCCAGTGTCGTCAGATCGATTTCCTTTAACCTCTCCTCGTAGGACATACCTCTTAGCTCTGGGACTAGTCTTGTTACAAACCTTTGCACTTTCTCTAGTTTCTTTACGTGCTTGGCTAGGTGTGGGTTCCAAACTGGTGCCGCATACTCCAATATGGGCCTAACGTACACGGTGTACAGGGTCCTGAACGATTCCTTATTAAGATGTCGGAATGCTGTTCTGAGGTTTGCTAGGTGCCCATACGCTGCAGCAGTTATTTGGTTGATGTGCGCTTCAGGAGATGTGCCTGGTGTTATACTCACCCCAAGATCTTTTTCCATGAGTGAGGTTTGTAGTCTCTGGCCCCCTAGACTGTACTCCGTCTGCGGTCTTCTTTGCCCTTCCCCAATCTTCATGACTTTGCACTTGGTGGGATTGAACTCCAGGAGCCAATTGCTGGACCAGGTCTGCAGCCTGTCCAGGTCCCTTTGTAGTTCTGCCTGGTCTTCGATCGAATGAATTCTTCTCATCAACTTCCGAGGGACACCTCGGAGTCTATTCCTTCCGTCATGTCGTTCACAAATACCAGAAACAGCACTGGTCCTAGGACTGACCCCTGTGGGACCCCGCTGGTCACAGGTGCCCACTCTGACACCTCGCCGCGTACCATTACTCGCTGCTGTCTTCCTGACAAGTATTCCTTGATCCATTGTAATGCCTTCCCTGTTATCCCTGCTTGGTCCTCCAGTTTTTGCACTAATCTCTTGTGTGGTACTGTGTCAAACGCCTTCTTGCAGTCCAAGAAGATGCAATCCACCCACCCCTCTCTCTCTTGTCTTACTGCTGTCACCTTGTCATAGAACTCCAGTAGGTTTGTGACACAGGATTTTCCGTCCCTGAAACCATGTTGGCTGCTGTTGATGAGATCATTCCTTTCTAGGTGTTCCACCACTCTTCTCCTGATAATCTTCTCCATGACTTTGCATACTATACATGTCAGTGACACTGGTCTGTAGTTTAGTGCTTCATGTCTGTCTCCTTTTTTAAAGATTGGGACTACATTTGCTGTCTTCCATGCCTCAGGCAATCTCCCTGTTTCGATAGATGTATTGAATATTGTTATTAGGGGTACACATAGCACCTCTGCTCCCTCTCTCAATACCCATGGGGAGATGTTATCTGGCCCCATTGCCTTTGAGGTATCTAGCTCACTCAGAAGCCTCTTCACTTCTTCCTCGGTTGTGTGCACTGTGTCCAGCACTTGGTGGTGTGCCCCACCTCTCCGTCTTTCTGGAGCCCCTTCTGTCTCCTCTGTGAATACTTCTTTAAATCTCTTGTTGAGTTCGTTATATACTCCATGGTCATTTCTTGTTGTCTCTCCTCCTTCCTTCCTTAGCCTGATTACCTGGTCCTTGACTGTTGTTTTCCTCCTGATGTGGCTGTGTAACAGCTTCGGTTCAGATTTGGCTTTCGCTGCTTTTTCGTTTTCGTATTGTCGTTGGGCCTCACTTCTTATCTGTGCATATTCATTTCTGGCTCTACGACTGCTCTCCTTATTCTCCTGGGTCCTATGCCTTCTATATTTCTTCCATTCCCTAGCACACACACTTGGTGTGTGTGTGTGTGTGTGTGTGTGTGTGTGTGTGTGTGTGTGTGTGTGTGTGTGTGTACTCACCTAATTGTGGTTACAAGGGGCCAGATCATAGCTCCTGGCCTCACCTCTTCACTGTTCGCCGCACTCTCCACTCTCTCCCTGCTCCATGAGCCTTATCCTACCTCGTCTTAAAGCTGTAATATAATAATAATATAATATCTTTATTTCTACCATTACATGTGCAGGATACACGGGTCTAGCTGACAACACTGACATACTACTACACAGAAAGTCGCTTGTTATGCTGAGTATTTAGGGCAAATTTGGTCAGTCGACTGACACCCAGGTACCCATTTTACTGATGGGGAACATAAACAACAAGTGTAAGGAAACACGCCCAATGTTTCTACCCTTGCCAGGAATCGAACCAGGACCCTCGACGTGTGAAGCGAGAACTATGTATGGTACCTACCTGCGCCACCTCACTTTCCAGACTATTCCACTTCCTGACAACTCTGACTGAAAAAATCATTCCTAACATCCCTGTGACTCATCTGAGTCTTCAGCTGTGTCCATCTATGGAACATCCTGTCTTTGTCCACCTTGTACATTCCTCTCAGTATTTTATATGTCGTTATCATATCTCCCCCCCCCTTCCTCCATCGCTCCTGTCCTCTAATGTCGCCAGGTCGAGTTCCCTTAACCTCTCCTCGTAGGACACTCCCCTTACCTTCGGGACTAGGCTCGTTGCAAGCCTTTGCACTTTCTCTAATTTCCTGACATTCCTGACTAAGTGTGAATTCCAAACTGGTGCTGCATACTCCAATACGGGCCTGACGTACACGGTGTACAATGTCCTGAATGACTCCTTACTAAGATGTCGGAATGCTATTCTAAAAATTCGCCAGTCACCCATAATCTGCAGCCGTCATTTTCCTTGAGGTTTATAGTCTTTGGCCCCTTGACCGTGCTCTGTCTGCAGTCTTCTTCGTCCTTCCCTGATCTTCATGACTTTCCACTTGGTGGGGTTAAACTCCAGGAGCCAGTTGCTGGACTATTCCTGCAGCATGTCTAGAACCCTCTGTCGTTTTGCCTTATCCTGCTCCGACTGAATTCTCCTCATTAACTTCACATCGCCTGAAAACAGGGACACTTCTGAGTCTATTCCTTCCGCCATGTCATTCATATATACTAGAAATAGCACCGGTCCCAGGACTGACCCCTGTGGAACCCCCTCGTCACATCTCGCCCACTATGACACCTCATCACATACCATGATTCGCTGATGCCTACCCGTCAGATATTCTCTGGTCCATTGCAGTGCCTTCCCTGTTATCCCTGCCTGGCCCTCCAGCTTTTGCACTATCTCTTGTGTGAAACTGTGTCAAAAGTCTTCTTACAGTCCAAGAAAACGCAATATACCCACCTCTCTCTCTCTCTCTCTCTCTCTCTCTCTCTCTCTCTCTCTCTCTCTCTCTCTCTCTCTCTCTCTCTCTCTCTCTCTCTCTCTCTCTCTCTCTCTCTTTGTCTCTCTCTCTTGTCTTACTACTGTCACCTTGTCATATAACTCCAGAAGATTTGTGACACAGGATTTCCCGTCTCTGAATCTGTGCTGGTTATTGTGTGTGTGTGTGTACTCTCATATTTGTGGTTGCAGGGGTTGAGACATAGCTCCTGGCCTTGCCTCTTCACTGATCGCTTCTAGGCTATCTCTCTCCCAGCTACATGAGCTTTATCATACCTCTCCTTAAAGCTATGTATGGATCCTGCCTCCACTGCATCACTTCCCAGACTCTTCCACTTCCTGACAACTCTGTGACAAGAAATACTTCCTAACATCCCTGTGATTTATCTGAGTCTTTAACTTCCAACTGTGACCCCTTGTTGCTGTGTATGTGTACTCACCTAGTTGAGGTTGCGGGGGTCGAGTGTGTGTGTGTGTGTGTGTGTGTGTGTGTGTGTGTGTGTGTGTGTGTGTGTGTGTGTGTGTGTGTGTGTGTGTGTGTGTGTGTGTGTGTGTGTATGTGTGTGTGTGTGTGTGTGTAGTTGTACTCACCTAGTTGAGGTGCGGGGGGTCGAGTCCGAGCTCCTGGCCCCGCCTCTTCACTGATCGCTACTGTCACTCTCCCTGAGCCGTGAGCTTTATCATACCTCTGTGTGTGTGTGTGTGTGTGTGTGTGTGTGTGTGTGTGTCTGTGTGTGTGTGTGTGTGTGTGCTCACCTGTGTGTGGTTGCATGAGTCGTGTCTCGGCTTCTGGCCCTGCATCTCAGTGGGTATATGTGTACTAGCCTAAATGTGATTGCAGGGGGTCAGGTTTCACTTTTCAGTCCCATGTTTTTGCTAGCTGCTACTGGGTTCACTCTTTTCTGCTTTGAGGAGCCTCTTCTTAAAGTTGTATATGGATCCAACCTCTGCCACTCCACTGTCCAGTTGCTCCACTTTCTGACCATTCCAAGGCTGAAGAAATACTTCCCAACATCCCTGTGACTCATTTGTTTTCAGCTTCCAATTGTGTCGCCATGTTCCTGTTTCCTGT
>NC_091302.1:34695410-34742910 GCF_038502225.1 Cherax quadricarinatus | reverse complement strand
CGAGAAAATGGAAGGAATAGATGAGACGGGAGAAAGAGACTACATAGCAGGTACACTTCAGTCTGGGGAACACAAAGTGGTCATTGCAGTGATGTATAATCCACCACAGAACTGCAGGAGGCCAAGAGAGGAATATGAAGAGAGCAACAGAGCAATGGTGGACACACTTGCTGAGGTGGCAAGAAGAGCTCACTCCAGCAGAGCAAAGTTGCTGGTTATGGGGGATTTCAACCACAGGGAGATTGACTGGGAAAACCTGGAGCCACATGGGGGTCCCGAAACATGGAGAGCCAGGATGTTGGACGTGGTGCTGGAAAACCTCATGCACCAACATGTTAAGGACACTACCAGAGTGAGAGGGGAGGATGAACCAGCAAGATTGGACCTTGTGTTCACCCTGGGCAGCTCAGACATTGAGGACATCAAGTATGAGAGTCCCCTAGGAGCTAGCGACCACGTGGTTCTGTGCTTTGAATACATAGTAGAGCTGCAAGTGGAGAGAATAACAGGAGTAGAATGGGAAAAGCCTGACTATAAAAGAGGGGACTACATAGGGTTGAAGAACTTCCTGCGGGAGGTCCAGTGGGACAGAGAACTGGCAGGAAAGCCAGTAAATGAAATGATGGAATATGTAGCAACAAAATGCAAGGAGGCAGTGGAAAGGTTCATTCCCAAGGGCAACAGTAACAACGGGAAGACCAGAACAAGCCCCTGGTTCACCCGACGGTGTAAGGAGGCAAAAACAAAGTGCAATAGAGAATGGAAAAAGTACAGAAGGCAGAGAACACACGAAAATAGGGAGATCAGTCGCAGAGCCAGGAATGAGTACGCACAGGTAAGGAGGGAGGCCCAGCGACAGTATGAAAATGACATAGCATCGAGAATCAAGACAGACCCGAAACTGTTGTATAGCCACATCAGGAGGAAGACAACAGTCAAAGACCAGGTGATCAGATTAAGGACAGAAGGTGGAGAACTCACAAGAAATGATCAGGAGGTATGTGAGGAGCTGAACAGGAGATTTAAGGAAGTTTTTACAGTAGAGACAGGAAGGGCTGTGGGAAGACAGAACAGAAGGGAACATCAAGAGGGAATATACCAACAAGTGTTGGATGACATACGAACAACTGAGGAGGAGGTGAAGAAGCTCTTAAGTGACCTTGACACCTCAAAGGCGATGGGACCGGACAACATCTCCCCATGGGTCCTTAGAGAAGGAGCAGAGATGCTGTGTGTGCCTCTAACCACAATCTTCAACACATCCCTTGAAACTGGGCAACTACCTGAGAAATGGAAGACAGCTAATGTAGTCCCCATATTTAAGAAAGGAAACAGAAACGAGGCACTAAACTACAGACCTGTGTCTCTGACATGTATTGTGTGCAAAGTCATGGAGAAGATTATCAGGAGGAGAGTGGTCGAACACCTGGAAAGGAACAAGATTATAAATGAAAACCAGCATGGGTTCATGGAAGGCAAATCTTGTATCACAAACCTCCTGGAGTTTTATGACAAGGTAACAGAAGTAAGACATGAGAGAGAGGGTTGGGTAGATTGCGTTTTCCTAGACTGCAGGAAGGCCTTTGACACAGTTCCCCACAAGAGATTAGTGCAGAAGCTGGAGGATCAGGCACACGTAAAAGGAAGGGCACTGCAATGGATAAGGGAATACCTGACAGGGAGGCAGCAACGAGTCATGGTACGTGAAGAGGTATCACAGTGGGCGCCTGTTACGAGCGGGGTCCCACAGGGGTCAGTTCTAGGACCAGTGCTATTTTTGATATATGTGAACGACATGATGGAAGGAATAGACTCTGAAGTGTCCCTGTTCGCAGATGACGTGAAGTTGATGAGAAGAATTAAATCGGACGAGGATGAGGCAGGACTGCAAAGAGACCTGGAGAGGCTGGACATGTGGTCCAGTAACTGGCTTCTCGAATTCAATCCAGCCAAATGCAAAGTCATGAAGATTGGGGAGGGGCAAAGAAGACCGCAGACAGAGTATAGGCTAGGTGGACAAAGACTACAGACCTCACTCAGGGAGAAAGACCTTGGGGTGACCATAACACCGAGCACATCACCGGAGGCACACATCAACCAAATAACCGCTGCAGCATACGGGCGCCTGGCAAACCTGAGAATAGCGTTCCGATACCTTAATAAGGAATCGTTCAAGACACTGTACACTGTGTATGTTAGGCCCATACTGGAGTATGCAGCACCAGTCTGGAACCCACACCTGGTCAAGCACGTCAAGAAGTTAGAGAAAGTACAAAGGTTTGCAACAAGGCTAGTCCCAGAGCTCAAGGGAATGTCGTACGAGGAAAGGTTAAGGGAAATCGGACTGACGACACTGGAGGACAGAAGGGTCAGGGGAGACATGATAACGACATACAAGATACTGCGGGGAATAGACAAGGTGGACAGAGATAGGATGTTCCAGAGAGGGGACACAGGGACAAGGGGTCACAACTGGAAGCTGAAGACTCAGACGAGTCACAGGGACGTTAGGAAGTATTTCTTCAGTCATAGAGTTGTCAGCAAGTGGAATAGCCTAGCAAGTGAAGTAGTGGAGGCAGGAACCATACATAGTTTTAAGAAGAGGTATGACAAAGCTCAGGAAGCAGAGAGAGAGAGGATCCAGTAGCGATCAGTGAAGAGGCGGGGCCAGGAGCTGAGTCTCGACCCCTGCAACCACAATTAGGTGAGTACAATTAGGTGAGTACACACACACACACACACACACACACACACACACACACACACACACACACACACACACACACACACACACACACACACACACACACACACACACACACACACAAACAGCACCAGTCTGGAACCCACACCTGGTCAAGCACGTCAAGAAGTTAGAGAAAGTACAAAGGTTTGCAACAAGGCTAGTCTCAGAGCTCAGGGGATTGTCGTACGAGGAAAGGTTGAGGGAAATCGGACTGACGACACTGGAGGACAGAAGGGTCAGGGGAGACATGATAACGACATACAAGATACTGCGGGGAATAGACAAGGTGGACAGAGATAGGATGTTCCAGAGAGGGGACACAGAAACTAGGGGTCACAACTGGAAGCTGAAGACTCAGACGAGTCACAGGGACGTTAGGAAGTATTTCTTCAGTCATAGAGTCGTCAGGAAGTGGAATAGCCTAGCAAGTGAAGTAGTGGAGGCAGGAACCATACATAGTTTTAAGGAGAGGTATGACAAAGCTCAGGAAGCAGAGAGGGAGAGGACCTAGTAGCGATCAGTGAAGAGGCGGAGCCAGGAGCTATGAATCGACCCCTGCAACCACAAATAGGTGAGTACAAATAGGTGAGTACACACGCATGCACATACAACAGGCCTAGTGTCTAATCGACATGTGCCTAGGACAAAATGGTAACTAACTAACACACACACACACCTGTTAGCTTGTTATCCTAGTGGTCGTTCTCCTGTTAATCTGTTATCTTAGTGTTTGTTTTCCTGTTAACCTGTTATCTTCCTCTCTCCGCAGAACAGCACTCGTCGTCTGGAAGAGTATTTCAGCTCCCCTGAGGTAGAGGGCCCTAAGACCCCCAAAACCCCCATTACCCTGAGGGTGCACAAAGCCGGGGGAGGGGCCAAAGGAGGTGGTGTTAAGGGCAAGGGCGCCACCATGCCCCTAGGAGCAAGAGGCCCAGGAAGGTCACACTCCAGGGAGGAGCCCTTGTTGGGTGACACCAAACTCTCCCGTCTCTCCAGACTGACGGAGGAAAGCAGGGTAAGTCATGTAGCAAAATCTCTCTCTCTCTCTCTCTCTCTCTCTCTCTCTCTCTCTCTCTCTCTCTCTCTCTCTCTCTCTCTCTCTCTCTCTCTCTCTCTCTCTCTCTCTCTCTCTCTCTCTCTCTCTCTCTCTCTCTCACTCTTTCTCTCTTTTACACAGGGTTTTACAAGGTTAGGTTATAGTTCCTGTCTTTATTTATAAACTAAGATCTGCTACCTACATCAGCTATTTTGGAAACCTTTTTATTGTTTTGCAACATACAAATAGGGAACAAGATCAAGTTGGAGCCATATGTGGGCCGGAGATTTCATATGGTCAACTGACTTTATATCGTTGATGTCATTATGCTGGAGGAACATGTTCCAGACAAGCGTCATCCAAGGAATAAATGATCTTAGATGAATCGATGTTCAGACAGAGTGAAGTTGCTGTTTGCTGCCTGTCTTGTTGTGTAGTAGCTCTCTTCTCGCTGTCCTCGGAGTGGAGCCAAGTGTGGTCTCCCTCCCTCCCTCCCTTCCTCCCTCCCTCTCTATCTCTCTCTCTCTCTCTCTCTCTCTCTCTCTCTCTCTCTCTCTCTCTCTCTCTCTCTCTCTCTCTCTCTCTCCTCTCTCTCTCTCTCTCTCTCTCTCTCTCTCTCTCTCTCTCTCTCTCTAAGAATTTTTGAGCACAGCAATACAAGCGCCATTCATCTTCTCAGACATACACACTTCAGGACGCATAATGACGTTAAATTTTATATTAATGATAGACATTGCTGAAAGGGAGATGGGCATTCGTGTGAACAAGCTTGCTGACTTAACGAAACATTTCTATAATAACGATCCCTTACTATTCCCCCATATGTCTTGATTATCTGACTCTAAATTCATTAAGAAGATAAAGGAAGGTGGATGGATGGAGGCAACAGTTGTTGATGTGTTATAAGATATACCACGATCACGGCGGGTCACACAGTCACACATTAAAAACCGATGGGGAATTGTGAAAATGTGTGGGCTCGAACCCGAGACTTCAGGCAGCCCCCGAAGAAGCCACCTGAACCCTTTACCTTCTAGACCACTGCACCACCATGGCAGATGACGATAGGTTCTCGTGAGAACGCAAGACATTTACATATATATATACACATGTAACCCATATTTTTCCTTTCATTTTTTTCAAGTTATTTCTATCCCAATTATAATATATAAACACTATTAATTTTTTTTTTAATTAAAGTTATGTATTTTGTAATAGAGAAGATATCCTTCACAGCCAGCATCATCGTGCTCACTTGCGTCCACCGTCTCCAAGAAATCGACTTCGGTCAGAGAAAACGGGACTGTGACCACGACTCTGGCACTGAATAGTGATTCAGAGGAAGAACTGGAATTTGAGAGATGGAAGAAACAGAAGAATGGTAAGTGATTTCTAGGAAAGAGGATTCCTTTAAGAGAGGATGCTTTAATTCTGACGAAAAGCTGCAGATCCAAGGAATTGGAGCTACTTTACTCTTCCTCAGGTCGTACCTGATTACGTAATATTCACTATGTGCTGTAGTTGCCCATACGGATTTGGCTCTTTTCCGAGAATATAGTAATCGTTAGGGGACAGGATTGGGATTTATATGATGGGAAATGGTATTAATTGAAGAATATGAAATAGACATTGTTGGGTTTTGAGGAAGAGAAACTTAGTGACTTTATGAAGTGTAACAATGAAGCGAGTGTATGAATATAAGATATTTATCTTGTTTAAGATATATCTGATGCAATGTCTGAACAGTTATACATATTGACACATTATTATGTTGGCACACACACACACACACATTATATATATATATATATATATATATATATATATATATATATATATATATATATATATATATATATATATATATATATATATATATATATATATATATATATATATATATATATATATTTATTTATGTATATATATATATATATATATATATATATATATATATATATATATATATATATATATATATATATATATATATATATATATATTTATTTATTTATTATCACACTGGCCGATTCCCACCAGAGCAGAGTGGACCGAAAAAGAAAAACTTTCACCATCGTTCACTCCATCACTGTCTTGCCAGAAGGGTGCTTTACACTACAGTTTTTAAACTGCAACATTAACACCCCTCCTTCAGAGTGCAGGCACTGTACTTCCCATCTCCAGGACTCAAGTCCGGCCTGCCGGTTTCCCTGAATCCCTTCATAAATGTTACTTTGCTCACACTCCAACAGCACGTCAAGTATTAAAAACCATTTGTCTCCATTCACTCCTATCAAACACGCTCACGCATGCCCGCTGGAAGTCCAAGCCCCTCGAACACAAAACCTCCTTTACCCCCTCCCTACAAGTTTTCCTAGGCCGACCCCTACCCCGCCTTCCTTCCACTTCAGACTGATACACTCTTGAAGTCATTCTGCTTCGCTCCATTCTCTCTACATGTCCGAACCACCTCAACAACCCTTCCTCATCCCTCTGGACAACAGTTTTGGCAATCCCGCACCTCCTCCTAACTTCCAAACTACGAATTCTCTGCATTATATTCACACCACACATTGCCCTCAGACATGACGTCTCCTCTGCCTCCAGCCTTCTCCTCGCTGCAACATTCATCACCCATGCTTCACACCCATATAAGAGCGTTGGTAAAACTATACTCTCATACATTCCCCTCTTTGCCTCCAAGGACAAAGTTCTTTATCTCCACAGACTCCTAAGTGCACCACTCACCCTTTTCCCCTCATCAATTCTATGATTAACCTCATCTTTCATAGACCCATCCGCTGACACGTCCACTCCCAAATATCTGAATACATTCATCTCCTCCATACTCTCTCCCTCCAATCTGATATCCAATCTTTCATCACCTAATCTTTTTGTTATCCTCATAACCTTACTCTTTCGTGTATTCACTTTTAATTTTATTCTTTTACATACCCTACCAAATTCATATTTCGCCTGTTCTTGCGAATTCTAAGCATGCATATATATATATATATATATATATATATATATATATATATATATATATATATATATATATATATATATATATATATATATATATATATATATATATATATATATATATATGTCGTGCCGAATAGGCAGAACTTGCGATCTTGGCTTAAATAGCAACGCTCATATTGCCATATAGGACAAGCGAAAATTTGTGTATGCAATAATTTCGCCAAAATCATTCTGAACCTAACGAAAAAAATATATTTCACTGTGTTTGTTTAGTATTAAATTATTGTAAACAAATTTTTACATCAACATTAATGAAAAAAATATATCTTTAAACGTTTAAGAGAAAATTTCAGAAAGGACTTAATTTTATATGAGTTCTTGCTAATTGACCAGTTTTACATATTCGGCACGACATATATATATATATATATATATATATATATATATATATATATATATATATATATATATATATATATATATATATATATATATATATATATATATATATATATATATATTTATATATATGGCTGCAGGAGACACGAAACTACGAACTTTGCAACAAGGTACGCAGTGCTTTACCGACCGTACAACACTGGACCAATACCTTGGCGTCCAGCTCCGCTAGACGTTTTGATTCAAGGCAGCCAGCTTCTAGGTAGGTTTCTTACAACTCTTCATCTCATCCCCTGCCTAGAAGCTGGCTGCCTTGGCTCAAAACTTCTAGCTTGAGCTGGACGCCAAGGTATTGGTCCAGTGTGGTACGGTCGGTAAAGCACTGCGTACCTTGTTGCAAGGTTCGTAGGTTCGAGACTCTTTCGGCCAGAGTGTTTGTCAATATTTCGTCTGTTCTTGCGAATTCTAAGCAAGCATATATATATATATATATATATATATATATATATATATATATATATATATATATATATATATATATATATATATATATATATATCACAAGAGAATACAATTGCAACAGTATGTAAATGTCAACCTGGTGAAGTAAACAGCACTCAGATGCACCTGACACCTTTCTTAACGAGAGAGTTTCTCCAACACAGTGGCATTATTGTATTAATCTGACTTGATAATGCTCAGTGTGTGGGCGAAATGTTAGTTGTTAATTGAGGTATTTAGCGCATCTGAGCGTTATTTAATCTACAACAGAAGATTAGAACACGAGAAAGTGTTCCTTTGTTTTAAACTGTTTAGGTAACATTTAAATGGTATAACTTAAGATGTGAAGTTTATTGTTTACAAGGTTGACCAGAAAGCTTACAAAAAAACTTCAACCAAATGACCAGAAGCTCTGCTAAGTAGATTATTATGTGACTTAAGAGCCGCATCAGGAGGTAGTGTCCAATGTCTCTTGATAAACAAAGTATCTCCTCTAAATCACTGACGACACAACAGAAATTTTGCAAAAATTATGTGACATATTAAGATACACAGGAGCAAAACACTAACATATGAAAATTCAACCAAAAACATAAAAACAATAACCATGCAACAACAGTTTCAATTGTCATGGTAACCAGGTGGTGCCAGGCTGACGTCAGAGGGCCACGAGGTGGCGGTCAGCGTGCAGAGTGGCACCTTCACCTGGGAGCACCAGGGCCGCCTCTCTGTTCTGGAGAACATTACCAGTGAAGTACCTGCAGGTAAGTCCCTCTTGTTGACCTAATTTTTGTTTATTCTGGAGCTCCAGAAAAATTCCATTACGTACCTGTGACTGAATTGGAGTTCTGTTTTTAAACCATGTAACCCGGCTTGAAGTCAGGCTTTTTTCTTATGCTGACTTGATCAGTCAGACAGCTGCTGCTTTCAGCCCGTAGGCCTACATGACCATCACCATCTGCCTGATCAAACACCTTACTCAAGGAATGGTCCAGTTTCCCTTGGAAACACATTTATTTGTTTTATAAATATTTCCCGGATAGTTAATTAGACTTACAGAATGTGTTGGAGGTCGGAGAATAAGACGTTATTAATACTTCTTCAGGTGGACTGACAGTGGTGGTGGGTGGTGTGGGCTCCGGTAAGACCTCCCTCCTGCTGGCTCTGCTGGGAGAGATGCACACACTCCGGGGACAGCTACGATGGACCGGGTGAGTCAGGGTGAGACGATGCCTGAGGTATGGTGGGGGAGCTCCATAAGCCTGGTAGAGGAAGAAGTCAGTTAGATGATAGGAAACGGAAAGGAGGTGAGGTAGGAGGAAGGGATGGTGATGGGGAAGAGAAAGAACAGCCGTGTGAGAAGTGACAAATAACCCCTTCAGGTGTTGTGATGGCTTCCTGGCGGAAGTCTAAGTGAAAACCTAATATTATGCTCTTCTAGCTGTGGGGGCGATTAACTGGGACAGCAAAGAAGTAATCAGGTAAACTGCGACCAGAACAAGTGAAGCTGGGTCATATAATGGTAGGTGAGGCGGGGGGTAACTGATGCTGCTTTAATTAGTAGTTACTCTCACACCAGCAGAAGGAAACAAGAGTAGATATAAAGAGAGTTGAAAGCAGAGATAAACCAAGGTGGGTATGGATGCATACATGTAGATAAAGACGTTTATTTTCCTAGGATACATTCAAGTTAATATGTATGTTTTTCGTTTATTACAGTTTTTATGGCTACTGGTTCATTACAGTTTTAGGAAAATCTTGAACTGCATAATCCAGTACAAGTTATCAGTGTGACGGAGGTAAAGGAATAGAAGAAAGAACAGTTCTGATGCGCGGTTAAAGTAACAGAGGAAAGAAATGGAATGAAGCATTTGTGGCATAGAGTATGACTCATGCTGGGAAAAGTAGAGAAATTAGAAGAAATGTTACGTACAATAAGGAATGCAGGACAAATTTCATCAAATAAATTGTACACAGACTCTGGCAGACACAGAATGAAATAGTTACATACGAATGTATATACACACGATTAGAAGAGCATTGTAGTGGAGATGTTTTCCAGGAATTCCATGGATTACGATACTCTTAGTGAAATAGATTTGCGATAAAATAGGATATGCAAAGACAGACAAAATTATCCATTATTTTGGACCTAATGACTTCTGAATTTATTTCCATCAAAGCGAACTAATAAACTGACCACCTGTGAGTTCTGAAACTTTCCTGGGTTGTTACTGGTCTCCCATACTACCCAGCATCTGCGTCAACTTAAAGAATTTAGTGCTTCTTTGTGCGTAATAATAATGATATAACAAGAATAACAAAATAAATAAATAATAATAATAATAATTATAATAATAATTCTCAACATCATCTACCTTCTGAAGTGTATCTTCGCATATCATCTCCCTGGTCTTCACAGGGAGATGTCAGTGTCGTACGTGTCGCAGCATCCCTGGCTGATGAATGCCACCTTGAAGGACAATGTTGTTTTTGGGAGACGCGTCTTGGCCAAGCGGTACCAGCGGGTCCTTCAAGCCTGTGCTCTCACACCTGACATAGAGATCCTGCCTGCTGGGTGAGTCAGGGATCCTGCCTGCTGGGTGAATCAGGGATCCTGTCTGCTGGGTGAGTCAGGGATCCTGCCTGTTGGGTGACTCAGGGATCCTGCCTGCTGGGTGAGTCAGGGATCCTGCCTGCTGGGTGAAGGAAGAATGCTGTAGCAACTATCTCTATCTTTCTAGTTTGTTCTGCAAGAAGTCGGAATATCGGACCTGCCCTGTTTGGGCCAACAGGCCTGCTGCAGTGTTCCTTCTTTCTTGTGTTCTTATGTTATCTACATAGAGATAAGTTCATTCTATTTTCCATTCACTCTAGATTTTAAGGACCAACACACAAAACAAAATAATATCGTCTTAACTGCAGCTTCCAATATTTTGTAAACAAAATTCCTTCAGAAGGCAAAGAGAATGCTTCAGAGAATTTTCAGATTTTCAAAACTCACATGTCATTATTGTATTTCAAGACTGGCTTTAAAAAATAAAATTTTTGTTGGATTTTCATCTTAATCATTGGTCTCATTATTATTAAATTTATCACCATCTTTACCATTATTATCATGACCATCATCATCGTCATCATCATTATCCTCACCATCATTATAATCTTCCCTGTTGACAGGGACCAGACGGAGATAGGAGAGAGGGGCATCAACCTGTCAGGTGGTCAGCGGCAGAGAGTAGCCATAGCCCGGGCCTTGTACTCCGATGCTCGCACCGTCATTCTGGTGAGAATACCCTTCATCCTGGCACTTTTTTTTCGCGATAGCCTTTCCTCTCTCACACCTATTCTTCGCCCATCCTCACTTCCCTTTTCCCCCGTCACCCCTTGTGGGTCCTTATCTGTGGGTTCTACTAGTGTTCCTTCATCGTAGCTCATAACTAACCCGCAGATTAGAGGTATAAGTAACACCAGGTATAATCAAAGGAAGGCGAATGAGCTCCAGTTCCTTTCGTCAATACCACTTTACCACCATCAAGGTACTCTTTGAAGGGGTTGATACCAAGTAGCCCCGGCTACTAGCCAACCCACAGAAACCTGTCAATAGACTTTTGTTGTCCCAGTACACACAGTGACTACTAAACTACCCATACTAATTCCTCCAATACCCCATCATCTGGGTGAAGGAGGTTAAGAGCTCTTACAATATCTGGGAGTTTTAGTTGAGTCCTTCGATGCTAACAATTTAATTAGGGCTCAGTAATGCTTGTTAATTTAACCTGACATATCAGTGGCACAATTATGGAGAATTTTCTTTCAGATATAGTGAAGTAACATTAGAGACCAGATAGACCCACTTAAATTTTGCTGAGATCAGTTCACTGACAGTGACAAAGAATATACTCAAGTTTCAACACATATTTCCTCTCAGTTTTTACAAAGTATTTTTTACTCCCAGACGCAATTACTGCTTATTTTCATTTTTCAACTAATGGCTAGATTTTACATTATTGACCAGTGACCACGAAAGCACGATAATTTAAGAAATTTCACTTATATACCAAAAATCATATATCTTTAAAGACGATTCCTTTTTTTTCCCATCTTATGAATTTTTGGCCTCATTTCCTCCCCAGAATAAATCCTGACAGCACTACTGCACATTGTTTGTTTCTGTTGTGTTTGTGGAAGCCGTTATTATTTTGATGCTTTGTTTTATCTTCATCATACGTGCATGTGTGTGTGTGTGTGTGTGTGTATGTGTGTATGTGTATGTGTGTGTGTGTGTGTGTGTGTATGTGTATGTGTGTGTGTGTGTGTGTGTGTATGTGTGTGTGTGTGTGTGTGTGTGTGTGTGTGTGTGTGTGTGTGTACTCACCTATTTCTGGTTACAGTGATCAAATCACAGCTCTTGGCCCAGCCTCTTTACTAGTGTGTGTGTATTCACCTATTTATACTCACCTATTTGTGATTGCAGGGGTCGATTCATAGCTCCTGGCCCCGCCTCTTGATTGGTCGCTACTAGGTCTTCTCCCTCCCTGCTCCATGAGCTTTATCATACCTCGTCTTAAAACTATGTATGGTTCCTGCCTCCACTACGTCGCATGCCAGACTGTGCCACTTCCTGACAACTCTTTGACTAAGGAAATACTTCCTAATATCCCTTTGACTCATCTGAGTCTTCAGTTTTCAATTGTGACCCCTTGTTTCTCCGTCCCATCTCTAGAACATCCTGCATCTGTCCATCTTGTCAATTCCTCGGAGTATCTTGTATGTTGTTATCATGTATCCCCTGACCCTCCTGTCCTCCAGCGTCGTCAGGCCGATTTCCCTTAACCTTTCTTCGTAGGACATTCCCCTTAGCTCTGGAACCATTCTTGTTGCAAACCTTTGCACTTTATCTAATTTCTTGACATGCCTGACCAGGTGTGGGTTCCGAAATGGTGCTGCATACTCCTGTATGGGCCTGACGTACACGGTGTACAAAGTCTTAAATGATTCCTTACTGAGGTATCGGAACACTATTCTCAGGTTCGTCAGGCACCCATACGCTGCAGCGGTTATCTGGTTGATATGTACGTCAGGAGATGTGCTCGGGATTATACTCAACCCAAGATCCTTTTCCTTGAGTGAGGTTTGCAGTCTTTGGCCACCTAGCCCATACTCTGTCTGCGGTCTTCTTTGCCCTTCCCTGATCTTCATTACTTTACATTTGGCGGGGTTAAATTTGAGGAACCAGTTGTTGGACCAAGCTTGCAGCCTGTCCATGTCTCTTTGTAGTCCTCTCTCCCTGATCCTCATCCGATCTAATTCTCCTCAATAGCTTCACATCATCTGCAGACAGGGACACTTCTGAGTCTATCCCTTCCATCATGTTATTCACACATACCAAAAAGAGCACTGGTCCTAGGACTGACCCCTGTGGGACCCCGCTGGTCACAGGCGCCCACTCTGACACCTCGTCACGTACCATGACTCGTTGCCTCCCTGTCAGGTCTTCTGTGATCCATTGCAGTGCCCTCCCTGTTATGGGTGCCTGATCCTCTAGCTTTTGCACTAATCTCTTGTGAGGAACTGTGTCGAAGGCCTTCTTGCAGTCCAAGAAAATGCAGTCTACCCACCCCTCTCTTTCGTTTCTTACTGCGGCCACCTTGTCATAACACTCCAGTAGGTTTGTGACAAAGGATTTTCCTTCCTCTCACTCCGTGCTGGTTGCCGTATATAAGCTTATTCCGTTTTAGGTGCTCTACCACTCTCCTCCTGGTAAATTTCTCCCTGACTTTCCATACTGTACATGTCAGTGACACTGGTCTGTAGTTTCGTGCCTCACGTCTGTCTCCTTTCTTAAAAATGGGGACTACATTTGCCGCCTTCCATACCTCAGGTATTTGCCCACTTGCAATGGATATGTTGAAAATTGTTGTTAGTGGCACACACAGCATTTCTGCTCCCTCTCTAAGGACCCATGGAGAGATATCTGGTCCCGCTGCCTTTCAGGTATCAACTTCGTTTAGCAGCTTTTTCACCTACTCCTCGGTTGCGTGGATCTCATCCAGTACTTGCTGGTATATCCTTTGTTGGTGTACCCTCCTGTTCTGACTTCCTGGAGTCCTTTTTGTCTCTAGTGTAAATTCTTCCTTAAATCTCATGTTGATCTCCTCACATACTTGTTGGTCGTTTCTTGTAAGCTCCCAACCTTCGTTCCTTAGCCTGATTACCTGGTCCTTGACTGTTGTCTTCCTCCTGATGTGACTATACAACAGCTTCGGGTCAGATTTGATTTTCAGCGCTATGTCATTTTCATATTGTTGCTGGGCCTCCCTCCTTATCTGTGCACACTCGTTTCTGGCTCTTCGACTAATCTCTTTATTTTCCTGGGTCCTTCGTCTTCTGTACTTTTTCCATTCTCTGGCGCACTTAGTTTATGCCTCCCTACACCTTTGGGTAAACCAATGGCTCGTTCTGGTCTTCCCATTATTTCTGTTTCACGTGGGAACAAACCTCTCCTCTGCTTCTTTGCATTTTGTTGTGTGTTTGTTTGTGTGTGTGTGTGTGTGTGTGTGTGTGTGTGTGTGTGTGTGTGTGTGTGTGTGTGTGTGTGTGTGTGTGTGTGTGTGTGTGTGTGTGTGTGTGTGTGTGTGTGTGTGTGTGTGTGTGTGTGTGTGTGTGTGTGTGTGTGTGTGTGTGTGTGTGTGTGTGTGTGCGCGCTATGTATCAATATTTTTATTGTGAGAAGCGCTGAGTGATCTCAGAGCTTAAAATACTCTTAAAATCTCACAGCTTCTTCCTATACTTTGATTCTGTTCAAGGGTTCTTGATTGCCTCCTATTCCCTAGGTACCGTAGGAACACCTAAGGGTTTAGCGCTTTTGATAGTGGTAATAGTTGTTCCTGTGCCCTGCAGGATGCGCCTTTCTCTGCCCTGGACGCTGGCGTCGGGGCGCAGGTGTGGGATGAAGGCATCGTACAGCTGCTGCTACGGAGACGTCGGACAGTCATTCTGGCCACTCACCTCACGCACCTTACACGACGCGCGCACAAGGTAAGCTCATGTACACACTGTTGTAAGATCCTCGTGTCTATACTTCTCTGTCACGGTACGTACATACATCACGACAGCATTGCTTCACAGCAGACGTAGACCACACTCCACGATGCACTTCTCGAACAGGGTAAAGATCAAACCAGAGAGTGGGACAGTCAATGACTCGTCCAAGCTAGCACTTGCAGCTGTGTCAGTGGCAGATTGCAAGTCAAGTTTAATGCGATTCTGTCGCTCAAAGAGGCCATCATTGTCGTCTGTACTGACGACACCGAGGCTGAAAAACTCATTACTACCACTGCTACAACCACTCTACGAGATCAGGGATTTATTGTCTTGACTTCCCCAGCTCTGAGGGCCAGGAGAACTGTGTTCCTCAAGATACTCGACAGGCTCATCACTGCCCAGGCAACCGAAGAAATCAAGTCGTCCATTGAAGCACAGAACCCTTGGACCAAGGTGGAATTCATTACCAAAATACCCAATGCCTCCTCCATGCTGAAGGTCACCTTCAGTGATGTCAACAAGGCAGCCAGAGTTCTCGCTGAGGGACTGGCTATTCACTACTTCCACATCAATCCAGCCTTCATCGAAGCAGAAAAATTCCATCAAATTCCACAGTGTTCCAACTGTTACTCATACCTACATACCACCAAAGACTGCCCTGCCAAGAATAAGAAGTTCTGCTCCACCTGCGGCCAAGAAGCTCATGACTTCAAGACGTGCACTACTGCCTCTCCACCTAAATGCTTGAACTGCAAGAATGATCACCATACTCTTGCTGCCAAGTGCCCAATCAGACGAGATATACTTAATAAACAACTCTAACAACAACAACAAAAAAAAAAAACCACTGCACAAGCGACTACATATGCTGCTATTACCAAGCTTCAAGCAGACACTACCAAGATTCTTCAAGCCACGCAAGCTGCATCTACCACTTCCTCGCCAGCTCTTGCTGGCGAAGAAGTGGTAGGACTGTCAGTGATTAATCACCGCGAAGACAAGTTTTCCCAGCACTTTGCTTCCTGCTAAAGCTGGGGTGTAGCTCCGAAACGAACCCTGTAATTGCTGCCTCCGCCCTCCTATGCTGCTGAAGATGCTAAACGAGAAGACACTTCCCGCTTTTGGAGTCACCGCAAGACAGAAGAAGTCACCCTCCAACCGGAGGGCCCCAAGAAAGAATATATAAGAAAGATGAACGACACCCCCCGCTCGGGAGGCCACCGCCGGGTCGCCATCTGGAGAAGACCCGGGCCAAAAGTACCGGCAAACCTACAACAACAACACTTCTCTGCACTCTTAGTTTCCCCCTCACACTCTGTGTTTATCAAGTATTATTAAGCTCCTCATGCACTCTACGTTCCTCATCAATCTACGTTCCTCATGCACTGTTCGTTCCTCATGCTCTGTACGTTCCTCATGCACTCTACGTTCCTTATACACTCTGCGTTGCTCATGTATTCTACATTCCTTGCGCATAATATATTCCTCAGTCAGATTACATTATACACTCAGCAATCTTCACACTCGACATTTTTCAAATATTCACCGCCTAATTGCAGGAGCCTTCACGCACCTTCCTTCTCTCAGGAGTTACAGTGTTTTTGGTGTGGCAAGCCTGGCTGTGTGTATCATGGTGTTAGCGGACGGAGGATCAAGCCTCCATTATTTCTTGCACTTAATAAATTACATGAACAAAGGATTTAGTCTCCACGAATCCTTATACTGAAACACTCACGAGGACAGAGGATGGAGTCTCCAACAATCCCTGCGTTGAAGGATCCACATAGGCTCAGCTTCACACAAATTATTATTACATTTACGTGGGAGGGAATGATCGCTAAACCCATTAGGATCATTCAGTACCTGGAGGAATGGGCGACACTCAGTGGTTGTTTTGCATATTCTGAAATCACCTGTTTACTGTGATCTTATTGCAAATACATACATACATACATATATATATATATATATATATATATATATATATATATATATATATATATATATATATATATATATATATATATATATATATATATATATATATATATATATATATATATACACACACATATATAACAACACTGCGACTAGTCAAGGAGTCGATCCCATGCTGCTTTGGCCTGCCTCATGGTGGGCGAAAACTCATGACGCCTTAATCCACGGGACCACACAGTCCTTAAGAGTAGCGCATCCAGCAGAACTGGATGTTGTACTCGCTGCCCAAGGACACACGATGGTGTGGATGACTCTAGGCTAATTTCATTCTAGTCACTGTTTGGTGTACTAGTACAACGAGCAGTATTTTATATTATTGTACCCATGAACAAGTGGTATTGATCAAAAACAACACTGTGACTAGTCATGAGCTCTCGCCCACTATGAGGCAGGCCATAGCAGCATGGGGTCGACTACTTGACTAGTCGCAGTGTTGTTATTGACATATATATATATATATATATATATATATATATATATATATATATATATATATATATATATATATATATATATATATATATATATATATATATATATATGTTTGTGTGTGTGTGTGTAAATCAAGCCACAGGGGGTGGAAATCTTTAGCTTAAGCACTTTCACACTTCTCAGTGCGTCATCAGGAGCTGTGCAATGTTGCAAGGGCAACAACAGGAGAAATAAGGTAACTTTTCAAAGTACGTTAGTGCGGTGGCACCAGCAAAACAGAGACTTGCTGGTGCCCCCGCACTTCCATACTCTGAAAAGTTACCCTATTTCTCCTGTTGTTGCCCTTGCAACATTGCACAGCTCCTGATGATGCACTGAGAAGTATGAAAGTACTTGAGCTGAAGATTTTCACCACCCCGAGGGCTGTCTTGCATTGTTAAGATCGCCTGTCTGCGATTGTTTGTTTTTCATATATATATATAGGTAGTAGGTTGGTAGACAGCAACCACCCAGGGAAGTACTACCGTCCTGCCAGATGACTGTGAAACAGAAACCTGTAACTGTTTTACATGATGGTAGGATTGCTGGTGTCTTTTTCTGTCTCATAAACACGCTAGATAACAGGGATATCTTGCTACTCCTACTTACACTTTGGTCACACTTCACAGACACGCACATGCATATATATATATATATATATATATATATATATATATATATATATATATATATATATATATATATATATATATATATATATATATATATATATATATATATATATATATATATATATATATATATATATATGTATATATATATATATATATATATACATCTAGGTTTTTCTCCTTTTTCTAAATAGCTCTTGTTCTTCTTTATTTCTTCTATTGTCCATGGGAAAGTGGAAAAGAATCTTTCCTCCGTAAGCCATGCGTGTCGTATGAGGCGACTAAAATGCCGGGAGCAATGGGCTAGTAACCCCTTCTCCTGTAGACATTTACTAAAAAAAGAGAAGAAAAACTTTATAAAACTGGGATGCTTAAATGTGCGTGGATGTAGTGCGGATGACAAGAAACAGATGATTGCTGATGTTATGAATGAAAAGAAGTTGGATGTCCTGGCCCTAAGCGAAACGAAGCTGAAGGGGGTAGGGGAGTTTCGGTGGGGGGAAATAAATGGGATTAAATCTGGAGTATCTGAGAGAGTTAGAGCTAAGGAAGGGGTAGCAGTAATGTTGAAGGATCAGTTATGGAAGGAGAAAAGAGAATACGAATGAGTAAATTCAAGGATTATGTGGATTAAAGTAAAGGTTGGATGCGAAAAGTGGGTCACAATAAGCGTGTATGCACCTGGAGAAGAGAGGAATGTAGAAAAGAGAGAGAGAGATTTTGGGAGATGTTAAGTGAATGTATAGGAGCCTTTGAACCAAGTGAGAGAGTAATTGTGGTAGGGGACCTGAATGCTAAAGTAGGAGAAACTTTTAGAGAGGGTGTGGTAGGTAAGTTTGGGGTGCCAGGTGTAAATGATAATGGGAGCCCTTTGATTGAACTTTGTATAGAAAGGGGTTTAGTTATAGGTAATACATATTTTAAGAAAAAGAGGATAAATAAGTATACAAGATATGATGTAGGGCGAAATGACAATAGTTTGTTGGATTATGTATTGGTGGATAAAAGAATGTTGAGTAGACTTCAGGATGTACATGTTTATAGAGGGGCCACAGATATATCAGATAACTTTTCAGTTGTAGCTACACTGAGAGTAAAAGGTAGATGGGATACAAGGAGAATAGAAGCATCAGGTAAGAGGGACGTGAAGGTATATAAACTAAAAGAGGAGGCAGTTAGGGTAAGATATAAACATCTATTGGAGGATAGATGGGCTAATGAGAGTATAGGCAATGGGGTCGAAGAGGTATGGAGTAGGTTTAAAAATGTAGTGTTAGAGTGTTCAGCAGAAGTTTGTGGTTACAGGAAGGTGGGTGCGGGAGGGAAGAGGAGTTATTGGTGGAATGATAATGTAAAGAGAGTAGTAAGGGAGAAAAAGTTGGCATATGAGAAGTTTTTACAAAGCAGAAGTGATGCAAGGAGGGAAGAGTATATGGAGAAAAAGAGAGAGGTTAAGAGAGTGGTGAAGCAATGTAAAAAGAGAGCAAATGAGAGAGTGGGTGAGATGTTATCAACAAATTTTGTTGAAAATAAGAAAAAGTTTTGGAGTGAGATTAACAAGTTAAGGAAGCATAGAGAACAAATGAATTTATCTGTTAAAAATAGGAGAGGAGAGTTATTAAATGGAGAGTTAGAGGTATTGCGAAGATGGAGGGAATATTTTGAGGAATTGTTAAATGTTGATGAAGATAGGGAAGCTGTGATTTTATGTATAGGGCAAGGAGGAATAACATCTTGTAGAAGTGAGGAAGAGCCAGTTGTGAGTGTGGGGGAAGTTCGTGAGGCAGTAGGTAGAATGAAAGGGGGTAAGGCAGCCGGGATTGATGGGATAAAGATAGAAATGTTAAAAGCAGGTGGGGATATAGTTTTGGAGTGGTTGGTGCTATTATTTAATAAATGTATGGAAGAAGGTAAGGTACCTAGGGATTGGCAGAGAGCATGCATAGTTCCTTTGTTCCTGTGCAAAAATTATAGGGGGATAAGTTTGTTGAGTATACCTGGTAAAGTGTATGGTAGAGTTGTTATTGAAAGAATTAAGAGTAAGACGGAGAATAGGATAGCAGATGAACAAGGAGGCTTTAGGAAAGGTAGGGGGTGTGTGGACCAGGTGTTTACAGTGAAACATATAAGTGAACGGTATTTAGATAAGGCTAAAGAGGTTTTTGTGGCATTTATGGATTTGGAAAAGGCGTATGACAGGGTGGATAGGGGGGCAATGTGGCAGATGTTGCAGGTGTATGGTGTAGGAGGTAGGTTACTGAAAGCAGTGAAGAGTTTTTACGAGGATAGTGAGGCTCAAGTTAGAGTATGTAGGAAAGAGGGAGATTATTTCCCAGTAAAAGTAGGCCTTAGACAAGGATGTGTGATGTCACCGTGGTTGTTTAATATATTTATAGATGGGGTTGTAAGAGAAATAAATGCGAGGGTCTTGGCAAGAGGTGTGGAGTTAAAAGATAAAGAATCACACATAAAGTGGGAGTTGTCACAGTTGCTCTTTGCTGATGACACTGTGCTTTTGGGTGATTCTGAAGAGAAGTTGCAGAGGTTGCTGGATGAATTTTGTAGGGTGTGTAAAACAAGAAAATTGAAAGTGAATACAGGAAAGAGTAAGGTTATGAGGATAACAAAAAGATTAGGTGATGAAAGATTGGATATCAGATTGGAGGGAGAGAGTATGGAGGAGGTGAATGTATTCAGATATTTGGGAGTGGACGTGTCAGCAGATGGGTCTATGAAAGATGAGATGAATCATAGAATTGATGAGGGGAAAAGGGTGAGCGGTGCACTTAGGAGTCTGTGGAGACAAATAACTTTGTCCTTGGAGGCAAAGAGGGGAATGTATGAGAGTATAGTTTTACCAACGCTCCTGCATGGTTGTGAAGCATGGGTGATGAATGTTGCAGCGAGGAGAAGGCTGGAGGCAGTGGAGATGTCATGTCTGAGGGCAATATGTGGTGTGAATATAATGCAGAGAATTCATAGTTTGGAAGTTAGGAGGAGGTGCGGGATTGCCAAAACTGTTGTCCAGAGGGCTGAGGAAGGGTTGTTGAGGTGGTTCGGACATGTAGAGAGAATGGAGCGAAACTGAATGACTTCAAGAGTGTATCAGTCTGTAGTGGAAGGATGGCGGGGTAGGGGTCGGCCTGGGAAAGGTTGGAGGGAGGGGGTAAATAAGGTTTTGTGTGCGAGTGGCTTGGACTTCCAGCGGACATTCGTGAGCGTGTTTTATAGGAGTGAATGGAGACAAATGGTTTTTAATACTTGACGTGCTGTTGGAGTGTGAGCAAAGTAACATTTATGAAGGGATTCAGGGAAACCGGCAGGCCGGACTTGAGTCCTGGAGATGGGAAGTACAGTGCCTGCACTCTGAAGGAGGGGTGTTAATGTTGCAGTTTAAAAACTGTAGTGTAAAGCACCCTTCTGGCAAGACAGTGATGGAGTGAATGATGGTGAAAGTTTTTCTTTTTCGGGCCACCCTGCCTTGGTGGGAATCAGCCAGTGTGTTAATATAATAAATATATATATATATATATATATATATATATATATATATATATATATATATGTGTGTGTGTGTGTGTGTGTGTGTGTGTGTGTGTGTGTGTGTGTGTGTGTGTGTGTGTGTGTGTGTGTGTGTGTGTGTGTGTGTGTGTGTGTGTGTGTGTGTGTGTGTGTGTGTGTGTGTGTGTGTGTGTGTGTGTGTTTGTGTGTGTACTCACCTAGTAGTGGTTGCAGGGGTCGATTCACAGCTCCTGGCCCCGCCTCTACTCTGCCCACTACTAGGTCACTCTTCCTGCTCCACGAGCTTTATAATACCTCTTCCTAAAGCTATGTATGCATCCTGCCTCCACTACATCACTTCCCAGACTATTCCACTTCCTGACAACTCCGTGACTGAAGAAATACTTTATAACATCCCTGTGATTCATCTGAGCCCTCAACTTTCAACTGGGACCCGTTGTTGCTGTGTCCCATCTCTAAAACATTCTGTCTCTGTCCACCTTGTCGATTCCCCTCAATATTGTATGTCTTTATCATATATCCCTTATCTCTCCTGTTCTCTAGTGTCGTCAGGTCAATTTCCCTTAACCTCTCCTCGTAGGACATACCCCCCCTTAAGTCCCAGGACTAGTCTTGCTGTCAACCTTTGCACTTTCTCTAGCTTCCTTACGTGTTTGGCTAGATGTGGATTCCAAACTGGTGCTGTATACTCGAATGTAGGCCTAACGTACACGGTGTACAGGCTTCTGAACGATTCCCTATTGAGATGTCGGAATGCTGTTCCTAGGTTTGCTAGGCGCCCGTGAGCTGCAACAGTTATTTGGTTGATATGTACCTCAGGAAATGTGCCCGGTGTTATATTCACCCCAAGATCCTTTTCCTTCAGTGAGGTTTGTAGTCACTGGCTCCCCTAGACTGTACTCCGTCTGCAGTCTTCTTTGCCCTTCCCCAATCTTCATGACTTTGAACTTGGTTGGGTTGAATTCCAGGAGCCAGTTTCTGGACCAGACCTGTAGCCTGTGCAGATCATTTTGTAGTTTTGCCTGTTCCTCATCCGATTGAATTCTTCTCATCAACTTCACATCATCTGCAAATAGGGACATTTCTGAGTCTATTCATTCTGTCATGTTCAAAAATACAAGAAACAGCACCGGTCCTAGAACTGACCCCTTTGGAACCCCGTTCGTCACATTCGCCACGTGCCATGACTCGCTGTTTTCTTCCTGACAGGTATTCTCTGATCCATTGCAGTCCCTCTGTTTTAACCTTGCCTGGTCCTCCAATTTTTGTACTAATCTCTTGTGTGGAACTCTGTCAAAAGCCTTCTTACAGACCAAGAAAACGCAATCTATCCACCCCTCCCTCTCTATTCTGGCTGTCTACAGTTTGGTAAATGTTTCAATACTACTTTCAGCAAAACATTATCTCTCACTCCACAGCAGGATTCGAACCTGCATACTCCGCATCAAGGTACACAGTACTTTCGCCTCTCAGCCAGATCTCAGATGGCTGAGTGGCGAAAGTGCTGTGTACTTTGATACAGAATGTGCAGGTTCGAGTCCTGCTGTAGACTCAGAGATAATGTTTATTTATTTAGTTATTTATTTAACTTTCAACGTCTCCTGCCAAGGCAGTGTGCCCCAAAAAAGCAAAATAAATTCAGCAATATGCATACTTATATTTTGTCTTCATCATCAGATCATTTATCTGGAAGGTGGAAGGATCGTGCTTCAGGGCAGCCCTTCGGAGGTATCTCTGGCTGCCCCTGAGCTGTGGAAGCAGTGGGAAGTGAGCGAGGGACGTCTAGCCCCTCGGGACCCACAGGGACTTCAGGAAGGACGCACCGCTAGGGAACGCTGGACTCTCCTTAGGCTGGTCACTAGGATCTCTATGCAGAGATCCTCTTTCCTTAGGAACCTTCGCAGGAGTGAAGAGGTGAGAGAGAGAGAGAGAGAGAGAGAGAGAGAGAGAGAGAGAGAGAGAGAGAGAGAGAGAGAGAGAGAGAGAGAGAGAGAGAGAGAGAGAGAGAGAGAGAGAGAGAGAGAGAGAATAAGTAACTTGTAGATTATGACGAAATTATTATTAGACTGCTCTAATGTAAATATCTTTGTTTACATATTCTGTGGAGCCTCATCTCCTCAAGGAAGGTTCCTTGATGTTGGTGAGGGGCTCTTGATTTAGGGAATTGGATCTGTGCTCCAGTTCCCCGAATTAAGCCTGAATGCCTTCCACATCCCCCCCCCCAGGCGCTGTATAATCCTCCGGGTTTAGCGCTTCCCCCTTGATTATAATAATAATAATAATGTGGAGCCTCATTATCAATAATAAACATTCAATAACTTTTCACTTGTAGGCAAATAATTTATTTTTCACATATTATTTTTGAATTACATTAGTAAACAAGAGTTTTGTATTTTTTTACAGTACTGAATTATGATCTTTTCATATTTGCTTCATTACTTATTATTATTATTATTATTATTATTATTATTATTATTATTATTATTATTATTATTATTATTATTATTATTATAATTATTATTATTATTATTATTATTATCATTATTATTATTATTATTATTATTATTATTATTATTATTATTATTATTATTATTATTATAATTATAAGCAAGCGCTATACCCGTAAGGATCTTTTCATATAAAGGAACTTTCAGGCGATGTGTCTACCTTAAAATTTATATATTTTCTACCTGTGTAAACGACGTTTGACATCATTTTATTTATCATAAAAATATCTTTAATGAAAAATCTCCAATTCTTGCTCTTTCTTACCCTTTTTTTTCTGTCTCATCTTCTCGCTTATCTCTTTTATTTTCTTTCCCTCCTCCTTTTCCCCCTTCCTTTGTCTTCTCGACGATACAGAATAAGGAAGAAGAGGAGGATGAGGAAGACTACGGTCCAGACCCCGGCAGTAGCTGCAGCAGCAGCTGCAGGAGACTGATGCGTCAGTACAGTGTTAATCGTCACGTCTCGCACAACGCCCTCCTGCCGGGGGATGAGTGCCAGTACCTGCCAGAGCTGACACCACCGCTCTCCAGGCACTCCCTGCACTACTCACACTCAGCCAAGCTACAGCTCTTCAGGTGAATGATAAAAGATAACTGTCTGGCATTATCCCACAGCCTCTTCAAGTTATTATCATCTTCACGAGGGAATCGCATATCTTAGGTGTTATATATAGCCTGTGGAGTGGGAGGTAACTGGGCATCACCCCCCCTGAAAGGCAAGGTCAGCTTCAGTTACTTGGATCAAGAGCCCTTCACCAACATCTTTGCTCCTCCTTGAAGGATTTTTTAAGCAAAATTTAGCTATCATACAATTTATTTCCCACTTTAATACAAACCTATTCTTTATATTCAATGTTATTTGCTAATTACCCATGTTCAGTTGATAGGCTTCAAACCCCAAGTAAGCCAAACGAAATTCATATTAAAGTAATTACAGTGTTATTGTATGTGTGTGTGCTCAAATTTTCTTTAAAAAGAAGGTTTTGAGTGCTAGGGACTTGGACATCCAACAGGCTTGTGTGAGCGTGTTGGGAGTGACAACAGGTGGGTTTTATAATTTGATGTGTTGTTGGAGAGTGAGCAAGGTTACATTTATGAAGGGATTCAGGGAAGTTGGTTAGCAGGCTTTGAGTTCTGGAAGTAAGAAGTTCAATGCCTGCACTGTGAAGGACTGGTGGAGATACTGAGGTTTCAAAGGATGTCTGACTGTAATGACAGCACTCGTCTGGCAAGACAGTGCTTAAATGAGTGACACTGAAGTCGTTTTTTTTTCTTTGTCGGGTCACCCTACCTCGGTGGGAGACAGCCGGAGTGCCAAAAGAAAAAAAGTCAATCAATATAATTTACACCTGTTCACACATGCCAAAAGGAAATGAATTCTGTGTATCATTGTTTTCCAATGACTTTATAATAACAGAAAACGAATAGTAAAAAGTGTGACTAACAAGACTGGATCATCTGGGATACTACACTGTTGTGACTGGGAGGCGTCATGCTGTGTTATTCCTAGAAGGTAAACACCTCTAGGAATCACACAAATGTAAAGAATCAGGAAGTAAACATTACTCAGCGAACATAAACATAACAACAACGATAACCCTTACAAACGGAGATATATTCCTATTTATTTTCTAAATATTTTTTTTTTCACCACAAATGTTCAGTAACTCCTTGAGTATTCAGAGCTACTGTGTGGGTTTTACCCACCTAACATTTACATTTTACATTTATATAGGCATACATGTCTATATAACACCCACGCCTACATATCACACACACTTTCCTCCCTACATCTGACTAAACATTCACACCTTCTTCTCTTTGCTTCCTTAACGCCCACACCTTCCTCCCACAGGATCAAATCAAGTGCTCCTGCCTTCGGCCGTAAAACGTCTCAGTTCCAGAGGAAAGGTCTTCCTCGTCACGCCAAGAGCCTGCCTCCCCAACCCCGCCCACTGCCCTGCCTCAAGCCTGTCCCTGCAGGAGTGCCCCGCCAAGGCATGCTTCACAGGCTCTTCTCCAGTGCTTCCCTCAGGTGGGTGCTCCATACTCCTTGAGACTTCCTCAACTGGTGTGTTTCCCCTTTCTTGAGGCTTCCTTCCGGTGGGCTCTTCCCCTGATGTGGGAAAACCCATTGTTTTGGTAGCAAGTTCCTGGTGTTCAATGCGTTTGTTAATTCCCATTTTGTCCAAAGCAATTGTCACTAAGATACTTGGCCTGTTTGTGTGACGGTGTGTGTGTGTGTGTGTGTGTGTGTGTGTACTCACCTATTTGTACTCACCTAATTGTGGTTGCAGGGGTCGAGACTCAGCTCCTGGCCCTGCCTCTTCAAAGATCGCTACTAGGTCCTCTCTCTCTCTCTGCTTCCTGAACTTTGTCATACCTCGTCTTAATGCTATGTATGGTTCCTGCCTCCACTACATCACTTGCTAGGCTATTTCACTTCATGACTACTCTATTGCTGAAGAAATACTTCCTTACATCCCTCTGACTCTTCTGAGTCTTCAGCTTCCAATTGTGACCTCTTGTTTCTGTGTCCCCTCTCTGGAACATCCTGTCTCTATCCACCTTATCTATTCCACGCAGTATTTTGTATGTCGCTTTCATGTCTCCCCTGACCCTCCTGTCCTCCAGTGTCGTCAGTCCGATTTCCCTCAACCTTTCTTCGTAGGACATTCCCCTGAGCTCCGGAACTAGCCTTGTTGCAAACCTTTGTACTTTCTCTAATTTCTTGACGTGCTTGACCAAGTGTGGGTTCCAAACTAGTGATGCATACACCTGTATGGGCCTGACGTACACAGTGTACATTGTCTTGAACGATTCCTTACAAAGATATCGGAACGCTATTCTTAGGTTTGCCAGGCGCCCATATGCTGCAGCAGTTATCTGGTTGATGTGTGCCTCCGGAGACGTGCTTGGTGTTATGGTCACCCCAAGATCTTTCTCCTTGAGCGAGGTTTGCAGTCTTTGACCACCTAGCCTATACTCTGTCTGCGGTCTTCTTTGCCCTTCTCCGATCTTCATGACTTTGCACTTGGCAGGGTTGAATTCGAGAAGCCAGTTGCTGGACCACGTGTCCAGTCTGTCCAGGTCTCTTTGAAGTTCTGCCTGATCCTCATCTGATGTAATTATCCTCATTAACTTTACATCATCTGCAAACAGGGACACCTCTGGGTCTATCCCTTCCATCATCTCATTCACATATACCAAAAATAGCACTGGTCCTAGGACCGACCCCTGTGGGACCCCGTTAGTCACAGGTGCCTATTGTGATACCTCATCACGTACCATTACTCGTTGTTGCCTCCCTGTCAGGTATTCTCTGATCCACTGCAGTGCCCTTCCTGTTATACGCGACTGATTCTCTAGTTTCTGCACTAATCTTTTGTGAGGAACTGTGTCGAAGGCCTTCTTGCAGTCCAAGAAATTATAATCAACCCGCCCCTCTCTCTCGTGTCTTACTTCTGTAACTTTGTCATAAAACTCCAGAAGGTTTGTGACACAGGATTTGCCTTCCATGAATCCGTGCTGGTTGTCGTTTACAATCCTGTTCCGTTCCAGGTGCTTCACCACTCTCCTCCTGATAATCTTCTCTATGACTTTGCATACTATACACGTCAGTGACACTGGTCTGTAATTTAGTACCTCTTTTCTGTCTCTTTTTTTAAATATGGGGACTACATTTGCTGTCTTCCATACCTCAAGTAGTTGCCCAGTTTCAAGGGATGTGTTGAAGATTGTGGTTAGTGGCACACAGTATTTCTGCTCCCTCTCTGAGGACCCACGGGGAGATGTCCGGTCCCATTGCGTTTGAGGCATCAAAGTAACTTAGCAGCTTCTCTACCTCCTCCTCAGTTGTGTATATGTCATCCAGCACTTGTTGGTCTATTCCCTGTTGTTGCCCCCCTCTGTCCTGTCTTCCCAGAATCCTTGCTTTCTCCACTGTGAATACTTCCTTAAATCTTGTGTTGAGCACCTCGCATACCTCTTGATCGTTTCTTGTGAGTTCCCCATCTACTTTCCTCAGCCTGATCACCTGGTCTTTGACTGTTGTCTTTCTCCTGATGTGGCTAAACAGCAGTTTCGGGTCAGACTTGACTTTCGATGCTATGTCATTTTCGTACTGTCGCTGGGCCTCCCTCCTTATCTGTGCATATTCGTTTCTGGCTCTTCGACTGATCTCCTTGTTTTCCTGGGTCCTTTACCTTATGTACCTCTTCCATTCTCTAATGCAGTTAGTTTTTGCCTCCCTGCACCTTCGGGTAAACCAAGGACTTGCTTTGGTCTTCCCATTGTTTCTGTTGCCCTTGGGAACAAACCTTTCATGTGCCTCCATGCATTTTGTTGTTACATATTCCATCATTTCGTTTACTGACTTTCCTACCAGTTCTCTGTCCCACTGAACCTCCCGCAGGAAGTTCCTCATACTTGTGTAGTCCCTCCTTTTATAGTTTGGCTTTTCCCATTCGACTCATGTTACTCTCTCCACTTGTAACTCTACTATGTAATCAAAACTCAGGACTACGTGATCACTAGCTCCAAGGGGCCTTTCATATGTGATGTCCTCTATGTCTGAGCTACTCAGGGTGAACACAAGGTCCACTCTTGCTGGTTTATCCTCCCCTCTCTCTCTCTGGTAGTGTTCTTGACGTGTTGATGCATGAGGTTTTCTAGAACCACATCAATCATCTTGGCTCTCCATGTTTCGGGACCCCAATGAGGCTCCAGGCTTTCCCAATCAATCTCCCTGTGGTTGAAATCACCCATAACTAGTAACTTTGCTCTGCGCGATTGAGCTCTTCGTGTCACCTCAGCCAGTGTGTCCACCATCACTCTGTTGTTCTCTTCATATTCCTCTCTTGGCCTCCTGCAGTTCTGTGGTGGATTATACATCACTGCAATGACTACCTTATGTTCCCCACATTGAACTGTACCTACTATGTAGTCCCTTTCCCCAATCCCATCCATGTCTTTCATTTCCTCGAAACCCCATCGGTTTTTTATGAGCAGTGCAACCCCTCCTCCCCCTCTGCTCCTCCTGTCTTTCCTCAGGATCTGATATCCCGGTGGGAAGAATGCGTCTGTTATTGTCTCAGTGAGTTTCATTTCTGTGACTGCTATGATGTCTGGTGACTGCTCGTTGATTCTTTCATGCCACTCCTCATATTTGATTGCTATTCCATCTGCGTTCGTGTACCACACCTTCAGCTTCTTATCTATCATGGTGGACCTGGGAGAATATTGAGGTTGGAGGAGCAGAAGCCCTGGAGGGGGGTCTATGGGGGTTTGTGGTGTGGGTGGGGTTTTGTGATGGGGGGAGTGAGGGCAGAGTGCCCGTAGGGAGCTGCTGTAGGGGTGGAGTTTGTGATATGGGGGAGGGGGCAGAGGAAACAGTGTGTGGGTTTTGGTTGAGATTATTCAGTTGCTTCGGGGTTGTTGTGGTTGGAGTCCTTCTGCGGGTGTCTCTGTATGGTGTATTTGTCCTTCCACCTGAGTCTGGGTTCTGCTCATCTTCATCAATGCCTCCCGTTCCTCCTTTCGTCTTTGTACCCGCTCTCTCTCAGTGACGTCCTTTCCTCCTGTGTACTGTCGCGATCTAGGTACACTCTCCGGTACTCTGGTTTGTCCATCAGTCGTGCTTTCTCCTGCAGGACCCTGGTTCGAGCTGATTCTGTCTTGAAGATTACTTTGACAGGCCGTTTCCTTGCCCTTGCAAACCACCCAATTCTCCGAAAATTTACCACCTCGGTCATGTCTCCCTCACCTATTGCTTTCATGATACCTTCGATCGCTTTCTTCTCCCCCTGGTTTCTTTCATCGTAGGTTTCCCCTTCGACTTCTTAGAGCCCGTAGACAAACACTGACCTCTCCCTCTCCTCCTCCCACTGAGTCTCTCTTTGCATCCTCTGAGGTGTTTTAGTTTCTTTCATCGAAACGTTCCTGCCTTCAATCCCTGCCCCTGCTGTAGCCCCTATGCTCAGTGGACTGCCTTCCCTGCTCAGCTGTTCCCTGCCACTGTAGTTGACTGCTAGAGTCTCTGCATATGTCATGTCTCCTTCATTGTCTTCGTGTGTGTGTGTGTGTGTGTGTGTATGTGTGTGTGTGCGTGCGCGCGTGCGTGTGTGTGTGTGTGTGTGTGTGTGTGTGTGTGTGTGTGTGTGTGTGTATGTGTGTGTGTGTGTGTGTGTGTGTGTGTGTGTGTGTGTGTGTGTGTGTGTGTGTGTGTGTGTGTACTCACCTAATCGTACTCACCTAATTGTGGGTGCAAGGGTCGAGACTCAACTCCTGGTCCCACCTCTTCCCTGGTCGCTACTAGGTCCTCTCTCTCCCTGCTCCATGAGCTTCATCATACCTTGTCGTAAAACTATGTATGGTTCGTGCCTCTACTACATCACTTGCCAGACTATTCCACTTCCTGACAACTCTGTGACTAAGGAAATACTTCCTAAGATCTCTTTGACTCATCTGAGTCTTCGTCTTCCAATTGTGATCCCCTTGTTTCTGGGTCCCTAAACTGGAAAATCCTGTCTCTGTCCACCCCACCTCTCCCTCGCAGTATTTTGTATGCCATTATCATGTCTCTCCTAACCCTCTTGTCCTCCAGTGTCGTCAGGCCGATTTCCTTTAACCTTTCTTCGTAGGACTTTTCCATTAGCTCTGGAACCAGCCTTGTTGCAAACCTTTGCACTTTCTCTAATTTATTGACGTGCTTGACCAGGTACTGCATACTCCAGTATGGGCCTGACGTACACGGTGTATAGCCTTGAACGATTCCTTACTGAGGTATCGGAACGCTATTCTCAGGTTTGCCAGGCGCCCGTATTCTGCAGCAGTTATCTGGTTGATGTGTGCTTCCTGAGACGTGCTCGGTATTATATTCTCCCCAAGATATTTCTTCTTGAGTGAGGTGTGCAATCTTTGGCCGCCTAGCCTATACTCTGCGGTCTTCTTTGCCCTTCCCCGATCTTCATGACTTTGCATTTGGCAGGGTTAAATTCGAGGAGCCAGTTGTTGGACTACGTGTCCAGCCAGTCCAGGTCTCTTTGTAGTCTTGCCTGATCGTCATCTGATTTAATTCTCCTCATTAACTTCACATCATCTGCAAACAGGGACACTTCTGAGTCTATCCCTTCCATCATGCCATTCACATATACCAAAAATATCACCAGTCGAAGGTCTGACCCCTGTGGAACCCCGCTCGTCACAGGCGCCCATTGTTATACCTCGTCACGTACCATGACTCGTTATTGCCTCCTTGTCAGGTATTCTCTGATCCATTGCAGTGCCCTTATTGTTATACGTGCCTGATTCTTCAGATTTTGCACTAATCTCTGTGTTTGTGTGTCTGTGTGTGTGTGTGTGTGTTTGTGTGTGTGTGCGCGTGCGTGCAAAAGTTTGTTTAAAGTTTCTTTACGTATCTTGTTTTACTCATCTTTGTGTTTTTCTGCCCTACAATCTGCATGTCTGTCTATTTGTTTTTCTACCTGTCTATATGCAAGCATATTTTTGCATCTGCCTGCCTATAAGTGTTTATCTTCTGTGAGTTTCTGACTGCCTGTCTGTCTATCTGCCTGTCTCGATATATGCCTGTCATTCCGAACATATGCCTGTCTATATGTATATATGCTTTCCTGTCTGGATATCTACTTCCTTATTTGCTTGCCTTCATACATTTTTTATCTGTGTCTGTCTGATTATTTCTTTACGTGTGTATACAACTGCCCGTCTTTCTGCCTGTCTCTGTCTTCCTGACTGTCCATTTGGCTGTCCTTATATGTGAGTGAATATGTAAAAAATCATCCATTTTCCTATTAATTTCCCGGTCAAGTCTACCAATGTCTGTTATTTGACCACAAATTATTATTATTATTATTATTATTATTATTATTATTATTATTATTATTATTCCCACAAGATACATAATGTTATAAGTCTGAATGACACTTGACAGTACTCAGGGAGACACTTGACAGTACTCAGGGAGACACTTGACAGTACTCAGGGAGACACTTGACTGTACTCAGGGAGACACTTGACAGCACTCAGGGAGACACTTGACAGTACTCAGGGAGACACTTGACAGTACTCAGGGAGACACTTGACTGTACTCAGGGAGACACTTGACAGTACTCAGGGAGACACTTGACAGTACTCAGGGAGACACTTGACTGTACTCAGGGAGACACTTGACTGTACTCAGATTGATATTTGACTGTACTCAGGGAGACACTTGACAATACTCAGGGAGACACTTGACAGCACTCAGGGAGACACTTGACAGTACTCAGGGAGACACTTGACAGTACTCAGGGAGACACTTGACTGTACTCAGGGAGACACTTGACAGTACTCAGGGAGACACTTGATAGTACTCAGGGAGACACTTGACAGTACTCAGGGAGACACTTGACAGTACTCATGGAGACACTTGACTGTACTCAGGGAGACACTTGACTGTACTCAGGGAGACACTTGACAGTACTCAGGGAGACACTTGACAGTACTCAGGGAGACACTTGACTGTACTCAGGGAGACACTTGACTGTACTCAGGGAGACACTTGACTGTACTCAGGGAGACACTTGACTGTACTCAGGGAGACACTTGACAGTACTCAGGGAGACACTTGACAGTACTCAGGTAGACACTTGACTGTACTCGGGGAGACACTTGACTGTACTCAGGGAGACACTTGACAGTACTCAGGGAGACACTTGACAGTACTCAGGGAGACACTTGACTGTACTCAGGGAGACACTTGACTGTACTCAGGGAGACACTTGACAGTACTCAGGTAGACACTTGACTGTACTCGGGGAGACACTTGACTGTACTCAGGGAGACACTTGACAGTACTCAGGGAGACACTTGACAGTACTCAGGGAGACACTTGACTGTACTCAGGGAGACACTTGACTGTACTCAGGGAGACACTTGACAGTACTCAGGTAGACACTTGACTGTACTCGGGGAGACACTTGACTGTACTCAGGGAGACACTTGACAGTACTTAGGGAGATACTTGACAGTACTCAGGGAGACACTTGACTGTACTCAGGGAGACACTTGACTGTACTCAGGGAGACACTTGACAGTACTCAGGTAGACACTTGACAGTACTCAGGGAGACACTTGACAGTACTCAGGGAGACACTTGACAGTACTCAGGGAGACACTTGACAGTACTCAGGGAGACACTTGACAGTACTCAGGGAGACACTTGACTGTACTCAGGGAGACACTTGACAGTACTCAGGGAGACACTTGACTGTACTCAGGGAGACACTTGACTGTACTCAGGGAGACACTTGACAGTACTCAGGGAGACACTTGACTGTACTCAGGGAGACACTTGACAGTACTCAGGTAGACACTTGACAGTACTCAGGGAGACACTTGACAGTACTCAGGGAGACACTTGACAGTACTCAGGGAGACACTTGACAGTACTCAGGGAGACACTTGACAGTACTCAGGGAGACACTTGACTGTACTCAGGGAGACACTTGACAGTACTCAGGGAGACACTTGACAGTACTCAGGGAGACACTTGACAGTACTCAGGGAGACACTTGACAGTACTCAGGGAGACACTTGACTGTACTCAGGGAGACACTTGACTGTACTCAGGGAGACACTTGACAGTACTCAGGGAGACACTTGACTGTACTCAGGGAGACACTTGACAGTACTCAGGGAGACACTTGACTGTACTCAGGGAGACACTTGACAGTACTCAGGGAGACACTTGACTGTACTCAGGGAGACACTTGACTGTACTCAGGGAGACACTTGACAGTACTCAGGGAGACACTTGACTGTACTCAGGGAGACACTTGACAGTACTCAGGTAGACACTTGACAGTACTCAGGGAGACACTTGACAGTACTCAGGGAGACACTTGACAGTACTCAGGGAGACACTTGACAGTACTCAGGGAGACACTTGACAGTACTCAGGGAGACACTTGACTGTACTCAGGGAGACACTTGACAGTACTCAGGGAGACACTTGACAGTACTCAGGGAGACACTTGACAGTACTCAGGGAGACACTTGACAGTACTCAGGGAGACACTTGACTGTACTCAGGGAGACACTTGACTGTACTCAGGGAGACACTTGACAGTACTCAGGGAGACACTTGACAGTACTCAGGGAGACACTTGACAGTACTCAGGGAGACACTTGACAGTACTCAGGGAGACACTTGACAGTACTCAGGGAGACACTTGACAGTACTCAGGGAGACACTTGACTGTACTCAGGGAGACACTTGACAGTACTCAGGGAGACACTTGACTGTACTCAGGGAGACACTTGACAGTACTCAGGGAGACACTTGACAGTACTCAGGGAGACACTTGACAGTACTCAGGGAGACACTTGACTGTACTCAGGGAGACACTTGACAGTACTCAGGGAGACACCTGACTGTACTCAGGGAGACACTTGACTGTACTCAGGGAGACACTTGACAGTACTCAGGGAGACACTTGACAGTACTCAGGGAGACACTTGACAGTACTCAGGGAGACACTTGACTGTACTCAGGGAGACACTTGACAGTACTCAGGGAGACACTTAGGCTGTTGGGCATTTCAAGAAAAATAAAACTTCAAATAGAACACAATAGACACATTTCACATATGTGTATACAAAAATATTATTAAAGACACGTTAATTTTAATGAAGTTGACAAACATACAATTCTAAGAGTAGATTAAAAGTGGATCATAAAATACATGTCAACACGAAACAGGATTTAAAGACTGGTCAAATAAAATACATTTTCGGATAATTCTTTTTAAACATTAGACGACATTTAATAATATACTTCAATAACTGGAGATAATTATTAAGTAACCAAGTTGAGTAGAGAATACTGAGCAGTAATGGTGGTATGGGAAAGTCAGTACAAACAGTGGAAGGTATTAACAAAGAGACATGAGAAATAAATGGTGTAAAATACCGACACAATGGAAGTATAAACACATATGCAGTATAATGTGATCTTTTATTGGCAACGTTTTGCCCACACAGTGAGCTTTTTCAAGTCACAAACAGATCTACCTGGGGTCGAAGGTACGAGAGTATTTATAGTCAGGTTGAGAATGCTGCATAAGATGATCTTCTGAGTGGGGTTATAGAGTCTAAAATCTTGGTTAGCTTGGAAGAGAGATTGGATAAGTATATGAGTAGACCTTCTGCAGTGTTCCTCCATTCTTATGTTCTTATGTGGGCCATACCCCCGGCCGGGATTGAACCCGCGGTCATAGAGTCTCAAAACTCCAGCCCGTCGCGCTAACCACTAGACAAGCTAGCCAGCAATCGTGTCATTACGATTTCTTAAGTCATGTTGACGGCAGTGAAGGGACTTGAGCTAGAGTTCGTCACGGCCACGCTAGCTGGAGATTCGTCTGTAAAAACTTGCATTTGTGGTCACAGAGGTGCCTGTGCTAACCTTCCTATGGTGTAGAAATATACCTAGTTGGATGAATCTTATTGTGGCTAGCTGGTCTAGTGGTTAGCGCGACGGGCTGGAGTTTTGAGACTCTATGACCGCGGGTTCAATCCCGGCCGGGGGTATGGTTTATTTGCAATCGTGTCATTACGATTTCTTAAGTCTTCTTATGTGGGATAGCGATGAAGAAGTTTCTTGGCAAGTGGTTCAACTATGTTATAGAAGCCGTTGTTCTGGTTGAAGTTGTTGGATATAGAGATAGCTGGAGATAATTATTAAGTAACAAAGTTGATTAGAGAATACTGAAGAAGTAACGGTGGTATGGGAAAGTCAGTACAAGCAGTGGAAGGTATTAACAAAGAGAGATGAGGTAAGTTATTTAACGTCAATAGTTAGGCACACACTGCTTGTTATAGTTAAGTTTTAATTTGAGTAAGATTGTTGCAATCCTTCAACTCGTCTCTCAAGTTATTACACATCTTTGGTCATTAATTTGCATAGAATTTCTGTAGATGATCAGTGGAAGACGAGGTATATCATGTTGATCTTTGTTTCTGGTGTGACGCTTGAGTGTTCTTTGTTTTTGGTGTGACGCTTGAGTGTTCTCTTACAGTGTTCTGGGAATTTCTTGAGTTCAGTGTTAGCGTTACAGTGTAACAATGTGAGTAGTACTGAAAGCGGCTGAGCGCCTTATTCCTGAGCGCCGTATTCCTGAGTGCTGTATTCCTGAGCGCCGTATTCCTGAGCGCTGTATTCCTGAGCGCTGTATTCCTGAGCGGTCTCCTTTTCACACCTTTATGCTAATGACCTTGACCTCGCCCTCGAGACCACCTCACCCTCGACCACCTCACCCTCGACCATCTCACCCTCGGCCACCTCGCCCTCGACCACCTCGCCCTCGACCACCTCGCCCTCGACCACCTCGCCCTCAACCCCCACCCACGGCCCCCCCCACGCGCCCCCACCCGCCCTGCCCTCGCGCCGACCCACCTGCCCGCCGCTCCCTCGAGCCCGCCCTCGCCCATCGCGCCCGTCCGTCGAGCCCACCCCGCGCCTTCTGCAGCGCCTTCTGCAGCGTCGTCCGGATCGCCCCCGCGCCCCGAATTTTTTTCCGATTTTTTTCAAATTTTTTTTTGAATTTCATTTTCTTGTGCTCTCCATCTCCTCAGATCAAATTTTTGAGGTTCCCCCACCCACTTTCACCCCCATCCCAATTTTTTTCGATTTTTTTTTAATTTCATTTTCTTATGATCTCCTCGGATCAAGGTTTTTGGATTCCCCCCTCTGGGGGTAAGCATTCAAAATGGACTCCCACTTTCACCCCAAATATTCCTGCTCTACTTCCTTGGATCAAGTTTTTGGATTCCCCCCTCTGGGGGTAAGCATTCAAAATGGACTCCCACTTTCACCCCAAATATTCCTCCTCCATCTCCTTGGATCAAGGTTTTCTCGATAATACAAAGACTCCATCTCCTTGGATCAAGTTTTTGGATTCTCCCCTCTGGGGGTAAGTATTCAAATGAACTCCTCCTATGGGGCAGGAATATTTGGCATGGTACTTTCTCTTACTACAGGTCTAAACAAGTGTGATGTCACCCCACCTGTGTTTACTCGGCGGTCAGTGATGTCACGTGATGACCTTACACATACAGGCTGAATCTTGTCGACTTCCCCCTATGTCAGTGACGTCACGTGATGACCCCGCACACAGGCTGAATCTTGTCGAGCAGACAATAACTTAAAATGCAGGATAACATTATTTATTATACAACCAATGCATTTCATATACATTCAAGAAAAAAAATTCATTGAAAAAAGGTACAATTCATTGACTAAAATCAACATATTTTTCTCCTGAAGAAAATTTTTTCCTTTTTTGTTCTGGATCTTCTTCGTCGTCACCATCTCAGTATTACACATTACATATACAACATAGGGAAAACATTACACATTTTCGCTCTTAACCCAGGATAACCCAAATAGTTCCACATTTTTTTCGTTAATACCCACAACAATCCACAATTTCTTTACAAAAGATTCACTCTCCTCAAGTCTAAACATTTTTCTCGTTTTAACTATTTCATCTCGGGTCACTCCCCACGAAGTAACCTTCTCTCTCTCCTTCTCCCCAACCTCCCAAACCCTCACACTCCCACCAACACCTCACAGTTTTCACTCATAACCCACAATTTTTCTCGTTTTAACTATTTCATCAGAAAAAGTCACCACAACACTTACAACTTATAAGCACTTTTCGATTAATTCACTAGTCACAATTTTACATATTACGAAGTTAATACGCACACACACCTAACTTTACTTTGAACACCTTCAAAACACTCTCATCAATCATTTGAATACTCACAAAAATACCTTTGAACATTTCCAAATGCTGTTCTAGGTCTTGGCATTTCAGATATTGCCTTACACTTATCAGGGTCAGGGCGAATCCCTTCAGGGCTCACCTGAAAGCCTAGAAATTTAAAGCTAGTGGCTGCTATTATACATTTCTATGCATTCAATTTAAATCCTGCTTTATCCAGTAGTTTTAGTGTCTCCACAAGGTTGTCTACATGTTCTGGAAATGACCGGGAGTAGACTACCACATCATCAAGATATGCTAGTGAGTGTCTACCCAACACAGGGCTGAGGATGAAGTTTATAGCTCTTTGGAAGCTAGAGGGCGCGGTTTTTAACCCGTAGGGAATTCGTTTAAATTGGTATAATCTGACCCCATCTGAGAATGCTGTCTTCTCTCTATCTTCTTCTGAAACGGGGATGGCCCAATAAGCTGACTTAGCGTCCAAAGTCGAAAAATACTTAGCTGTTCCAAATGAATCAAGAATTTTCTGGATTAGGGGCAAGGGATAACTATCAGCTATTGTTAATTCATTCACTTTCCTATAATCCACACAGAACCTATAAGAGTTATCTGGTTTCTTTACCAACACTACAGGTGAGAGCCACGGTGATGAACTCGGTTCAATTACATCGTTCTGGAGCATGGTATTACATTCCTCCCTTATTACTCTCTTAGCCTCTTCTGGGAGTCTCCATTGACGGGTTTGGACAGGTAAACTGTCACCTTTAGGTATAGTATACTCAATCTGGGGCAGGAAGCCTATATCTCCTTCATCCATTGAAAACAACTTTTGAAAGTTCCTTAAAGCATTCTTTATTATTTCCTTCTCAGAACATTTTAAATGATTTAGATTTACATCATTAAATGTCTTTTCCCTTTTACTTTCGTTCTGGGTGGGAGCGGCAGGTGTCACTACCCTTTCTGGGACTCTGGTATTAAGTGCTCCACATTGTTTACCTCGGGCAGGTAGCTTAACGGAGTCAGGTTCAAAAATTAAGACTTTGGGGATAATCTCAGCTGATGTTAACCTTCTACCATTCTTGAATCTTAACGCTTTACTTGTCAGATTTATCACTGGTATTAAGATATGTCTTTTCTCAGAAACCTGGGCTAGATGATGAGGCACCAGGAAGGATTCTAGCTTCCCCGCTAATTGTAAGATACTTCCTGGCTCGACCTTCCTTCCCACTGAACCTTTAATAAATTTGAATGTATTAGGTGGACATACCTGGTTATATAATACATGAACTGCATAATCTGCGTCTGCAGAGTTCACATTAGGTAACTGCGCTTCAAAAAGTGATTTAGATGGGGTTTTGAATAATTTATTACTCCTACTCATAGAAGCTACTATTGAAGGATGTTCTATGAATTTTATTGGAAAGGAAACCTCATGCAGTATCAGCCGACTGGTTCCCCTTCCTTTGCCATACGACAAGAGGAAGTCAAACCTTCTGAGAAAATCCATACCTAAGAGTAAGTCCCCTGGAAACCTTACTCCAGACACTACTAAACAACCGTGAACTTTATAACTTTCACCCAGTTCAAAGTACAGGTCCGTTTGTCCCTCGACATTAATATCATTACCATTTACAGCAGTAATATCTCTCTTAGCTTTGCTTATTTTACAACCCCTCCAGTTATTACATACATCTCACTTAATTATTGACACCTGACTTCCCGTATCAATGAAAGCTACCAATTTTTTTCCATTTACTCTTATTTTAATCATAGGTCTTTCATCTTTGGTAACAAGGTTATCAGACCTATCTTTCTTAACCTTGTACCTTCTTCTTTAGTTAGGAACGAAAATTAGAGCACTTGGCCCTAATATGGCCAATCCCGCCACACTCCCAGCATTGATTAGTTCTCCGAGCATTCTGTTTATTACGCCCACCACCGCCTGTCCTGCGGTGCGGGGGTATATACTTCTTCTCATTATTGGTTGTCGCCACATATGGTGACTCAGGTGTTACTTTCTCTGAGGCAACAATTCTATCTCCCTTTCTGTCTCTACCATATTCGGACTCGAGAGACATGGCATATTGAACTAGTTCTTCGAAGGTTTTAATCGCTAGTACCATAGCAACTCTAGTTCTCATCCAGACTGGCAACCCTTCACAAAATACCTGCTTTTTATAAAGCTCCAGCTGTTCTGCATTATATTTTAAAGTTCCGTTCACATCTTCCACCCTGGACCATACCAGACAACTGAAGTCCCTTAGAGTGTGTCCTTCCTTCAGTTGCAATTGTTCCAGGTATCGATGGATATTTTCAACTGATACTGCCGTCTGGAACCTATATCTTATAGCATCCTTGAAATTACTCCAGTTCTTTACGTTAATAAATTGTGGGAGACTAAATATGGATGCTGTGTTATCTACAATTGCCCTGAATCCCAGTGAAACTTTCATTTTTTCATCAGATATATTAAGCAAAATGGCCTCAATATTTTTAATCCAAGCTTCTACTTTGATATTTCTTTCGATGGGATTCCTCGGCAAATCTTCTACATGAAATTTCGGCAAATTTTCTAAATATGGCCTATCAACAATTACTGTCCCACACATAGAGGTTCCAACACTACTATCTGGAGCTGATGCCCCAGATAAAATCTTTTGCTGAGGCATAGGGTTCGTTGGGACGTTGAGTGGCTTGGTTAGGGAAGGATTGACCTGGGAAGGCTGGAGGCTCAGAAGTTGGGGATGGGTCGGGAGTCCCGGTATATTAGATAAGGACCCATTCGGGGAAATACTGAATGGTTCCCCAGCTGTAGTTACACGTGTGGGTGTTTGGTTAGTATTTACAGGAACAGCATTGGGCAGGTGAACACCTGACACAGCAGGGGAAGCTATGGTTACTGAGGGGTTAGGTATACTAGTAACTGTAGAACCAGGCGCAGAAGTGGGAACCCGAGAGGCAGCTACCCCAGGGACTTGGGGAGCAGGTACAACAATAGGGGATTGAGGGTTACTCATAACTTGAGCAATAACACTATGAAGCACAGAGTTAAGATAAGGATACATACTATAGTCAGCATTACCTGGGTTATTAAAATACGGAGGTATGGGGTTAGTAGCATCCCGGGTTGGTAAAGTTGATACTCCCGGGCTAACAGCAGTGGTAGATGTATTAGATACCACTGGGGCCATAGTATTCGTGGTACTACTGGGGGTCACCGTGGAACCTATATTCGTTCCTGAGCCTTGGGCCTGGGGATGGTTTGTCCCTGACATATGTACCCCTGAAGTATTATTTATCACTGAAATCTCATTTTCTTGATTATTTATACCCTCACTAACATTAATCGCTGAATCTTGCTGTGGAACCATGTTGCTAGACCCTTCACTTGAGCCTGGTGCGAGATCACTAACATTGACGTTAGCCTCTGCCATTCTGTTCACGAGGAACTTCACCTGTATCCTACTGGATCGTCTGATTGCACTATTTAACGTCTTGCTACGCAAATTATATTTGGTCATCACCCACCTGACAAACATAAGAGTAGGATTGTCCTGGTTTATTCTTAAGGTTACGATCTCAGTTAACGGTAAAACAAACGATAGGCGACACAAAGAAATTAATATTTGGTTTTGATAGCAAAAACCGACCAGTCGTAAAGCACGTGAGCCGCGTTTAATGATAAACGCTAAACCGCTGCCACCATGTGAGACCTCTACCCACTCTACCTGAGGTATCCCAGCGAGTGAGCACGTCTCCTGTATATCCCAGTGCTTAACAGAATAGGGAATAGCATATGAAGGTACAAATAAAAATGGGAACTATGGCTATAGTTTACTTAATAACATAAAAGGGCTAGAATACAACATATCCTGATGGAAATTTACACAATATAACAATTGACCTATGAGACTTATTACCAGGGGGAAGGGTAGATGTTATCAGTAACACGGACTAGTACTCACTCTTAATTCACCGACCAGCTGACCCAAGATTCCCAATGCGTGGTCCACTACACACGCGGCTGTCCAGAGCTCTCGCTCCCCGGACCTGTCACCAACAACCTCTTTGCTCGCTGTTCCCTGGGCTTATATCGTAGTCAAAGTACCCCCTCCCCAATGGGGTATGTACCACGTGTTACGACCTGACGCCGAAGTCTGACGCCGTTAAGAACAAAAGACCTCAGACGTGGGCGTGACTACCCGACATTTGCTAAGGCAGGTGTGACCATATAATTAGGTCTCCCTAGAGACCTCACAAGCCCATCTGAACTGCATCACAACAACACTGAAACACTTCCAAAATATCATTTTGAGTACTCCCAAATACACCACTGAATACTACTAAAACACCACTGAATACAGTCAAAACACCACCAAAATCACCATAAACTAAGATCAACATAACAGACTAACACCCATTTTCACACAAATCCCCTCAAATCACTATAACCAAGACGATTACCAATTTCTATGAGTACACTCACCTCCAACTAAGATATAACATGAACGCAAAAAAAAAAACAGCATGAACACAATCCAAACACACACGAACACTTATAACAGAATCACTTCTTTTTCGGTATCTCTAGTTCGACAACAACGCCCACAACCCACAACACCCACATCCCACAACAACCACAACCCACAATTTTTTCTCGTTTTAACTAATTTCATCAGAAAAAGTCACAACAACAGCCCACTTATAACATCTTTTTCGGCAACACTAGTTCGACAACAATACCCACAACCCACAACACCCACAACCCACAACACCCACAACCCACATCACCCACAACCCACATCACCCACAACAACAACCCACTTATAACATCTTTTCGGTATCTCTAGTTCGACAACAATACCCACAACCCACAACACCCACAACCCACAATTTTTTCTCGTTTTAACTAATTTCATCAGAAAAAGTCACAACAACAACCCACTTATAACATCTTTTTTGGTATCTCTAGTTCGACAACAATACCCACAACCCACAACACCCACAACCCACAACACCCACAACAACAACCCACTTATAACATCTTCTTCGATATCTCTAGTTCGACAACAACATCCACATTCCACAACACCCACATTCCACAACACCTACAACCCACAACACCCACAACCCACAACTTTTTCTCGTTTTAACTAATTTCATCAGAAAAAGTCACAACAACAGCCCACTTATAACATCTTTTCGGCATCTCTAGTTCGACAACACCCACAACACCCACAACTCACAACACCCCACAACCCACAATTTTTTCTCGTTTTAACTAATTTCATCAGAAAAAGTCACAACAACAACCCACTTATAACATCTTTTTCGATATCTCTAGTTCGACAACAATACCCACAACCCTCATCACTTACCAATTTATTCACAATTTATTCGATGCAAATTTTTCCCCTTCCTTTTACTGAATCTTAAATGTAATACACATTCCTCCCTACATTACTAAAATTCTAATAAAATCCTCTCCATACCCATCTCCTTGTATCCACATAAATTAATATTATACTCACAGCAAGTAATCTCACTACCCAACTACTGCGACATGTTTCTACACACTCCAATCTTTTCCAGTGTATCATAACTTTTCACTTCTATAATTTCTTTTATAATATTCACACATTACCTTTATTTTCAGTAAAATCCCCCCATATTTCATTAAATTTTTAATACAACCCTCCCCATACCCCTCTCCATCTCACCCACATTTCTTCACACCCACTCACCCGTCTCCCAACACACCTCTTCAGAACAAACACAAAAATCACATTTCACATCCATAAATGCATCTCATCACCCATCTCAAATCCACTAAAATCACTGTAACCAAGATATTCACAAAATTCTATGACCAACTAACACACACAGACAACTCACTTTACTTTGAACACCTTCAAAACACTCTCATACATCTTCATTTGAGACCACCTTTTCTCAATATCTCTTAAGAAATATTCTCTCATCGACAACCTATATCATCTCACTACAGAACAACCCACAGATTACTTCGAACACTCTCATAAATCATTTGAATACTCACATAAACACCTTCGGACATTTTCCAAACAACACTGAAACATTTCCAAGCCAACATTTTGATTACTCCCAAATAAGATTTGACATCTCTAATTTATCTACACTTACATATTTCATTAAATTACAACTCACCCCCCAAACTCCTCCCTCATTCTCCAGATTTTTACAACAGTAACACAAAAACTAACTCATACACTCATTTCATGAGACATTACCAACACTAACACACACACACACACACACACCACACTTTACTTTGTACAACACCAAAAACATCATCAATTACCTTTGATTACTCCAAAAACATCATTTGAACACATTCAAGAAACATCATCAAACTCCTTTGAATACTCCCAAAACACCACTGAATACTACCAAAACAGCACCGAATACTGCCCAAACAACACTAAAAATCACCAGAAACTAAGATCAACACCACCAATTAACACCAATTTTATAGAAATTCCCTCAAATCACTATAACCAAGACGATCCCACTCACCTCAGACTATTATATAACATGAGCGCAAAAAAAAACATTCTCATAAATCATTTGAATACTCACAAAAAAACACCTTTGAACATTTCCAAACAACACCGAAACACTTACAGCAGGATCACCACCAACTGAAAACATAACATGTACACACACACAAAAAAAAACTAAGACATCCATCAACTATCATCAATGACCACTCATTTTTATAAACATTCGCACAAAAAATCACAATCACCAACTCCATACAATATCTAATACACTCCTCTCACTACCACCAACACATACCAGCACAGATAGGGATACCTCCCATGACATCACACTCCATCCTGTGTTTACTTGACGTCGCACCCCACTTTTACTTCATTTAACTTATTGAGAGGAAGCTACTTGTTTCAACCTGTTATATCTCCAATATCTTAGATCACCACAATCAAGACGTTTACCAAATTCTATAACCCCACCACTAAGATCACACATTTTTTGTACACATTCTCTTAAAGCATCATCATAATGAAGTTCACTAAAACTATCTATACTTTTACTAAGATCACATAACATTTTGTCTTCTCTAACTCACTCACCAATTTACATTCACACTTACATATTTCATTAACCGAAATTACATCTCATCCACCAAACTCCTCCCTCATTCTCCAGACTTTGCAACATTAACACACACAAAAAAAAAACTAACTCATACACATATGACATGAGACATTACCACAACTAACACACTGACTAACTTTGAACCAACTCTGAACATCACCAAAACACCACTGAACATCTTCAAAAAATACTCTACACATCATTTGAACACCTTCAAAAACACCATCAAACACCTCCGAATACTCCCAAAACACTACTGATTACTTCCAAATCACCACTGAATACTACCAAAACACCGTCAAAATCACCAGAAACTAAGTTTAGCATCACCAGCTAACACCCATTTTATAGAAGTTCCCTCAAATCACTATAACCAAGAACTCCCTCCCCATGGGCGCAAAAAAAGAAAAAGAAAAACTTGAACACAAACCTAATACACAAACACTTAGTACATGATCACCATCAACTGAAAACATATCTTGACCCATCACGACATAGGAGCCAGGGCGGGTGGGTCTTCGCTAGGGCGGGGCGGGTGGGGGGCGCGGGTGGGGGGGCGTGGGTGGGGGTTGAGGGCGAGGTGGTCGAGGGCGAGGTGGTCGAGGGCGAGGTGGTCGAGGGCGAGGTGGTCGAGGGTGAGGTGGTCTAGAGGGCGAGGTCAAGGTCATTAGCATAAAGGTGTGAAAAGGAGACCGCTCAGGAATACAGCGCTCAGGAATACAGCGCTCAGGAATACAGCACTCAGGAATACGGTACTCGGGAATACGGCGCTCAGCTGCATACGGCGCTCAGCCGCTTTCAGTACTACTAATGTGATTATGTAAATTGAAGAGTAGTATGAATTGCATTTATATTTAGTAAGTTTACGGATATGAATAAGTGCAAAGTGTGTCTCTTGTTGGAGTTTGTAATTGTTCTGAGAACTGCCTTTTGTTGAGTTATAATTGTTTGAGGTGAGTAGCCGAGGTGGACCCCCAGGCACAGCTTCCCTACGTCAGGTATGGTGAGATGGATCCCCAGGCACAGCTTCCCTACGTCAGGTATGGTGAGATGGACCCCCAGGCACAGCTTCCCTACGTCAGGTATGGTGAGATGGATCCCCAGGCACAGCTTCCCTACGTCAGGTATGGTGAGATGGATCCCCAGGCACAGCTTCCCTACGTCAGGTATGGTGAGATGGACCCCCAGGCACAGCTTCCCTACGTCAGGTATGGTGAGATGGATCCCCAGGCACAGCTTCCCTTCGTCAGGTATGGTGAGATGGACCCCTATGCACAGCTTCCCTACGTCAGGTATGGTGAGGTGGACCCCCAGGCACAGCTTCCCTACGTCAGGTATGGTGAGATGGACCCCAGGCACAGCTTCCCTACGTCAGGTATGGTGAGATGGATCCCCAGGCACAGCTTCCCTACGTCAGGTATGGTGAGATGGATCCCCAGGCACAGCTTCCCTACGTCAGGTATGGTGAGATGGATCCCCAGGCACAGCTTCCCTACATCAGGTATGGTGAGATGGACCCCCAGGCACAGCTTCCCTACATCAGGTATGGTGAGATGGATCCCCAGGCACAGCTTCCCTACGTCAGGTATGGTGAGATGGATCCCCAGGCACAGCTTTCCTACGTCACGTATGGTGAGATGGACCCCCAGGCACAGCTTCCCTACGTCAGGTATGGTGAGATGGATCCCCAGGCACAGCTTCCCTACGTCAGGTATGGTGAGATGGATCCCCAGGCACAGCTTCCCTACGTCAAGTATGGTGAGATGGACCCCCAGGCACAGCTTCCCTACGTCAGGTATGGTGAGGTGGACCCCCAGGCACAGCTTCCCTACGTCAGGTATGGTGAGATGGATCCCCAGGCACCGCTTCCCTACGTCAGGTATGATGAGGTGGACCCCCAGGCACAGCTTCCCTACGTCAGGTATGATGAGGTGGATCCCCAGGCACAGCTTCCCTACGTCAGGTATGGTGAGATGGACCCCCAGGCACAGCTTCCCTACGTCAGGTATGGTGAGATGGACCCCCCAGGGACAGCTTCCCAACGTCAGGTATGGTGAGGTGGACCCCCAGGCACAGCTTCCCTACGTCAGGTATGGTGAGATGGATCCCCAGACACAGCTTCCCAACGTCAGGTATGGTGAGGTGGACCCCAGACACAGTTTCCCTACATCAAGTATGGTGAGATGGACCCCCAGGGACAGCTTCCCAATGTCAGGTATGGTGAGGTGGACCCAAAGGAACAGCTTCCCTACGTCAGGTATGGTGAGATGGACCCCCAGGCACATCTTCCCTACGTCAGGTATGGTGAGATGGATCCCCAGGCACAGCTTCCCTACGTCAGGTATGGTGAGATGGACCCCAGGCACAGCTTCCCTATGTCAGGTATAGTGAAGTGGACCCCCAAGCACAGCTTCCCTACGTCATGTATGGTGAGATGGATCCCCAGGCACAGCTTCCCTACGTCAGGTATGGTGAGGTGGACCCCAAGGCACAGCTTCCCTACGTCAGGAATTGTGAGATGAATCCCCAGGCACAGCTTCCCTACGTCAGGTATGGTGAGATGGACCCCGAGGCACAGCTTCCCTACGTCAGGTATGGTGAGATGGACCCCCAGGTACAGCTTCCCTACGTCAGGTATGGTGAGATGGATCCCCAGGCACAGCTTCTCTACGTCAAGTATGGTGAGATGGACCCCCAGGCGCAGCTTC
>NC_091302.1:34615410-34690410 GCF_038502225.1 Cherax quadricarinatus | reverse complement strand
GTGTGTGAGGATGCTGACATGTTGTGTGTGTGTGTGCGTGTGTGCGTGTGTGTGTGTGTGTGTGTGTGTGTGTGTGTGTGTGTATGTGTGTGTGTGTGTGTGTGTGTGTGTGTGTGTGTGTGTGTGTGTGTGTGTGTGTGTGTGTGTGTGAGGATATGACATGAAAGACTTGACTCTCTCCGGTGGGTTACATGGTTGGTAAACCAATACTTATATCATTACAATCTGCTATAGTCCAGATTATATTATTATAAATCACTGGGAATCGCTCGAACATCATTCTTGATGAATTGAAAACATTGACTCCAGGCTGAGGGACTGATTACCTCAAACTCCCCATCTGCCACAATTCTTCTCTGTATTGGACTAAAGACACCACTGCTTGGCGATACAATTCCAGATGTTGCACAAATGTCTCATTCTTCAACTTGTCGATTTTCTAAACCATTTACATCACATATGTGTAGGATGTTGTGTGGAATATATTGTGTGTAGTATACTGAGTGTAGTACGTTGAGTGTAGTATGTTGAGTGTAGTATGTTGAGTGTAGCATGTTGAGTGTAGCATGTTGAGTGTAGTATGTTGAGTGTAGTATGTTGAGTGTAGTATGTTGTGTGTAGTATGTTGTGTGTAGTATGTTGAGTGTAGTATGTTGTGTGTAGTATGTTGTGTGTAGTATACACAAATAACCCGCACATGAAAGAGAGAAGCTTACGACGACGTTTCGGTCCGACTTGGACCATTTACAGAGTCACACTAACCAGAAGTGGAGCAGGACGGCTATATATAGGCAGGAAGAGGTGGTGGTGGTAGTAGTAGTAGTAGTAGTAGTAGTAGTAGTAGTAGTAGTAGTAGTAGTAGTAGTAGTAGTAGTAGTAGTAGTAGTAGAGGTAGTAGTAGTGGTAGTGGTAGTAGAGGGGAATAAGGAGGAGGAGCCAGTCAAATGCAAAGAAAGGGGAGCACTGCAAGGGAGCTAGGTGCACACAGAGGGAGAGCAAGCGCACAGAGGTGGGTGAAAGGGGAAGTGGTGAAATAAATAAAGAAGGAACAGAAACACGAGACAGAAGAAAGAAAGACAACCCATAGGAGAAAAAGGAAAGAGGAAAGGGGAAGAGGGAGAAGAAGAAAAAGAAAAGAAAAAAATGAGGAGTCAGGTTAAGTCACGGGTGTTCTGAAGTTTGTGCCATTTTTTGTTATTTATTTGTGTGTAGTATGTTTGTTGAGAGGGTTCGTGGAGATATGGAGTTGGAGTTAAACACACTTGTTGGCTGGTAACACTTATATTAGCAGAGTGCGAGAAGGGGAGCCCAGCCTGCTGTGTTGCCTTGTTGTAGACCTAAGCGTGGAGTGAGGGAGAGGCAGGGAGCCCAGCGTGCGTGGAGAGTTTTGAGACTCTCTGACCGCGGGTTCAAATCCCGCCCGTGGTATGGTTTGCATGCAGTATGTTGTGTGTAGTATATTGAGTGTAGTATGTTGAATGTAGTATGTTGAGTGTAATGTTGCATGTGGTATGTTGTGTGTAGTATGTTGTATGTGTTATGTTGTGTGTAGTATGTTGTGTGTCATATGAGTTTAGTATGTTGTGTGTAGTATGTTGTGTGTAGTATGTTGAGTGTTGTATGTTGAATTTAGTATGTTGTGTGTAGTATGTTTGTTGAGAGGGCTTGTGGAGATATGATGGTTGGAGTTAAACACACTTGTTGGTTGGTAACACTTATATTAGCAGAGTGCGAGAAGGGGAGCCCAGCCTGCTGTGTTGCTTTGTTGTAGACCTAAGTGTGGAGTGAGGGAGAGGCAGGGAGCCCAGCACTCACATGTGGCATCACATGACATCACACATGCTAACCAATGAACCTAGCAAGAGGTCAACTATGTAAAACGTATGGATGGTACTATGATACTCAGATAACATTTACATATACAGGGGATCAGCAACTATACTGACAGCCCGGTCATGTTACGTATGTCGTCTAGACATACAATACTATGCTTTAGGCTGAACAGGCAGGTGGGTCTGGGCTGATTCTATACAATAGCAAAGACATATGTAACTTAGAACTAATGGATGGTATTATAATGGGTGTTAATGTAATGCATTATGAATTATAAGAACAAATCATAGTATAAGAAAAGAAGGAATTGATCGATCGATCTGTATTCATGCACTCTACGGATTCTGAGGAAGAATATATATTTACAAATTGAAAGTAATTAACAGCAAAGACAGACCAGGCACACTCAGGTCATATTGCTAAATCTCAGAATTCGGAGGGAACGTGAACAAAAAAAAAATCTGAAAACTGATCAGCTAATAATAAACACACAGTTGACAACTTCATTCATCTTGGACATCTAATTATACAGGCTATGTACATTTAAACCCAACTCTACGAGGGTAAGATTTACATATGCAGAATGGTTATCGTCTTTGGGAGGATCAAATTCTTTTGCAATGGCTAACATATGCCTTGGCTGAGGGAGATCTGAACAAATGTCTACAAAGGCTGGTGGACGCTTGCTCGGGGTAGCTGGCTGCTAGGCCGCCATGCGGTCTACACTTGGCTGAGAGAAGTTTATCTCTGTACATCTGTGTAAATATAAAATTTACGCGCTCACTGCTGGCACCATTTGTTGAGAGGGTTTGTGGAGATATGATGGTTGGAGTTAAACACACTTGTTTGTAATACTTATATTAGCAGAGTGTGAGAAGGGGAGCCCAGCCTGCTGTGTTGCCTTGTTTTAGACCTAAGAGTGAGTGAGGGAGAGGCAGGGAGCCCAACACTCACATGCGGCATCACGTGACGTCACACATGCTAGCCAAAGAGCCTAGCAAGAGGTCAACTATGTAAAACGTATGGATGGTACTATGATACTCAGATAACATATACATATACAGGGGATCAGCAACTATGCTGACATGTTGAGTGTAGCATGTTGAGTGTAGTATGTTGTGTGTAGCATGTGTGAAGTATGTTGTGTAGTATGTTGAGCATAGTATGTTGAGTGTAGTATGTTGAGTGCAGTATGTTGTGTGTAGTATGTTGTGTGTAGCATGTTGTTGTGTTTAGTATGTTGTGTGTATGTTGTGTGTAGTATGTTGAGTAGTATGTTGAGTGTAGTATGCTGAGTGCAGTATGTTGTGTGTAGTATGGTGTGTGTAGCATATTGTGTGTAGTATGTTGAGTGTAGTATGTTGTGAGTATGTTGTGTGTAGTATGTTGAGTGTAGTATGTTGAGTGTAGTATGTTTAGTGTAGTGTGTTGTGCGTGAGTATGTTGTGTGTAGTATGTTGAGTGTAGTATGTTGAGTGTAGTATGTTGTGTGTGACATGTTGTGTGTAGCATGTTGTGTGTAGTATGTTGAGTGTAGTATGTTGTGTGTGACATGTTGTGTGTAGCATGTTGTGTGTAGTATGTTGAGTGTAGTATGTTGAGTGTAGTATGTTGAGTGTAGTATGTTGAGTGTAGTATGTTGAGTGTTGTATGTTGGGTGTAGTATGTTGAGTGTAGTATGTTGTGTGTAGCATGTTGTGAATACGTTGTGTGTAGTATGTTGAGTGTAGTATGTTGAGTGTAGTATGTTGTGTGTAGTATGTTGAGTGTAGTATGTTGTGAGTACGTTGTGTGTAGTATGTTGAGTGTAGTATGTTGTGAGTACGTTGTGTGTAGTATGTTGAGTGTAGTATGTTGTGAGTACGTTGTGTGTAGTATGTTGAGTGTAGTATGTTGAGTGTAGTATGTTGTGTGTAATATGTTGTGTGTAGCATGTTGAGTGTAGTATGTTGAGTGTAGTATGTTGAGTGTAGTATGTTGAGTGTAGTATGTTGAGTGTAGTATGTTGAGTGTAGTATGTTGAGTGTAGTATGTTGTGAGTACGTTGTGTGTAGTATGTTGAGTGTAGTATATGTGTTGTGTGCTGTACGAAGCATGTGTGTATGTTGTGTGTTGTGTATTTTATATTCTATTGTATAATTTATGGTATGCCAAGCAAATTATACATTCTTAAGTTCATTCATTCTTCTGTTTATATAAATATTTATACAATACAGTTCAATTCCTTACTTCAGATTATTGCATAAACATATCATACATTAATCATTAATCAGAAGACCCGTAGGATGTACAGCGTATGGATCAAAATTTAGACTAGTTATAATATCCACATTATTGGATTTTTTTTAATGATCCCTGGTATTACTAGGAACCTAGAGGAAAGATACTTGATATTTCGTAAAATAAAATGATTGTGATTGGGCAAACATAGCCGCACTTACATCTTCATCCACATGTCTCTCATCCAGGAGTGTCAGTGGGTCTGGACTTCTGGCTGGAGAGCTGGTCAGGGGAGGCCAATTCTTGGAACGCTACAGAGCAAAAAAATTGGCAGGCCTTCAAGACCCACTTGGCGCAGGCGAATGACCCCATGGGCAAGGAAGGAGGTGTAGAGCCTCACATCCTCAACATACGTGAGAGGTACCAGCACTATGTGCAGGATACGGTGAGCACCTCGTCTTTGTTCCTGGTTTATATTACTGAATTAAAACAGCCGTCTGTCAGTGTTAGTGAAGAATGAACACATTGTAGAACACGTTCTTTTTATTGGGACAACGTTTCGCTCTGTGTAGAGCTGTATAAAGTCGTGTTGGTAAAGCTCTACAAAGAGCGAAAATATTCAGCATCATGTCTTATTACATGAATAAAATTGGTTGAGTAATAATGTATTCTGTAGAGGAAGACTGAAACTGAAATATTTATTTGAGTGACATAGGATTTTATCTGACATTACTCAGATTATTATTGTTACATTCTTGTATACAACAGATGATCAGGTTTGATCTGAGAAACAGAATGGTAGCTGAAAGTCCTTGGATCGTGAGCTCTTCACCATCAAGACACGCCCTGAATGGCTTGCCAGAGAGAGTAAATTCACTCATAAAGTTAGATAAAAGTGTGAGGCGGCAGCACTATTCTCACCTCTGCTCTCAACACCTCATATGTAAAATAACATCCTTCCATTCCACTTAGCGGACAAAGGATCGAGCCTCCACACACCAGTTTTCAACTATTCATCTATGATGAATCAACTTGAAAAAAAACATCAACACGTTAGTGATAACCGAGCATTTAGTAAAACTAGAAAAACTAAGCTCAGTAACAGTGAAAGGTAATCAGGTTACATTAAAAAATGGGGGAAAGAGTAGCTGTAATTCCTTGAATCAGGATCCTCTCCCCTTCATCAATACACTGGCACTTCCCCCATCCCCTTCACCCCATCGCCCTCCCCCTCCCACATCCCCCTCCCACATCGCCCTCCCCTCCCCCTCCCCTTCCCCCTCCCCGTCCCCCTCCCCCTCCCCTCATTGGTGGAAGTTATCACTGGTGGAAGTTATCACTGGTGGAAGTTATCACTGGTGGAAGTTATCACTGGTGGAAGTTATCAGTGGTGGAAGTTATCACTGGTGGAAGTTATCACTGGTAGAAGTTATCACTGGTGGAAGTTATCACTGGCGGAAGTTATCACTGGTGAAAGTTATCACAGGTGGATGTTATCACTGGTGGAAGTTATCACTGGTGGAAGTTATCACTGGTGGAAGTTATCACTGGTGGAAGTTATCACTGGTGGAAGTTATCACTGGTGGAAGTCCTCAGTAGTGGAAGTCATCAGTGGTGGAAGTTATCAGTGGTAGAAGTTATCAGTGGTGGAAGTTATCAGTGGTGGAAGTTATCAGTGGTAGAAGTTATCACTGGTGGAAGTTATCACTGGTGGAAGTTATCACTGGTGGAAGTTATCACTGGTGGAAGTTATCACTGGTGAAAGTTATCACTGGTGGAAGTTATCAGTGGTAGAAGTTATCAGTGATGGAAGTTATCACTGGTAGAAGTTATCAGTGGTGGAAGTTATCATTGGTGGAAGTTATCACTGGTGGAAGTTATCACTGGTGGAAGTTATCACTGGTGGAAGTTATCAGTGGTGGAAGTTATCACTGGTGGAAGTTATCACTGGTGGAAGTTATCACTGGTGAAAGTTATCACTGGTGGAAGTTATCAGTGGTGGAAGTCATCAGTGGTGGAAGTCATCAGTGGTGGAAGTCATCAGTGGTGGAAGTCATCAGTGGTGGAAGTCATCAGTGGTGGAAGTCATCAGTGGTGGAAGTATTCAGTGGTGGAAGTCATCAGTGGTGGAAGTCATCAGTGGTGGAAGTCATCAGTGGTGGAAGTCATCAGTGGTGGAAGTTATCACTGGTGGAAGTTATCACTGGTGGAAGTCATCACTGGTGGAAGTCATCAGTGGTGGAAGTCATCAGTGGTGGAAGTCATCAGTGGTGGAAGTCATCAGTGGTGGAAGTCATCAGTGGTGGAAGTCATCAGTGGTGGAAGTCATCAGTGGTGGAAGTCATCAGTGGTGGAAGTCATCAGTGGTGGAAGTCATCAGTGGTGGAAGTCATGACTGGTGGAAGTCATCAGTGGTGGAAGTCATCAGTGGTGGAAGTCATCAGTGGTGGAAGTCATCAGTGGTGGAAGTCATCAGTGGTGGAAGTTATCACTGGTGGAAGTTATCACTGGTGGAAGTCATCACTGGTGGAAGTCATCAGTGGTGGAAGTCATCACTGGAGGAAGTCATCAGTGGTGGAAGTCATCAGTGGTGGAAGTCATCAGTGGTGGAAGTCATCACTGGTGGAAGTCATCACTGGTGGAAGTCATCAGTGGTGGAAGTCATCAGTGGTGGAAGTCATAAGTGGTGGAAGTCATCAGTGGTGGAAGTCATCAGTGGTGGAAGTCATCAGTGGTGGAAGTCATCAGTGGTGGAAGTTATCAGTGGTAAAAGTCATCAGTGGTGGAAGTCATCAGTGGTGGAAGTCATCAGTGGTGGAAGTCATCAGTGGTGGAAGTCATCAGTGGTGGAAGTCATCAGTGGTGGAAGTCATCAGTGGTGGAAGTCATCAGTGGTGGAAGTCATCAGTGGTGGAAGTCATCAGTGGTGGAAGTCATCAGTGGTGGAAGTCATCAGTGGTGGAAGTCATCAGTGGTGGAAGTCATCAGTGGTGGAAGTTATCAGTGGTGGAAGTCATCAGTGGTGGAAGTCATCAGTGGTGGAAGTCATCAGTGGTGGAAGTCATCAGTGGTGGAAGTTATCAGTGGTAAAAGTCATCAGTGGTGGAAGTCATCAGTGGTGGAAGTCATCAGTGGTGGAAGTCATCAGTGGGGGAAGTCATCAGTGGTGGAAGTTATCAGTGGTAAAAGTCATCAGTGGTGGAAGTCATCAGTGGTGGAAGTCATCAGTGGTGGAAGTCATCAGTGGTGGAAGTCATCAGTGGTGGAAGTCATCAATGGTGGAAGTCATCAGTGGTGGAAGTCATCAGTGGTAGAAGTCATCAGTGGTGGAAGTCATCAGTGGTGGAAGTCATCAGTGGTGGAAGTCATCAGTGGTAGAAGTCATCAGTGGTGGAAGTCATCAGTGGTGGAAGTCATCAGTGGTGGAAGTTATCACTGGTGGAAGTTATCACTGGTGGAAGTCATCACTGGTGGAAGTCATCAGTGGTGGAAGTCATCAGTGGTGGAAGTCATCAGTGGTGGAAGTCATCAGTGGTGGAAGTCATCAGTGGTGGAAGTCATCAGTGGTGAAGTCATCAGTGGTGGAAGTCATCAGTGGTGGAAGTCATCAGTGGTGGAAGTCATCAGTGGTGGAAGTCATCAGTGGTGGAAGTCATCAGTGGTGGAAGTCATCAGTGGTGGAAGTCATCAGTGGTGGAAGTCATCAGTGGTGGAAGTCATCAGTGGTGGAAGTCATCAGTGGTGGAAGTCATCAGTGGTGGAAGTCATCAGTGGTGGAAGTCATCAGTGGTGGAAGTCATCAGTGGTGGAAGTCATCAGTGGTGGAAGTCATCAGTGGTGGAAGTCATCAGTGGTGGAAGTCATCAGTGGTGGAAGTCATCAGTGGTGGAAGTCATCAGTGGTGGAAGTTATCAGTGGTGGAAGTCATCAGTGGTGGAAGTCATCAGTGGTGGAAGTCATCAGTGGTGGAAGTCATCAGTGGTGGAAGTCATCAGTGGTGGAAGTCATCAGTGGTGGAAGTCATCAGTGGTGGAAGTCATCAGTGGTGGAAGTCATCAGTGGTGGAAGTCATCAATGGTGAAAGTCATCAGTGGTGGAAGTCATCAGTGGTGGAAGTCATCAGTGGTGGAAGTCATCAGTGGTGGAAGTCATCAGTGGTGGAAGTCATCAGTGGTGGAAGTCATCAGTGGTGGAAGTCATCAGTGGTGGAAGTCATCAGTGGTGGAAGTCATCAGTGGTGGAAGTCATCAGTGGTGGAAGTCATCAGTGGTGGAAGTCATCAGTGGTGGAAGTCATCAGTGGTGGAAGTCATCAGTGGTGGAAGTCATCAGTGGTGGAAGTCATCAGTGGTGGAAGTTATCAGTGGTGGAAGTCATCAGTGGTGGAAGTCATCACTGGTGGAAGTCATCAGTGGTGGAAGTCATCAGTGGTGGAAGTTATCAGTGGTGGAAGTCATCAGTGGTGGAAGTCATCAGTGGTGGAAGTCATCAGTGGTGGAAGTCATCCCGTGATCTTCATAAGCCTCACTACCTTCAGTAGCTTCTAGCGAGACGTTGATAGAGTGACAGTGAAAATGTTTGTTCTTCTTCGGGTCTCCCTATTTTGTCGGAATATGACCGTTGTGCTTTAAAAAATAATAATAATAATAATAATAATAATATAACACTGCTATAATAAAAGTAAAAAATAAATCTTGTTCCTGTGTGCTTCGCGTCATGGTTCCGGCCCGGGTCGTGTCCAGGTGGTAGCCCAGTGATGGTGTCACAGCTTAAACTATTTTAAAAAACACTTCATTATTTCTTATTGATCCGTAACATGCACCCTAAGTAAAAGTAGTGTGCTTATTCTACAAATGCGCCTTCAAGACATTGAACCTTACGATACACTAACCCCGGGCCTCGGGGGCGCTGACCCCTAGAATACCTCCTCCGACCCTTCGAAAGCAGATTGCCACCACAAAGCCCCTCCTTAATAGAAATTCTGAAGCTGCCCCTGAGGGTAGGAAACATATTTAGATTGTTCACCTTGGGTTTCTATACCCCGAGATCCGGCTTCTTTTTAAATATATTCATTTTTTCACATAATTCAATATGATGAAAGGAATAAGCGGCAGATTATTGTTACCACCGCATAGATGGCAGGTCAAGAGGATATCATAGAAGCTGAGAGACTCACTAGTCGTGGTTGCCAGCTTATGTAAATGCCGCTGGATATATACACTAAGAGGTGTACTTATCTCAGTATATATATGCCGAGGGTGTGCTTTAATTCCTATCAGAGAGATTAATTGTTATTGTCTGGTGATGACAAGGTTACGTGCATCACAAACAAGTGAACTCCATAGACTTTAGAATCAATTAATCAACCAACTAAATGGCATTTTTAACTTATATATGCAAAACTCGCCTATTTATTTAGGGTATTCAATAATATTTTCATAGTCTAAATTGTACGCATTTGAATAGGCAAAAATGTATGTACTATTAGTTAGATGTGTTGCGGCCGCTGCGCTATCCGAAAAAGGCATCTCTGTCTTCCACAAACCAACCTCCTCTACCTCAGTGCAAGCAAAAGAGAATATAGAAGGTTAGTCACTAAATTTCAATGCCGCAAAATCTAAAAACATGTATACGTGTGTATGTGCGCATGAATTACTATACGAATGTGCACTTTCATATGTATGCATGTGTGTGTGTGTGTTACATACTGAAGCTATTCAGAAGAGGTAGACGAAAGTATTTTTATGGTGATTAAACGTGAAACAAAATTTCTCATAATTTTACACACACAAAAATAGTGAGATTCACACTTACCCACGTGAATTTCACTGTCAGTGTTGAATTAGGAGGGAACTTTTTTGAATATTCGAAGCTATGCTACTGAGAGTTTTTTAAATTATCCCTGCCACTCCAGGATGTTGGGAATGAGTTCAGTAACTTTGGTCACAGGATACCTGTTCTTGCCAACTGTTCTAGAATCTTGTCCTCATTACCGTACACAAGCATTCAAGATTTAAATCCTACAAGAAAATCGAAAAGTTGGAGGGGAAAAAAAAGTTGGAGGGAAAAAGTCTCCACTTCGGGGATATCTAAGAAAATAGGAATTATTTCTAAGTCAGTGACTTTTAAGAGTCCAGATGTTCCTTTGGCTGCTACTGTTGATCTCTGGAAGTGAACATAAATGGTGTGAATATATGATGCACTCTACACTAGTGCTGGCTAAGCTTGTGATGACTGTTACTGCTGTCGTATATAACTAAAGCTTACAATCAACTTTTTTAGGAATCACTAGTGAAAATTTTTTAAAAGATTTATAACCTCAAGAAAAATTACTCAAGTAACCCCAGTTGGGGTTGTGACCCAGAGGTTGGAAACTCCTGCTTCGCCACGCGGGCTTAGCGCTTCACATAAATACACTAACATTTACATTATATCCTCCCCCAGATGCGCTACTACTTCAGCATCTATGCTCTGCTCTCCGTGATCTCCATACTCCTCTCCCTCTCTACCAACCTCCTGGCTCAGTTTGCCGCTGGCCGAGGCAGGAGACGTCTCCACCAAGACATGTTAGAGAACTTGGTCCGTTGCCCCATCCGTTTCTTTGACACTACACCTGCTGGCAGGATCATGAACCGGTTCACAACTGATACTGCTATGATTGACAAGGTAGGTCACGAGGCCGGGAAGTAGCTATAAAAGCCATTTTTAGTCATGGAAAATGTGCATCTCATATCATCTGAAGGTCGAAGAATTTAGTGCATAAAATGCTATCCCCTCACAAATGCATGAAACAACTGCTTATTAACGTATTCTGCAAGATAAATCATCGTTCTGTGTCATCTTAATTTTGTATTTTTTTTCATCTTCCGTAAATTTAAATGAAATTTTAGAATCCCAGCAATACAATGAACTGACAGACATTACTATTGTCATGCTTGTGTGTGACAACCATACCATCCCTCCTGTGTGTGACACTTCCTTCACTTCATTCCTGTGTGTGACACTTTCTCCCTGTCATTCCTGTGTGTGACACTTCCTCCATGTCATTCCTGTGTGTGACACTTTCTCCCTGTCATTCCTGTGTGGGACACTTCCTCCCTGTCATTCCTGTGTGTGACACTTCCTCCCTGTCATTCCTGTGTGTGGTGACCCCTTGTCATTGCTGTGTTTGACACCACCCTGTTGTTCCTACGTGTGACACCCCCTCCCTGTCGCTTCTCCATACGTGACACTTCCTGTGGTGTATAGGAGCTGGCGAGATCGGTGACACACCTGCTGTTCTTCGTGCTGATGGTGAGCTCTGCTGTGCTGGTTAATGTCATCATCACACCTGCCTTCCTGGCTGTTGCTGTCCCCATCTGTGGCATCTACTACGCAGTCCAGAAGTTCTTCAGGTGTTCCTCCAGGTCAGCTGTGTTCGGTATTGAAAACATCACCTTCAGAAGACCCTGTAAGGCGCTGTGATACTGGTGGACTTCATCTGAGGAATGGGAGCTATACTTATCCTTGGATGAAACCTAATTACCTACCATTCCCCAGGCCCTGTATGACCCGTACGGGCTTAGCACTTTCCCATGAACTTAATAATTATGCTTCAGAAGAACTTTTTTTTTAGGTGGACCCTTTCGGGCTATACATAAAAAGTTCTGATGTTGGAATTTTTTCTTCCTCCAAAGTTTCCATGTGAAACTTGCCCTAAAAGACTGCTCGTACACCAGCTACCAATTGTATCCGTGAAGTCTGTGGCGACTACCCTGAACCATCTATGTTTTCACAACCAGCGGTCACACCAGCATTCATTACGTCAACTAGCTCGTCGATGACAAGAAGGACAAGAGTTAGTCACTACCACCTGGTTGAATCACTGTGGGTTGCTGGCTGTAAACAACATAAATGGAGAGCAGTTGGTGGTCACTGCAGCTTGCACTGCTACAGTAGGCAGAGGTCCCATTATCACTGGACAATAACAAAATATGTTGGGTCTGCTACTGAGATAAATCTAGGTGTTCATTTATAATATGAGTAACATACTGATTCCATGGAGGAGTGTGCCCAGTCATTGACTTACCGTGTAAGCAGGAATCTTTTCATTAGCATTCTCATTCTCAATATGTAAAGTAAAAGGACGTAAGTGCAACTAATATGACATTTTATTGTGGCAACGTTTCGCTCTCCAGGAGCTTTGCCAAGCCGATACAAACAGTTTTGCACCTCACTCTGAGCCTTTATATACCCTCTGTGTCCTTATACTGTTTGTATCGGCTTGACAAAGCTCCTGGAGAGCGAAACGTTGCCACAATAAAATGTCACATTAGTTGCATTTGTGTCCTTTTACTTTACATATTGTAGGTAATTCTACTAACATTATTACATCCTCAATATCTCCCTCTACACTTGTTTATTTCTCTGGAGCTAAGTTATTCTAAGTGATGGTAAGCCCAACATAATACAGTGTAACTCTAGATCTGATGAATGAGACATTTATGCAACATTTTGGGTATCTTTACTGTGGAAACGTTTCGCCAACCAGTGGCTTCATAGTCTCATAGAAAAATGGTGGATGATGAGGAGTAAGATGAGGTAATCAGCCCCATAACCTGGAGGTCTGTGTGTTCGGCCCATCAGTCTTGATTAAAGTACAGTAGATGCGCGGAGAAGGGGCTTATATACTGCAGACAGATTAAGTGAAGCAGATATCCATGTCTCTCACCTGTGTCTTATTTATATACTTGTCAATTTTCTCAACCATTTCTATAACTGAAGATCTGGTGGAGCGGGAGTTCCCGAGCCTTCACGTCAATTAAACTTATATCTGGCAATTAAAAACGTTTTTTTTCATGAAGACGAAATCTACATGTATTGTTTTACAGTAGTATCCGCTTATATGGAAGAGCTCCTAGTTATTTAATGCACATCGTGTTATATCCAGGTCACTCTGAAGTCTCCAACGCTCTTGTTGACATATTTTACTGCAATATATGACCCATGTTCCGGGGTGCGACCCATCCTCTAGGGTGCGACCCATCCCCCGGGGTGCGACCCATCCCCCGGGGTGCGACCCATCCCCCGGGGTGCGACCCATCCCCCGGGGTGCGACCCATCCCCCGGGGTGCGACCCATCCCCCGGGGTGCGACCCATCCCCCGGGGTGCGACCCATCCCCCGGGGTGCGACCCATCCTCCGGGGTGTTTTTTAACTAATGTAGATTATTATGACTTAGTGTGATATTAATATTTGTGTTGTCCATGTGTTCCTGTCAGTCCCTTTTATTTTTAAAACAGCGTTACTTCGGATGTCGTTATTTTATTTTTTTTATTTACATTTTACTGCCATGAGCTCTGAGTTCTTGACATTATTATTATTATTATTATTATTATTATTAGATGTAGGGAGTGTTAAACCAATTGGGTTTATGCAGTACCTGGGAGAATAGGAGGAGGTATTCAGTTTTGATCCAAGGAAGAGGAGAGTAATTTCATAGGTTAAAGTGCTTTTAAAAATCTTACAACTTTTTTTCATCCTCAGTACTGGAATAAGACATTGTTGCCATCATCATGTAAACTAACGTAGAAGATGCGACTAACTTCGAAACTAAACCCCTTTATCTTGCTACGCTTCACAGGGAGCTGAAGCGCCTGGAGAGCTTGTCGAGGTCACCGTTGTACAGCCACTTGAGCGAGAGTGTGAGAGGAGCTGTGGTGATCAGAGCTTACGGTGACCAGCGCAGGTTCACTGATGTCTTCCTGCGTCGTCTGGACACACACGTAGCAGCGTTCACACTACTCCACGCTGGCAACAGGTGGCTGGGGATCTGTCTGGTGAGTGTTACCAGGATTTTTATATATTTCTGGGGGGTTTAAAAGACAATTATGGGTATAAAGAAATGCTACTGAGAGTAATGAAGAAGACAAGTGGAAACCAAGTTCTTACTGTTACAATGTTTCACTCTCTGGAGAGCTTTACCTAGTCATTCGACTTGATAAAGCTCTCCCCGGAGCAAATCGTCTGTCACGATGAAAGCCTGCACTTCTCCTGTATTTTCTTCAACATATGCACTCAGTATGCAGCTATCCTATTTTCATTAAAAAAATACATTGTTTCCCCTGCCATATTCCATCATACGGGATGATTTTATATATAAAGCAGTAAAATCTGCCAGCCTGAGCTACTTATCAATATATCCAAGAAGGGTGTCATGGCATCTCTCTTATCCCTATATAAATTTAATGCTATTACCTAGATCATTAAGTTTTTCAAAAATTACGGTCCCAGATTTTCTTACCAGATAATAAGTATGTGATCAATACATCCGTATCATACCATCCGTTTTCCATCAGTTATATCGTAAATATTTTTTCCATCATATTAATGGTATATAATACAGACAAGTAAATGAGTAAGACACACGTGCAGCAGCTGGGTGTCTTTATTGTCGAAATACTTTCTCTGCTCAACAAGCTTCTTCAGTCAAAATATAGAGGTGGCATATGTACTAGAGACTAACAGAAGTGGTGGAGAGGTAGATATGAGATGATCAGTCCATCAGCCTTGAAATAAGTAAGTTTGAGATGATCAGTCCCTTAACCTTCGTAAGAGTTTAACTCCATAACTTCGATCATCATAAATATTTTCTGCCAGAAAATTTTCCTGGAATACTTTGAAGCACTAATGTAATATCATTATTTAAGCCTCGGGAAATGTTACAGAATTTGACATCATCTTTACTATCTGGAAAGAGAAACGAGTGTGTGATGATTTTTGTCGTGAAAATAAAAAACAGAGATCCGAGCTTTAAATTTATATTGAAACGGGAGAAGAATGCTAGATTACCTTTTCTGGACATTTATAATCAGAGGGAGTTCATTAACTTATTTCGCTGCTCCGTGAACTTACATATTCTTCCATTTATTTGTATTTTATAGTTACCATTCTGAAAATATTGAATTAAGTGAAGTTTGTAAGTTTTGTACATGCACTGTGTCGTGCACAGCGAGTGTACAAAACAAGAAAGCAGCATTGTTTTGTAAAATACACAAGATTTATATGCCAAAATATTGTGCAGTATTCTCTTGTCATGTCCGGCTCAATCTCATCTTTGTATTCCACATTTATATTTTCTGGTTTTTGGTTCGCAAGTCTTACTATGTACTGTATTTTAAATATTTTGATGGTTATTGCTCACAACCCAACATGTGATCATAATTTTACGTGTTCATCGGCAGGACTACATCGGTGGGTTCATAGTATTCTTTGCAACATTGGCATCTCTGCTGTGGTCGACGGTGGTTAATAACAGCCTTAGCCCAGCCATGGTGGGTCTGGCTGTCAACTACACCCTCCTGGTACCCGTCTACCTCAACTGGGTGGTCCGCTTCCTTGCTGACACGGAGATGTGTCTCAATGCAGTGGAGAGAGTGCAGCAGTATGGCTCCTTGCCCAGGGAGGAGCAGCAGCACTTGCAGCAGGAGCCGAAACAGCAGGACACAGGTGAGTGTGCTGAAGTCAAAGTGGTATTGATGTGAGTTGTATAATAAAGGAGAATATCAAATTGAAATCAGTGAATGAATTGAGAGATAGAACTCTATTTGAGGTTCAGTACCTGATCCTACATGCCCAAATGATAAAAAAGGATTCAATAACTTAATGCATTATTAAATTATATTTGTATAAGTGTAATTAAAAATACCGTGACTTCATAGTTTAATGTAAATAATGTCGACTTTTGCCTCTAAAAAAAAAATAATCTGATCTTAGCAAGTGTTCCTGTTCCAGAAACTCTCCCACATTACCGCCGACGTAACAGTCAACTCAGCCACAGATCATGGAGGTCAGGGTCATCCACGGGTTCGGGGTCAAGCAGGAGGTCATCAGGGCTTCCTCCGGGCTGGCCTCTCAAGGGTCACGTCGAGTTCCGTGATGTCAGCTTGACGCATGACCTGTCCTTGGAACCTGTGCTGACCGGACTCAAATTTACTATTGCTGCTGGAGAGAAGGTACTCATGCTGCGGTTGTGTATGTTAAGATGTGGAGATGTTTCTGGGTGTACAGGGAAAGTTTTATGTTTCATAATAATGACATCTAGTACAGACAAGTTGATGAGTAAGACATCCAGAAGTTTGGTAACATTATTGCAGAAACCTTTTGCATGCACAAGAGGTTCTTCAGTCAAAATACACGTTGCTAAAATTCAGGAAACATCAGTAGTGGGCATGTGCTGTAGATTTAAGGTAATCAGTCCTTCAATCTTATTTATTCTCCAGGAGGAAGACTGGTCAACTGAAATCTACCTCTCGACTACTTCCGATGTCTCCAGAATTTTAGTCACCCTCGTTCGACGGATGAAGCTTGCTGTGCAGGCACAAGGTTTTTGCAATAGCGATACCTAATTGTTGAACATGTGTCTTACTAATCAAAGTTTTTATGGGGGTGCTGGGGCTCATGTAGGTATGGAGGGAAAATGTCTGTGGGTTGTGTGCTCATGTACTGGTAAATCTGAGCTAGCAGCACACTGTAACTCCTTAACAATCAGTCATAACAGGGATCTTGGGAAGTGGTGCTTCTAGGTCTACCTACAACAATACTGACAAGACCATTTAAGAAAAAATGATGACAGAGGAACCTTGCGTGGCAACAAGAGTACACTCGCTGCAACGAGTGCAGCACCAGTGGTGGCGTTTGTTGACACTAGGGAGGCAAGCTAGCTACGATTTTGTCCATAAATACACTCTTGTTGCTCACAAAGTTAGCAAAATCATGGCTAGCTGACAAACTGTTAGTTAGCTGCACTTAAAGGAAAGAAGTAGGAGTGTAGAAAGCTGCAGGCTATTGGAGGTGAAGGTTGGCAGTGAGGCCATGACATCACAGGTCGCCATGATGCAAAGTAGAAGGTACTTGCTGTTCTCTACCAGTCTTGCATGCAGCTAATAGACAGGGATGAAGGTAGGGGCTGAGGAGGTGGAGCTGAATACCACTGCAAACAGGCGGGTAAGATGATGTGGGTTAGGCCATGTGTCTTGGAATTAGGACACAACGCAAGAGAGGCATCACTAATGGCTTCAATGAGGTACGAAGTGGCTTTACTACAACATTAGGAAACGTGGCTGGAGCATGAAGTAGCAACACTTGGCGAGAGGAACCTACACTTTGGTGAAGGAAGCTACAGTAACACGTGGTGATCACTTGCCGTCCCCCAGAATGGTAGGGGTAAACGTATGTATACTCGCACGACTTGTCCACAAATACCGCAGAACCCTAACGAACTACAGCAGTGATAGGTAGATCTGAGGTATCACATGCATTCTCTGCCCATCGAAGCCCATAGAAATTTTGATGAAAGAGAAAAAATGGGTTAAACTGAACAAATTCGACTTCGACTCGTTAGTGGCTGTGTCTTGGCACCACCATTATTTTTTTTTTTATAATAAATGATTGACTCCACTTAGGCCAAGCTGGGGCCACCACTAATTATGTTTGGTCTTTCAGAATTTTTAGTGAAGAGATAACAATGTGGGTGGTAGTCTGTATATATTACAGGGGTGGGAGGGGGGTGAGCACCTGAAGCTTAGCTCCGAGAATTGGGCTGCCCACAGCTATCTGACTTGAGGCATACAAATGTGCAGATGTTGGCAAGTACTATCAACACCTGCACCAATACTTCCATCAGTACCACTCCACCCACTAACACCACTACTCCCACTAGAACTACCATCACCACTACCATCAGCACCAGTATTAATACTTTCCCCTCAAGCACCACTACTATCTTCATCATTGCTGCCATCACCACTAGCACCATTTCTCCCACCATCATAATCACTACCACCTGAATTGTGACTCCCACCAACACCATCACCACTCCTTTCAACACTAATAGCACCACAACCACGAAGCCTCATCTCTTCCCACACAGGTAGGGCTGTGCGGTCGTACTGGCAGTGGTAAAAGCTCGCTGATCCTGAGTCTGTACCGCCTGGTAGCAGCCAGTGAGGGTACGATTCTCATAGATGGCACTGACATCAACAGTGTCCCCCTGGCACTCCTCCGAGGCTCCATATCCCTCATCCCGCAGGACACTCAGCTCTTCTGCGGCACCATCAGGTAAGACAGCAGAAGAAAGAAGAGGCAGTAGCAGAAGGGGGGAGAAGAAAGTATTATTATTATTAATTATTATCATTATTATTATATTTATGGGGAAACGTTAAGCTGGTAAGGGCCATACAACACCTGGGGGAATGAGAAGCAATCATGGTCAGTCTTAGGGGAGGAGCGATACAGTTCCTTATATCAAGAGCCCTTCGCTGACTCTCGTCTTCCCATCCCTTAATGGGATTGGAAGAGTAGAAAGGAGATAAGAGTAGAAGGAAGAAGAGGGAAAAAGTAGAAGAGTAGAAGGGAGAAGATGGATAGGAACAAAAGTAGACGAGTAGTGAAGAGGGTAAGCAAATCTTCAAGGAGGAGGCGCATCAATGCTCAAAGAGCTCTTGCTACGAGGAATTGTAGCTAGCCTCCTCTTTGGATCACACCTGATTGCCTCCCTTACGGGTTCAGCTCTTTCCACAAATAATGGATACAGTATTATTTAACAACAGAAAGCCAAGCAATGTTACCATTCTTCTTGGTATTGGACTCTTGAAGCCATTGGCTGGCGAAACGTTTCCTCAATAAAGAGTCCCATATGTTGCAAAAGTGTCTCATTCTTCAACTAGTTTTTCTAAACCACATAGAATTGACTATTGTGAAATCTCATTTTGTGTGTACTTTTTACCTGCAACTATAAATTTTGAACCTCATATAATGTATCTGTGAGTGTAGGTTCAACTTGGATCCACTGGGGGAGCGTCCAGACGAGCACCTGTGGAAGGCCCTGGAGGTGGCGCAACTCAGCACTCTGGTGAGCGCCATGCCTGATGGTCTAGGTTAGTTGCTCCTTCTACCCTTCTTAACGTTTTCTCTTATTATCTATATTATTTTTACATTCAGACGAATTCACGCTGAACTTGTTGGGGTAATATAGCAAATAAGATCCATTTAAGGATGCAATAAGTTCATGGGAGACAGGTGATATCTTAACATGCAAAATAACCACAGAGAAAAATAGTGATAGTCCAACGGCCATACCACGTTGAACGCACCGCTTCTCGTCCTATCAGCGAAGTTAAACAATGTTGGGTTTGGTTAGTACTTGGATGGGTGACTGCATGAGAACACCAAATGCGGTTGGCATAAATACACAGTGGCCCCGTGGCCTGGTGGCTAAAGCTCTCGTTTCACATGGCAAAAGTCCGGGTTCCATTCCCAACGAGGGTAGAAACATTGGACGTGTTTCCTTACACCGGTTGTCTATGTGCCTCATCAGTAAAATAGGTACCTGGGTGTTAGTCGACTGGTGTGGGTCGCATCCTGGGACAAAACTGACCTAATTTGCCCGAAATGCTCTGCATAACAAGCGGCTTTCTGTATAGTAGTATGTCGATGTCAGCTAGGCCTAGACCTTGTACATGTAATTGTACAAATAAAGATATTATTATTATTATTATTATTATTATTATTATTATTATTATTATTATTATTATTATTATTATTATTATTATTATTATTATTATGCCCTTGGATTTCACTAATTTTCACTGGAATTGGTACTGGTGGAAAGCCGGTTATTGAATTCAGGTGAGGATGTAGGTGTCCCTCTCTGCTGGGGTTAGTCAGTGGGAGTCTACATGACCTAACTAGGATTCTTTTATTGTTTATATTTCCGAAGGGAAATCCTCTTCCCTTTCCTTTCATCCTGCAGCTTTGAGCAATATGTCTCCCCCGTAAATCGAGATCAGGGCTTTATATGGTGTAAGCCGTTAGTGGCCCTTAAAAACGCCAACAAGATTTAAAACAGTGGCTCCTAACATATTTTTGAAGGCATCGTAGTAAGAAATAAAATGACTGCAGAAGGATAACAAATCTAACTTAACTAACTTTGGAACCATTTATCAGAATTGATAAATGGTTTATGATATTAACTATTGTTATTATTATTATTAAAGATTAGCCGGTATTCTCCCGGCCCGGGCCTTTTCCAAGTGGTGGCCCGGCCTTGGCTCCCTCTTTAGGGAGTGTCTGAGACCTAAGTCTCCCATGGGAGGAGGCACAAGTACCTCCTCATCTTTGGGACCAACTGTCCCCAGGCCTAACCACAAGCTAGGCCTCTCTGGTCTGCCATCCCCGCCACAAGGGGGCAAATGGGAATGACAGTCTTGTGAGCTAAAGGCTCGGGCTCAGGCACCTACCCTACCCTAGAAGGGTTAGGCATGGTGTCGATGATCATTAACTATTGTTTAATATCATTACCCTAATATCATTATCCGCACACCTGTAATGGAAACGGGGTGCATGCAACGCAGGCTAAGAACCATAGATTTAAAGAGTCATCGTGGGACAAAGACCAGTGTCAGGAAAGACGGTCTTTTTTCCGTAGAATAATCCACCACTGCCACCGACTCAGACCGAACAGGGCAAACATGTTAGAGTAAACATCAGGTTTTGAGTCAAGACAAACTCCAGGGGTTTAGTAATTGTTGTTGAACCAGTAACTAAAGAATAAGATGTAAATAATAAGATATGGCAAGGAACCCACTGAATATAAGTCACTTTGACTTCTTTTTGGTTACCCTAGGTAATCTACACATATGCTTCTATGTATAATTTATGTAAGTGTATGTATGCATCGGGCTTTAGAAGATCTTACTCAACCGACACCTCCCTAACTAATCTGGTGGATTACTTGAGAACTGAAATGTCAATGGGGAACCTCACAGGTATGGTAACCTTAGACATGCAAAAGGCCTTCGATACTGTCAACCACAATATATTATGTAAGAAACTTCAAGCTATCGGTATAGGTTCTGTAGACTGGTTTAAGTCCAACCTTAGCAACAGGAAACAAATTGTCAAAATCAACAAAACGGAATCAAACCCCTGCCGATAGCATGTGGAGTTCCCCAAGGTAGTATTCTGGGTCCCTTATTATTCTTATGCTATGTTAATGACATGCCTATCAGTATCAAGTGCAAACTCCTACTGTATGCAGATGACAGTGCTCTGTTAGTGTCAGGTAAAGACCCACAAGATATAACTAATGTATTAACACTGTAGCTAGAGTCCTGCAGCAAATGATTAGTAGACAACAAACTCTCATTACACCTCGGGAAAACTGAAGTTATTCTCATTGCACGAAACATAAACTGAGAAGGGTAAATAATTTTAATGTCCTGTGTAATGGGGAGCCCATCACTTCGGTTTCCTCAGTAAAATATCTGGGAATCCCCTTTGACTTATGCATGTCAGGAGAATTGATAGGGAACAGTGTAGTAAAGAAAGCGAATGCCAGACTGAAGTTCCTCTATAAACAAGTACAGTGTCTACCTGAGGCTCGCAGGACCCCATGTCTAACCTTTATACTGTGTCATATGGATTACGCTTGCTCTTCATGGTACTCGGCCTTGACAAAAAAAACTGAAATATAGACTGCAAATCACCCAGAACAAAATTGTAAGATTCATCTGGGCCTGGGTCCAAGAGAGCATGTAGGCCAGAATGAACTACAGCAGTTGGATATGCTGAATGTCGAAGACAGAGTAAAACAACTGAAGCTAAATCATGTTTATAAAACTGCTTAAAAAAGAGTGTCCAGAATATCTTGCTGCCAATTTTGTCAAGGTTGGGAACCAAAACAATCATAGTACTAGGGGGAGAGAGCACCACTTTGTAGTACCCAGTCAGGGGCCAGGCTTCAAACATCTTTCATTGTACAGCAATAAAGGAATGGAACAGGCTTCCTGCACATGTCAAAGCCAGTCGTAGCATGAACCAGTTCAACAAGAGTGCCAAAAGGTGTCTGATGAATGTAGCTACAGAAAGGGAGGGGAATTATTTTTTATTTTTTAGCTAACACACGTGTAATTTTACCTTATTCCTAGTAATGACCCTCGTATTGTAGATAGTCTTAATGACCCTCGTGTAGTAAATAGTCTTTTTAGTATGATAATAAGATGTTATCTTCATTATAGAATAATAATAAGATATTATAACCTTTATATTATAATAATAATAAGGTAAAAGGACCACAATGGAAATAAGTCACATATGCTGCTATGTATGATAATCTATGTAACTGTATTTGTATATACCTGAATAAACTTACTTGCTTACTTACTTATGTGAAATTGTGCCTGAATAAACTTACTTAACCTGACATTTACTTTCTCCTTAGACCTCACTTTTCCCATTAAATCCGCCCCTTTGTCTGTCTGTAGAATACAGTCACTTAAGCACCCGCTTCCTTTACAGAGAGTGAGGTGAGTGAGGGAGGTGGCAACTTGAGTGCTGGCCAAAGACAGCTCTTCTGTGTGGCCCGAGCCGTGCTGACGAGATCATCACTGCTCATACTGGATGAAGCCACCTCCGCTCTAGACGCCGCCACAGAAAGAGCACTACACCACGCACTCCACACAACCTTCCACCACGCCACCCTCATCACTATTGCAGTACGTTTCCCTCATTCGCTCCTGCCTCTTCTATCGCCTTCCTTTCCCTCTCTGTCTCTGACTTTCCATCCGTCCCTCTTTCCTTCCTTCCTTCTTTCCCTCCCTCCTTCCTTCCTTCCCTCCCGCACTTTCTCTCACCCTCTCTAAGTTTATGTGACAATTTAATTTATAGTGTTTTACACTCATTACATCATTAAGCTTTTTATTTAAGCTTTGGAAACTTAACATGCTTTCTTTTACAATTATCTTGAGAGATCACAGATATTATAGGAACATAAAAAGTACATTATGTAGATAATGTGCAGTTGAAAGGGACTGACAGCCGTTCAGTTTTGCGGTCTTTTAGACATAGGAAAAAGTTTATAACACTACAGGGCATTACATCATATTGTCCCAAACTTATTCCTGAGTCTAACACTGGAGACTGTTGCTTATCTTCAAAGATATTGTTTTGCCAGAGAGGCTCCTAGGTGCAAAACTACATCCTTAGTACTACCTTATTCCTGAAAGCTATTAGCGGCCTTACTTCCGTTCTTCGCACAAGTATCTGATCATCTTCATAAACAAGATGCTAACTGGACTTCTTCACATGATTTCAAGTTTTTGTTGCTAAAAACAAACTCGATAACTTTCATGAAATTTCCTGTCATTCCACAACTTATTTCATGTGTATGGCTTCCCAATCCCAGTATGTACTATGGCCAAATTTCTTGACCTCTTATTTGTTTGCATCATTTCCCTAAAAATCACCTGCATTAAACGGCTGAACCTACTTGAAACTTGTTCATTCTACTTGAGCTGATATGCAAACCTTTCTTGGACTTCAGGTGAAATGCGGTCCAAGTTGATTACTTCGACCAACTGTATTCTGCAGCCTTCCCAGTCACTTTTAAGACAGTCAGAGCCCTTCATCATGAGGGCTTAGGTCTCTGTCCTGGTTTTCATCATTTTCTTCCAGTCAAGAGACTGTATATTAGAGTAAACATTCTTCATTTGCAGGATTGATGCAATAGCCATTGTCTTTGGTATTTTGTTTACTTCCACAACCTTTACGATCTTCATATATTCATTATAACCGCGCACATTCGTAAGATTAATTTACTTAATCATTAACCCCATTTATTAGTCCATTTAGACTTTGGCAATGTTTATAATTTTTCTCTCCTTTACATTCACCCCATTTACTCGTCCCACCTTCCTTTCGACAGTCAAAGTGCTTTGAAAACATTACAATATCCCGCCGTCTTCTGGAAGTACTGATGATTGCTTCTCCCTCACTCTATGTCCAAAATCCAGTCTCTGTTTTGAACTTGCACTCTTCTTTGAACACTTCTAGTGGCATTTTCATGCAATGGCAGTGTACACTGACAGTTCCAAATGCCCAGATGGAGTAGGATACTCAGCTATCGTGTCCGCTTTCTCATTTATTATTTCAGTCTCCCAAAGTTCATAACAAACAGTTCTGAGAATTCATCCCCTACATCCTATCACTTTTTTCGTGCACAACAATGGTTATGTTACACTTCAAGGAAGCAGAAAGAAGTCGAATTTTGTTGGGTCTCTGGACACTCGGACATGCAAGGCGCTGAACATGCAGACTCGGTTCAATCCACTATTCACGATTTGCCAGTTTCCCCAAACAATTTTCCAGACTATTTTCAAGCACTCTCTCAAGACTCTAAAACTGTTGTCAACAGCATTGGTCTGAATTAGAGCGCACCAAACCGATTTCCATCAAATTGCAATTAGGTTCCTGGCCATTTTCTTTCCATCACTGTGGGGTGTGGGAACTATGTTCCTACACTCGGATAAACACTACTCTTACATACATCGTATGAAGAGACGTTTCATGCCTTGCTGTAAGGACTGCCAGGTAGCACCAGCAATTCAAAAAACATGCACAATTCACTTTTAACATGTTCAATTCACTAACTTCCAAAAATCTTAACCTTACATCAGACTTTATGACTTTTAACAGGAATTAGCTTATCACACCATGACTCATTGTACACCCTAACTAACCCTCATCTCCATTCATCCAACCCCCCTTACAATCCAATCCGCCATTACTCTATATGACCTGTGTGGGTTTAATGTTTGCTTTCAAAAAAATATAATCTTCCATTTTCAGCATGGGATTAGCAGTCTAATGGAGTATAGCCGTGTACTCGTCTTAGAAAACGGGAAACTTGTAGAAGATGGGAATCCTGCAGAACTAGCTAAGAAAGAAAACGGAGCATTTGCCAGGCTTCTTGCAAATTCAAATGACAGTACAAATGATGATAATTCCGGAGAAGGCAAGAAAAACTACAAAGAAAAAGGACAGCAGAACGAAGATGTGGACAGCGATGGAAAGAGAAGACTGAAGAGAGTATGACGATGACGGAGAGACAAATAATCAACATGAAAATGAAATACAAGACATCTTGTGTTAAACTTCACTATTTTCTTGTAAAAATATTCCTCCTGACCTTATAAAGTAAAAAAACACTTAACTATAAAGTGATGGTGAGAGGCACCATTTTTACAGTGAGGGAAGAGGAAATACACCTTAAAGACTTTATTGTAGAGAACTGTGTGTAAACACGATGAATCTGTGATATAAACGGTTTAATAAAGCTGCAAAATTAATGATAAAACTTAATGATATGAGCCATATGGGTTTAGTGCTTTCTTTTGGTTTTATTGACGATAAATGACACTTGAAAACTTTGGCCAAAAATCAGATGCATGGTTGTGTGAACGATAGATAGATCTAATTAATAAGTACCGGTATTGTAAAGGAGAAGCGGTAAACCTGTTGGAGTCATACATCTTGGGTGAGGGGAGACAATAAGGTTTGAGCCAAGGAGATGGTCATGTCCAGTTCCTTGGATCACGAGACCATCACCTGCACCGAAGCAGCTCACTTGAGGGATGCTGGAATTATATAGAGCCTGGGGAATGGGAGGTCATCAGGCAGGTCCTGGGCAGGGTAAGGTAGTTTTACTCTGATCAAGAGCCCTTCACTTTCAAGTCACCACCATGGATTAAGAGCCCATCAAGGCACCCCCTTCGATCAAGAGCCCTTCACTGTTAAGGCACCACCATGGATCAAGAGCCCATCAAGGCACCACCATGGATCAAGAGTTCATCGAGGCACCACCATGGATCAAGAGCCCATCAAGACACCAACATGGATCAAGATTCCTTTACCATGAAGGCACCACCATGAATCAAGAGCCTATCAAGACACCAACATGGATCAAGATTCCTTTACCATGAAGGCACCACCATGAATCAAGAGCCCTTGAATAGCATCTGGATTATCGTGTCCACGAGCCGGCATTCCATCGCACCTTCATGTCAGATTTTTAATATGCAATCCCAAAATCCATTTTTCTTCTTGATTCGAGACCTCCAGCTGGGGTGAGAATTTATTTGTCAAACAGCCACTGCATTTTTTTTACTAGATAAATTGTTGTATATTTTAGAAATTTATAGAAATAGCAATAATTGGGAAGCCCAGATATTTGTGAACATTGAACTTTAACATAGCAAATAGGGCACAATACCGTGACTGGAACAGTGCGGTGACTGGAACAATACGGTGACTGGAACAATACCGTGACTGGAACAATACACAAATAACCCGCACATAGGAGAGAAAGAAGCTTAAGACGACGTTTCGGTCCGACTTGGACTATTTACAGTTACACTTTGTAAATGGTCCAACTCGGATCGAAACGTTGTATTAAGCTTCTCTATCCCATGTGCGGGAATATTTGTGAATATTACACTTCAAGGAGAGGAATGATGGAGCAGGACGAGCCTTGATGCCAGTGAAGGATATCGATCCCGGCAGAGCTCTATCACCCATGAGGGTTTAGTTACCTGCTTTTTAAATCAAACCTCATTAGCTCGTATATTCTAGGCACTATAACTTTACGTAAAAGTTCAGCGCTTCGCAAGAAATTTAATAATTACCAATATTGAAATTAATACACACACACACACACACACACACACACACACACACACACACACACACACACACACACACACACACACACACACACACACACACACACACACACACACACACATATATATATATATATATATATATATATATATATATATATATATATATATATATATATATATATATATATATATATATATATATATATATATATATATATATATATATGCAAAACAACCACTCTGAAAGAATAGAGAAATTCCAAGCGCTTTCGTGACTACTCACATTATCAAGGAACTATGAAAGTGAAGCATCCAAGGAAGCTATATAAGGTGTCGGCCAGCACCTCACTATCAGATCCCACAACGGTTAAACACGTGACGCGCGGCGAGCCAACTTGGATAGGTCCTTTGCAAAACTCACCCCCAAGCTATTTATTTGTCCAGTGTATTATTAAATTCTTCCCAAATTCTATTAATTATAAATGGATCTAATTTATATAAACCAAAGGAAATATTCATATTATTGTCAAAACTGCTTTTTATGAAACAAGATTCAATTATATTCCTGTCGACCATGGACTTGCTTGATACTACTTTCTCAACTTTTTGAAAATCAATTGGATGGTTAAAATCTCTTACATGAATAAATAGAGCATTGGAATCTTGTCCAGTTCTAATGCTATATTTATGTTGTTTTAATCTTAGTTCGAGATTTTTACCAGTTTGACCGTAATAAACTTTATCGCAAATTTTACAAGGAATCTTATAGACACATCCATCAGCATTTTGGGGGGAATTCTTAATCAAAAGTTTTTTTTACTGTATCAAGATTTTTGAATACAACTTTAATATTAAAAGTCTTAAGAAGAGAAGGCATATCAACCAAGTTTTCATGGTAAGGGAGAACCAACATATTTTTAGTTGAATAAGGCTGGTTGCCCTTTTTTGGATTATAAAAAGTGTTCCTAGCAACTTTAAAAGATTTATCAATTACATTTCTTGGGTATTTTAAATCATTACCTATTTCATAAATTTTGGATATTTCCTCATCTATGAACTCAGGACTACAAATTCGTAAAGCTCTCAAAAACATTGATGAGAAAACAGACAGTTTGACTCTATCTTGATGCGAGGAATAATAGTGGACATAGGAACAGTTATTTGTAGGTTTTCTGTAAATTTTAAATTTGAATTCATTATTACCCTTAATAATTAAAACATCTAGAAAAGGCAATGAGTTATTTTCTTCAAACTCAACTTAATAATGTTGAAATTGCAAAAGCCTTTTGTAACTTAGAAAAATTTTCTGATTTATCCTCTGATGAAATTAATATTAGTAAGGGAATGGTATATAGCTCTATGTTAAAACCAAACATTCCCAATTGCCCTCAAAGATTCTTTAAGTCTTATGATACACTTAATAACAATAAAAATTTGCGCCTTACTAAAGCAGACAAAATAAATGCAATAGTAATTATGAAAGAAAATGATTACCAAGAAAAAATGAATAATCTCTTAGATGATACTGAAACCTATTCTAAACTTAGGAAAAATCCCCTAGAAACCGTTAACAGCAATTTCAATAAAACAATAAAACTTCTACTGAAAGGCAAAGATGAATTAGTCAAACAATTTACTTCCACTAATCCATCTTTGCCTTACATGTATGGACTAATAAAAACACACAAACCAGGGAATCCAGTCAGACCAATTATTAGCTCCATAGGATCAGTTTCATATAAATTATCCAAATGGCTTGTTGATATTTTGAGCCCTATTGTTGGCAAAATTTCTAACTTTAATGTTAAAAACAACATAGACTTGGTTGATAAATTAAGCTCCTTGACTGACTTAAATGATTTTAACATGGTTAGTTTTGATGTTACTTCCTTGTTTACGAAAGTTCCTGTTGATGATTTATTAAGTTTCTTATCTGAAGAACTCGTTAACTATGATTTACCATTGCCAGTTCCTACTATCATTAAACTTATTAAACTTTGCATTGTTGATGCAAAATTTGTATTTAATGATAAGTTTTACACTCAGAAGTTTGGCATGGCAATGGGAAATCCTCTTTCACCTGTTCTTAGTATCCTATACATGGATTTTTTTGAAACAAGGTTGCTTAACACAATCCTCCCTAATAGAGCTAAATGGTTCAGATATGTTGATGATATTTTGTGTCTTATGCCCAAAAATGTAGATATACACCATTTTCTTGGAAAATTAAATAGCTTAGCCCATTCTATAAACTTTACTGTTGAGTTTGAAGAAAATAACTCATTGCCTTTTCTAGATGTTTTAATTATTAAGGGTAATAATGAATTCAAATTTAAAATTTACAGAAAACCTACAAATAACTGTTCCTATGTCCACTATTATTCCTCGCATCAAGATAGAGTCAAACTGTCTGTTTTCTCATCAATGTTTTTGAGAGCTTTACGAATTTGTAGTCCTGAGTTCATAGATGAGGAAATATCCAAAATTTATGAAATAGGTAATGATTTAAAATACCCAAGAAATGTAATTGATAAATCTTTTAAAGTTGCTAGGAACACTTTTTATAATCCAAAAAAGGGCAACCAGCCTTATTCAACTAAAAATATGTTGGTTCTCCCTTACCATGAAAACTTGGTTGATATGCCTTCTCTTCTTAAGACTTTTAATATTAAAGTTGTATTCAAAAATCTTGATACAGTAAAAAAAACTTTTGATTAAGAATTCCCCCCAAAATGCTGATGGATGTGTCTATAAGATTCCTTGTAAAATTTGCGATAAAGTTTATTACGGTCAAACTGGTAAAAATCTCGAACTAAGATTAAAACAACATAAATATAGCATTAGAACTGGACAAGATTCCAATGCTCTATTTATTCATGTAAGAGATTTTAACCATCCAATTGATTTTCAAAAAGTTGAGAAAGTAGTATCAAGCAAGTCCATGGTCGACAGGAATATAATTGAATCTTGTTTCATAAAAAGCAGTTTTGACAATAATATGAATATTTCCTTTGGTTTATATAAATTAGATCCATTTATAATTAATAGAATTTGGGAAGAATTTAATAATACACTGGACAAATAAATAGCTTGGGGGTGAGTTTTGCAAAGGACCTATCCAAGTTGGCTCGCCGCGCGTCACGTGTTTAACCGTTGTGGGATCTGATAGTGAGGTGCTGGCCGACACCTTATATAGCTTCCTTAGATGCTTCACTTTCATAGTTCCTTGATAATGTGAGTAGTCACGAAAGCGCTTGGAATTTCTCTATTCTTTCAGAGTGGTTGTTTTGCATATTTTGAAATCACCTGTTTACTGTGATCTTAGTGCATATATATATATATATATATATATATATATATATATATATATATATATATATATATATATATATATATATATATATATATATATATATATAAGACAAAACAAGGAGGACGAAAATGTTTAGGTCAAGGTGTTTCACCACGTCTCCGTGTGTCATCAGGAGCTATGTAACGTTGCAAGACCAGCAACGAGTAGATTGAGAAGTTTTATCAGAGGAAAGGTAGCGTGTTGACGCCAGTGTGTCCCACACAGGTTGCGTGGGTGATGGGACGACGCCTGACCGCCTTTCTGAGTGAAACTGACCAGCGTCAATACACTACCTTCCTCTGAGAAAAGTCTCCCTGAATCTACCTGTTGCTGCTCTTGCAAAACTCCTTGGCTCCTGATGACGCACGAAGACGTGAAATATCTTGAGCAAAAATTTCCATGCACCAGTGACTTGTCTTGCATTCTTAAGATCGCCTATCTGCGATTAGATTAACATATATATATATATATATATATATATATATATATATATATATATATATATATATATATATATATATATATATATATATATATATATATATATATATATATATATATATATATATATATATATAAAGTAAAAGGTTGTTTAGGTGATAAAGTGTTACTTCTATATATCAAGTGTTATAAATGTACCTGTTAATCTATACATGTTTGTATATTTTTGTGTCATTTTTGTATTTATATATATTTATTGTATTGATCACTGTTTCAGTTAACAGAGTATCAGCTGTTGTGGATTGCTTCTGTCTGTTTATATTGCACATGTAGGCTGAGTTTATATCAATGGATGCGCACCAATATATAAATTGATTATATCAGATAATGAATATGGTATCTACATATGTATGTACATTGTGTTTATACCAAGCGGTGCGTCAGTGCATGCTCACTATGAGAGTATGTACAAGCTGATGCGTGTTATGCGTATGTACCAGCTAATGTGTATTATGTGTATGTATCAGCTGATGTGCACTGTGCATGTGCGTCATCTGATGTTCACGCAGAAGTCTGTGCAATGTTCGTGATCAAACTGATGCCGTCTATTATGCACCGACTAATGCGCACAGCGTTTGTGCGTTCACATTATGTTTCAGGGACTAAAGGTTGTTTTCTTGTAAATTTACATATAAACATTACCTCATAGAAACAATGATAACCTCTCTCTCCCCTGATCCTACTTCCTACAGGAAGGAGGTACAGCTTTCTCTGCTGTACCCCTCTCACTATCGTAATTACCCCTAGCACTCTCACTATCGTAATTACCCCTAGCACTCTCACTATCATAATATCCCTTAGCACTCTAACCCCCACCCACCCATTTGCCCTTTTATTTATAATTTAATTTTCGACCTCATTAATGAATGAAAAATATTTATATCAAAAAAGTGTATCGATAGAGAGGATCTTCCCCCTGGTATCTAAAATACCAGCCAGAAAAATTATATACCTGACTTAAAAAACGCCAGGTAGTTTCTCGTCTATAATTTGGAAATTTCATAATATAGACAGTTTTATATAAATTAAATTTGTTTATTTTCTTATGCAATTACTTTCATGAGAAATATGTCAAAGAAAAATACTTGTACAGGAATTATATATAAATATATGCTATTTTGTAAATAAAAATCTCTGATCTATTTATTTGTTTTATGTATACCACCAAAGGTGAATTTTAGGGAAATTTTCGAAGACTGACTTAGTTTTGGTTCTGAGAAATTACGTTTATGAGAATTGCTGTGACACTGATCAGAACTGTCACTCTCTAGACAACGTCCCGTTTACCACTATATGCACACAAGTGTTAAACCATATATTATACATATAATACACGAGTCCTTATCTGCAATCACCATGAAGTCAACATCACTCTCCAACCTTAACTCTTGAAGCATAAATATACTCATGCTCCAAGAAGTTGGTCAACTTTATCAAGGGAGTTCGGTACTTAAGGGTCCCCATCCTCTGTCTACAGAGAAATACCTCAGTCACCATCCAAGGAATTGGATGTGATAAAGATGAGATCTGAAGACCACAACCATCTCTTTTTTCCACACTGAAAAAACTTTCTCCTTTCGTAAAATTCAGTTCCTGGTCAGATTCCGTTGCGGTGGTCGTATCAATCCACCAGATGGATATTGGATCATCTTAGGGCAAGTCAGATGACCCTTCAGGAAGACATCAGGCCATCTGGTAATTCCTCTGATGATGGAAGGATTCCTAACATGGCAACCCAAAGTGTTATGACTTTTGGCATTCTTTCCAGGTCACCCACTACCATTATTAGCACGGTTTGTAGTCTTGTCTAATAAGGAGACTTTGCTATGTCTAGTTTAGTCAGTTCAGGAGGTGCTGTCCAGGTGTTGTGCACCACGTGGCTCAGGGAACAACATAGGTGATTGTGGTTTTGGATGGGTTCCTGGTTTCTTGTCATATATCCTCGGAGCTACCCCTATTTTCCTCGTTAGCAACCCAAGTTATATATATATATATATATATATATATATATATATATATATATATATATATATATATATATATATATATATATATATATATATATATTAATTACCAAACTGCGGCAGGCCAGGACTCGACCCTACGAACATTGTACCGCCTCCACAGACAGAGCAATGCTCGCATCACCTTACCACGACGCCACTGATCCTACAAGAGCCAAGCACACAACACGTAGCTATGTGTTCGCCTTGGCCCGAGGACACTCGTGGCAATGGTATCTCAAGGATTAATTTCAGCCTTATCCTGTTTGAATACCCGCCTCAACAAGCAGTTTCGTGATTTCATTGATATATACATGTATATATATATATATATATATATATATATATATATATATATATATATATATATATATATATATATATATATATATATATGCATATATATATATATATATATATATATATATATATATATATATATATATATATATATATATATATAATATAATATAAAATACGGGGAGCAATGGGCTAGTAACCCCTTCTCCTGTAGACATATACTAACAAAAAAGAAGAAGAAAAACTTTATAAAACTGGGATGCTTGAATGTGCGTGGATGTAGTGCAGATGACAAGAAACAGATGATTGCTGATGTTATGAATGAAAAGAAGTTGGATGTCCTGGCCCTAAGCGAAACAAAGCTGAAGGGGGTAGGGGAGTTTCGGTGGGGGGAAATAAATGGGATTAAATCTGGAGTATCTGAGAGAGTTAGAGCAAAGGAAGGGGTAGCAGTAATGTTGAAGGATCAGTTATGGAAGGAGAAAAGAGAATATGAATGTGTAAATTCAAGGATTATGTGGATTAAAGTAAAGGTTGGATGCGAAAAGTGGGTAATAATAAGCGTGTATGCACCTGGAGAAGAGAGGAATGTAGAGGAGAGAGAGAGATTTTGGGAGATGTTGAACCAAGTGAGAGAGTAATTGTGGTAGGGGACCTGAATGCTAAACTAGGAGAAACTTTTAGAGAGGGTGTGGTAGGTAAGTTTGGGGTGCCAGGTGTAAATGATAATGGGAGCCCTTTGATTGAACTTTGTATAGAAAGGGGTTTAGTTATAGGTAATACATATTTTAATTAAAAGAGGATAAACAAGTATACAAGATATGATGTAGGGTGAAATGACAGTAGTTTGTTGGATTATGTATTGGTGGATAAAAGACTGTTGAGTAGACTTCAGGTTGTACATGTTTATAGAGGGGCCACAGATATATCAAATCACTTTTTAGTTGTAGCTACACTAAGAGTAAAAGGTAGATGGGATACAAGGAGAATAGAAGCATCAAGTAAGAGAGAGGTGAAGGTTTATAAACTAAAAGAGGAGGCGGTTAGGATAGGATATAAACAACTATTGGAGGATAGATGGGCTAATGAGAGCATAGGCAATGGGGTCGAAGACGTATGGGGTAGGTTTAAAAATGTAGTGTTAGAGTGTTCAGCAGAAGTTTGTGGTTACAGGAAAGTGGGTGCGGGAGGGAAGAGGAGGGATTGGTGGAATGATGATGTAAAGAGAGTAGTAAGGGAGAAAAAGTTAGCATATGAGAAGTTTTTACAAAGTAGAAGTGATGCAAGGAGGGAAGAGTATATGGAGAAAAAAGAGAGAGGTTAAGAGAGTTGTGAAGCAATGTAAAAAGAGAGCAAATGAGAGAGTGGGTGAGATGTTATCAACAAATTTTGCTGAAAATAAGAAAAAGTTTTGGAGTGAGATTAACAAGTTAAGGAAGCCTAGAGAACAAATGGATTTGTCAGTTAAAAATAGGAGAGGAGAGTTATTAAATGGAGAGTTAGAGGTATTGGGAAGATGGAGGGAATATTTTGAGGAATTGTTAAATGTTGATGAAGATAGGGAAGCTGTGATTTCGTGTATAGGGCAAGGAGGAATAACATCTTGTAGGAGTGAGGAAGAGCCAGTTGTGAGTGTGGGGGAAGTTCGTGAGGCAGTAGGTAGAATGAAAGGGGTTAAGGCAGCAGGGATTGATGGGATAAAGATAGAAATGTTAAAAGCAGGTGGGGATATAGTTTTGGAGTGGTTGGTGCTATTATTTAATAAATGTATGGAAGAGGGTAAGGTACCTAGGGATTGGCAGAGATCATGCTTAGTTCCTTTGTATAAAGGCAAAGGGGACAAAAGAGAGTGCAAAAATTATAGGGGGGTAAGTCTGTTGAGTATACCTTTAAAGTGTATGGTAGAGTTATTATTGAAAGAATTAAGAGTAAGACGGAGAATAGGATAGCAGATGAACAAGGAGGCTTTAGGAAAGGTAAGGGGTGTGTGGACCAGGTGTTTATAGTGAAACATATAAGTGAACAGTATTTAGATAAGGCTAAAGAGGTTTTTGTGGCATTTATGGATTTGGAAAAGGCGTATGACAGGGTGGATAGGGGGGCAATGTGGCAGATGTTGCAGATGTATGGTATAGGAGGTAGGTTACTGAAAGCAGTGAAGAGTTTTTATGAGGATAGTGAGGCTCAAGTTAGAGTGTGTAGGAAAGAGGGAGATTATTTCCCAGTAAAAGTAGGCCTTAGACAAGGATGTGTGATGTCACCGTGGTTGTTCAATATATTTATAGATGGGGTTGTAAGAGAAGTAAATGCGAGGGTCTTGGCAAGAGGTGTGGAGTTAAAAGATAAAGAATCACACATAAAGTGGGAGTTGTCACAGTTGCTCTTTGCTGATGACACTGTGCTCTTGGGTGATTCTGAAGAGAAGTTGCAGAGGTTGGTGGATGAATTTGGTAGGGTGTGTAAAAGAAGAAAATTGAAAGTGAATACAGGAAAGAGTAAGGTTATGAGGATAACAAAAAGATTAGGTGATGAAAGATTGGATATCAGATTGGAGGGAGAGAGTATGGAGGAGGTGAATGTATTCAGATATTTGGGAGTGGACGTGTCAGCGGATGGGTTTATGAAAGATGAGGTGAATCATAGAACTGATGAGGGGAAAAGGGTGAGTGGTGCACTTAGGAGTCTGTGGAGACAAAGAACTTTGTCCTTGGAAGCAAAGAGGGGAATGTATGAGAGTATAGTTTCACCAACGCTCCTGTATGGGTGTGAAGCATGGGTGATGAATGTTGCAGCGAAGAGAAGGCTGGAGGCAGTGGAGATGTCATGTCTGAGGGCAATGTGGGGTGTGAATATAATGCAGAGAATTCGTAGTTTGGAAGTTAGGAGGAGGTGCGGGATTGCCAAAACTGTTGTCCAGAGGGCTGAGGAAGGGTTGTTGAGGTGGTTCGGACACGTAGAGAGAATGGAGCGAAACAGAATGACTTCAAGAGTGTAACAGTCTGTAGTGGAAGGAAGGCGGGGTAGGGGTCGGCTTAGGAAAACTTGTAGGGAGGGGGTAAAGGAGGTTTTGTGTGCGAGGGGCTTGGACTTCCAGCGGGCATGCGTGAGCGTGTTTGATAGGAGTGAATGGAGACAAATGGTTTTTAATACTTGACGTGCTGTTGGAGTGTGAGCAAAGTAACATTTATGAAGGGATTCAGGGAAACCGGCAGGCCGGACTTGAGTCCTGGAGATGGGAAGTACAGTGCCTGCACTCTGAAGGAGGGGTGTTAATGTTGCAGTTTAAAAACTGTAGTGTAAAGCACCCTTCTGGCAAGACAGTGATGGAGTGAATGATGGTGAAAGTTTTTCTTTTTCGGGCCACCCTGCCTTGGTGGGAATCGGCCAGTGTGTTAATATAATATATATATATATATATATATATATATATATATATATATATATATATATATATATATATATATATATATATATATATATATATATAAGATAGAGAGAGAGAGAGAGAGAGAGAGAGAGAGAGAGAGAGAGAGAGAGAGAGAGAGACTGGACTGGGGACCCTCATCCTCAGAGAAGACAATAAACGTACCTCAGGGAAAACTCCAGGTTCTCCCCGGAGCTGTTTGAATATTTTCCTCTTCTACCACCCCCTATATTTTATATTCTATGTGAACATTTATTAATAAATAGAATACATTTACAGAAAACACAAACATGAATACAATGGTACAATGTATTAGAGATCATGAATTTTCTCCAGCTCCTCCGAAGCTGGACGCGAGCCAAGTATGCAGCAAGCATTTCCTCTCTGGATGGCCACGCTGAGGCGCTGGAACATGAAAGTGGCTGCCCTTGGCTCCCTGGTGGTGTCGATGAGTCTAGAACCCAATTCTTTAAGGAAACGTGTGGTATTTTTCTCCATGATCCCAAGGTCTCTGATCTCACTGGGACAAATTGATACCGTTGGCTTATGTCCCTGTACTTGCTGATCTTGTACGCCTCCCTGTGGTCAGCAGCTCCTCCCTGTCACCCGACACTGTGATGGATATAGGTGTCAGCCAGTGTGGTCACACAGGTATAGTCTCATGCTAAGAGCTTGCCATTCTTCCAAGGATTGATGGTGATCCCATTGGGGCGGTTTGCTGGGTTGTGAGTATTGTTGGCTGCTAGTGATCGGGGTTCCCTCTCGGTTGGGCATCCAGCTGTGGCAAGGGTTCTCTGCATGATGTCGTTGACCTCATTGTGTCTTGCATGCCAGCCCTTGGTTTTGGAACAGCTAAAACCAAGTAGTCCGTATTGGTCTGCTTGCGCTTCGCCGCAAATACACGTATATTCTGTGTGAACTAGGGCAACAAGGCGCAGAGCCACTGCAATACGGAGAGTCTTAGGGTCGACTCGCGTTCCAATTGCCGATATGGGAACTGTTTGGAGGAAGTCCCTGGAGTGAGGTGCGCTCACAGCCTGGAGATGGGCAGTCTCCCTATCTGATGTTGCAGTCCTGAGTATGTTGGAAAGCTCCTTTTCAGCGATCGGGTCATCCCAGCTTGACTGTTTGTGAGCCAGTGCTGCACTAGGGTTTGGTGCTGGAGCAGCAAGAGTCTCCCATTCAGTGATGGCACTGGCATAGCTAGGGTCCTGTATTCCTGCTGAGTCACTGAGGTTATCAGGAAGAATTTGTCTTATCAACTCGTTTGATGCTATGGAAGAGGATAGGAAAGCTGGTAGAGCAATCTGGGAGGATCTGCGTACTCCTAGCCCTCCAAGCCTGACCGGAAGTGAGACTTGCAACCACTGTCCATCTTCAAGGGAAAGATTCAATACACTCCTTGAGTTTTGGACTGCTGAAAGCTGGGGAGCATCTCAGAAGTAGGTAAGTTTTGGGATTGACAGGCACCTGGTGAGTAGGTAGAAGGCATCATGTGTGTCAATGTCTTTCATCCTGCCTTCCATCGTCCGGAGGTCCGAGACTTTTTTTTCTAGGATCAGATCGATGGCATTGGACCCAAGAAGAGCACCAAGAAGAGTGCTATTGGCTGGATCAATGGCTCGTGCTCCTGGTGAAACGGCGCTAATATTCTGGATCATTTGTCGATTGGTAGAAACTATTTCACACACACACACACACACACACACATATATATATATATATATATATATATATATATATATATATATATATATATATATATATATATATATATATATATATATATATATATATATATATATATATATATATATGGATACGGTAAACTAGCAAGAACCATTCAGTACCTTAAAATTAAAGCATACTGACCACAAGAGGGTCATCAGGGGTGGTTACACTTCGCTTGTACGTTATCACGAAAAACATTTTAATTCCTAACGGAGGTATTAAATTCTTGTTCTCTTAGCGGATATACTAGAATTATGAAGAACTGTACGACATCAGGCTGTCAATATGAAAAATTAATTATAAAAATATATATAATTCCTAGGATTAACCTATGTTCATTTTATCTACAAATATTTAAGGAACTTTTTACTCTACGAAAGCTAAAAACTGTCAACAAATTATTTTTACCTACCTTGCAATATTACTCAGAAAGTCTTTACCAAAGTATATGAACTAGGCGTTACTGCAACTTCCACGGTTATAAGTTTAAGGTACGAAATAGTGGTCAGTGTTGCCTTTTCTGACGTATATGCTATATGTGGTGCTCTTATTCCTGCCCTTAAAAACGTTTTATTTCCTACGAACCAGCACTTTCCTCGTTATTAACTTATCCTAGCTTCTCACTGATACTGATATCCTTCATTCTGGTATAAGAAATTCTGTGGTTATCGCAGGCAGAAGACTTGCCACCCCGTAACACCACCTCCTGCACACTACACATGGACTCCTTCATATCGCTTATCATACAGCCCTTGGATCAAAATTCGCAATACCTCCCTAACATCTCAGTACACTCTCTGAGGAGGGTGTCACCCCTGTCAGTATTTACGTAACTGATTTTCACAATAATGTAATAACCCGTAAGTCATAGCTCTGAGGGTATTACACTCATCCACATAAAATTTACGGATCGCGAATCTCACCAATGTATTACTGTCAGTCAAGACTAGTATTTAACTTCCAGTAAACGCTGTATCACAGCATCAACGGATCCCACACTGCCTCCACGATAACTGCCTCATCATCAGAAAATGCCACAGGCACGATTTGCATTAAACATCCTTTCGCTGACGATGTGAGGTAAATCCTATGTAACTTCGCCCTGGCTCCACCTCAGTCGTACTTCATGTCTTTCTGTGGAACATCACAAACCACTACACACAACATCCAGGAATAATGTCCGTCTAGGGTCAACATAATTCTGCGTACCACACAATTACGGCACCAAACCTCTGCCTATTTCTTCCTGTCTAGGGTTCTGGACAGTTAAATACAAAAATACAGACTATTTAAGGTGAACAATGCAATAATATCCCTGGTACATATTCTGGTATACTGGTATTCTGGTATACTGTGGCAAATGTAACTAAAATAAGAGGTGAGACTGCAGCAGGAGTGCTTACAAATGAAGGTATGCAATAATAATAATAATAATAATAATAATAATAATAATAATAATAATAATATTATTATTATTATTATTATTATTATTATTATTATTATTATTAGCTGAACATAAGATGACAATGAATGAGGTCCTAAAGACGATTCGGTTATATAACAATAACAGGGAATAAAATATCATTATATATATTATACACACTAAAGTCCCGACCTTCAATTTTCACAGAACGTCGAGGTGTGAAAACAGATCGAGTATGAATAGCTGGACAGGGGAAAAATCCTGCAAATTCTCTAGCTAATATTCAGTGACCAGGATGACATCTACAGAAGAAATGTGTGAGCCAGGACTGCATATCCTATGCTATGAGCAGAATTGTGACTATGTTTGAGTACACATGGAGTGTATGGGAATCATTCCAGCACACAGTGAACTTGACGGGATTTGCAGTGCTACACTTGGTATCTCCAGGTGTCACTATGTGACTCAGCATCGTACACTACCATGTAAAACTATCCGTCAACAGAACTGCTCCACTGGAAATCTCAGGGTAACCAGGAACACTTTATTAAACTCCGGGACCAGACTATACTTACCACTCCACACGCTTGCCTCTCGCTACACACGACAGCGTCAAGCAGCGTGTTAGACTCTGGTGCAATGACAAGCTGTACGATCAACGAAAAACTCAGTACAAGACGTGCCAGGTTCTCACTAGTGTCCTGCGGAGAGTGACCGCGATAGCCACCTCTGCCATATACCTATACTATATATATATATATATATATATATATATATATATATATATATATATATATATATATATATATATATAAATATATATATATATATATATATATATATATATATATATATATATATATATATATATATATATACAATGTGAGTAGTCACGAAAGCGCTTGGAATTTCTCTATTCTTTCAAAGTGGTTGTTTTGCATATTTTGAAATCACCTGTTTACTGTGATCTTATTGCATATATATATATATATATATATATATATATATATATATATATATATATATATATATATATATATGTATAAAGTCGGTCGTCTCCCACCGAGGCAGGGTGACCCAAGAAAGAAAGAAAATCCCTAAAAAGAAAATACTTTCATCATCATTCAACACTTTCACCACACTCACACATTATCACTGCTTTTGCAGAGGTGCTCAGAATACAACAGTTTAGAAGCATATACATATAAAGATACACAACATATCCCTCCAAACTGCCAATATCCCAAACCCCTCCTTTAAAGTGCAGGCATTGTACTTCCCATTTCCAGGACTCAAGTCCGACTATGTGAAAATAACCGGTTTCCCTGAATCCCTTCATTATATATTACCCTGCTCACACTCCAACAGATCGTCAAGTTCCAAGTATCATTTGTCTCCATTCACTCCTAACACGCTCATGCACGCTTGCTGGAAGTCCAAGCCTCTCGCCCACAAAACCTCCTTTACCCCCTCTTTCCAACCCTTTCGAGGACGACCCCTACCCCTCTTTCCTTCCCCTATAGATTTATATGCTTTCCATGTCATTCTACTTTGATCCATTCTCTCTAAATGACCAAACCACCTCAACAACCCCTCTTCTGCCCTCTGACTAATGCTTTTATTAACTCCACACCTTCTCCTAATTTCCACACTCCGAATTTTCTGCATAATATTTACACCACACATTGCCCTTAGACAGGACATCTCCACTGCCTCCAACCGTCTCCTCGCTGCTGCATTTACCACCCAAGCTTCACATCCATATAAGAGTGTTGGTACTACTATACTTTCATACATTCCCTTCTTTGCCTCCATAGATAACGTTTTTTGACTCCACATATACCTCAACGCACCACTCACCTTTTTTCCCTCATCAATTCTATGATTAACCTCATCCTTCATAAATCCATCCGCCGACACGTCAACTCCCAAGTATCTGAAAACATTCACTTCTTCCATACTCCTCCTCCCCAATTTGACATCCAATTTTTCTTTATCTAAATCATTTGATACCCTCATCACCTTACTCTTTTCTATGTTCACTTTCAACTTTCTACCTTTACACACATTCTCAAACTCATCCACTAGCCTTTGCAATTTTTCTTTAGAATCTCCCATAAGCACAGTATCATCAGCAAAAAGTAACTGTGTCAATTCCCATTTTGAATTTGATTCCCCATAATTTAATCCCACCCCTCTCCCGGACACCCTAGCATTTACTTCTTTTACAACCCCATCTATAAATATATTAAACAACCATGGTGACATTACACATCCCTGTCTAAGACCTACTTTTACCGGGAAGTATTCTCCCTCTCTTCTACACACCCTAACCTGAGCCTCACTATCCTCATGAAAGCTCTTTACAGCATTTAGTAACTTACCACCTATTCCATATACTTGCAACATCTGCCACATTGCTCCTCTATCCACTCTATCATATGCCTCTTCTAAATCCATAAATGCAATAAAAACTTCCCTACCTTTATCTAAATACTGTTCCTATATATGCTTCAATGTAAACACTTGATCTACACATCCCCTACCCACTCTGAAGCCTCCTTGCTCATCCGCAATTCTACATTCTGTTTTACCTCTAATTCTTTCAATTATAACCCTACCGTATACTTTTCCTGGTATACTCAGTAAACTTATTCCTCTATAATTTTTACAATCTCTTTTGTCCCCTTTCCCTTTATATAAAGGGACTATACATGCTCTCCGCCAATCCCTAGGTACCTTCCCCTCTTTCATACATTTATTAAACAAAAGTACCAACCACTCCAACACTATATCCCCCCCTGCTTTTAACATTTCTGTCATGATCCCATCAGTTCCAGCTGCTTTACCCCCTTTCATTCTACGTAATGCCTCACGTACCTCCACCACACTTACATTCTGCTCTTCTTCACTCCTAAAAGATGGTATACCTCCCTGGCCAGTGCATGAAATTACCGCCTACCTTTCTTCCTCAACATTTAAAAGTTCCTCAAAATATTCTCGCCATCTACCTAATACCTCCCTCTCCCCATCTACTAACTCCCCTACTCTGTTTTTAACTGACAAATCCATACTTTCCCTAGGCTTTCTTAACTTGTTTAACTCACTCCAAATTTTTTTTTTATTTTCATTAAAATTTCTTGACAGTGCCTCTCCCACTCTATCATCTGCTCTCCTTTTGCACTCTCTCACCACTCTCTTCACCTTTCTTTTACTCTCCATATACTCTGCTCTTCTTATAACACTTCTGCTTTGTAAAAACCTCTCGTAAGCTACCTTTTTCTCTTTTATCACACCCTTTATTTCATCATTCCACCAATCACTCCTCTTTCCTCCTGCCCCCACCCTCCTATAACCACAAACTTCTGCCCCACATTCCAATACTGCATTTTTAAAACTATTCCAACCCTCTTCAACCCCCCCACTACTCATCTTTGCACTAGCCCACCTTTCTGCCAATAGTCGCTTATATCTCGCCCGAACTTCCTCCTCCCTTAGTTTATACACTTTCACCTCCCTCTTACTTGTTGTTGCCACCTTCCTCTTTTCCCATCTACCTCTTACTCTAACTATAGCTACAACTAAATAATGATCCGATATATCAGTTGCCCCTCTATAAACATGTACATCATGGAGCCTACCCATCAATCTTTTATCCACCAATACATAATCTAACAAACTACTTTCATTACGTGCTACATCATACCTTGTATATTTATTTATCCTCTTTTTCATAAAATATGTATTACTTATTACCAAATTTCTTTCTACACATAGCTCAATTAAAGGCTCCCATTTACATTTACCGCTGGCACCCCAAATTTACCTACTACTCCCTCCATAACATTTTTACCCACTTTGGCATTGAAATCCCCAACCACCATTACTCTCACACTTGATTCAAAACTCCCCACGTATTCACTCAACATTTCCCAGAATCTCTCTCTCTCCCCTACACTTCTCTCTTCTCCAGGTGCATACACGCTTACTATAACCCACTTTTCACATCCAATCTTTATTTTACTCCACATAATCCTTGAATTTATACATTTGTAGTCAATCTTTTCCTGCCATAGCTTATCCTTCAACATTATTGCTACTCCTTCTTTAGCTCTAACTCTATTTGAAACCCCTGACCTAATCCCATTTATTCCTCTCCATTGAAACTCTCCCACCCCCTTCAGCTTTGTTTCACTTAAAGCCAGGACATCCAGTTTCTTCTCATTCATAACATCCACAATCATCTCTTTCTTATCATTTGCACAACATCCACGCACATTCAGACTTCCCACTTTGACAATTTTCTTCTTCTTATTCTTTTTAGTAATCTTTACAGGAAAAGGGGTTACTAGCCCATTGTTCCCGGCATTTTAGTTGACTTTTACAACACGCATGGCTTTCGGAGGAAAGATTCTTATTCCACTTCCCCATGGATATAAAAGGAAAAGTAATAAGACCAAGAACTATTAAGATAAAATCAAAGAAAACTCAGATGAGTGTGTATAAATAAACGTTTACATGTATGTGTAGTGTGACCTAAGTGTAAGTAGAAGTAGCAAGACGTACCTGTAATCTTGCATATATATATATATATACATATATATATATATATATATATATATATATATATATATATATATATATATATATATATATATATATATATATATGTCGTGCCGAATATGTAAAACTGGTCATTTAGCAAGAACTCATTAATGTTGATGTAAAAATTTATAATTTTGCACCAAAAGAAACCTAGAAAACTTACCTAACCTTATTATAACAAGCGCAATTTATTTTAGCCTAACCCAACAAAATATAATTTAGATTTGTTTTACAATAATTTAATACTAAACAAACACAGTGAAATATATTTTTTTCGTTAGGTTCAGAATGATTTTGGCGAAATTGTTGCATACACAAATTTTCACTTGTCCTATATGGCAAGATGAGCGTTGCTATTTAAGCCAAGATCGCAAGTTCTGCCTATTCGGCACGACATATATATATATATATATATATATATATATATATATATATATATATATATATATATATATATATATATATATATATATATATATATATATATATATATGCAATAAGATCACAGTAAACAGGTGATTTCAGAATATGCAAAACAACCACTCTGAAAGAATAGAGAAATTCCAAGCGCTTTCGTGACTACTCACATTAACAAGGAACTATGAAAGTAAAGCATCCAAGGAAGCTATATAAGGGGTCTGGCCAACACCTCACTATCAGATCCCACAACGCTTAAACACCTGACGCGCGCCGACCCAACTGGATAGGTCCTTTGCACAACTCACCCACAAACTATTCTACCCAAGCAAATTTAAAAATTATTATTTGTCCAGTGTATTATTAAATTCTTCCCAAATTCTATTAATTATAAATGGATCTAATTTATATAAACCAAAGGAAATATTCATATTATTGTCAAAACTGCTTTTTATGAAACAAGATTCAATTATATTCCTGTCGACCATGGACTTGCTTGATACTACTTTCTCAACTTTTTGAAAATCAATTGGATGGTTAAAATCTCTTACATGAATAAATAGAGCATTGGAATCTTGTCCAGTTCTAATGCTATATTTATGTTGTTTTAATCTTAGTTCGAGATTTTTACCAGTTTGACCGTAATAAACTTTATCGCAAATTTTACAAGGAATCTTATAGACACATCCATCAGCATTTTGGGGGGAATTCTTTATCAAAAGTTTTTTTACTGTATCAAGATTTTTGAATACAACTTTAATATTAAAAGTCTTAAGAAGAGAAGGCATATCAACCAAGTTTTCATGGTAAGGGAGAACCAACATATTTTTAGTTGAATAAGGCTGGTTGTCCCTTTTTGGATTGTAAAAAGTATTTCTAGCAACTTTAAAAATACCCAAGAAATGTAATTGATAAATCTTTTAAAGTTGCTAGAAATACTTTTCTTTCAGAGTGGTTGTTTTGCATATATATATATATATATATATATATATATATATATATATATATATATATATATATATATATATATATATATATATATATATATATATATATATATATATATATATATATATATATATATATATATATATATATATATATATATATATATATATATATATATATATATATATATATATATATATATATATATATATATATATATATATATATATATATATCTGTATATATAATGAACATAGCCAAGTGTGACAGTGAAGAAAATTAGCAAACCTAGTATACGAAGAACAAAAATATTGATTTAATTCGGTCAAAGTAATACAGAAGTGCTGCATATTACTAGGCTACCCAGAATTAAATAATTAAGCATGGCTCACTGGAATTAAATCTTACGAGTCCTTATTAGAGATTCATAACCTGGGGAATTATGAAATTTTATCCACGACAGTATAGGGTGACTCCAGTATTATGAAGGTACACATCTCCTTGAAGGACCAGTGATCAGTGGTGTGTGCTCATAACAAGCAAGATAAGTATTGCTTATTTAAGCTAAATATTGCAAAACTGCTTATAGCATTTGGGAATATGCAATTGTATTTAAACCGAGTGTAAAAGTAGTTTAGACTTTAGAAACTCGATACTTGAAACTCTGTTCATGTGTTACACAACACTGGATCTGCTGTATCATTGTCATCTCTTTTGTAGTGAACAATATTATACCATTGCCAGCTAAAAGACCTAATTTAGGCTTTATTAGCATAAATTTTCCATTCTCAATTTAAGTAAGATTCAGATCAAATCTAATAAGCTATGGAAAATATTTTGATGACGAAATGCCCACTCAATAATATTCCAAATTTGTCATCACTGAAAAATTTCCTTCCCTAGTGATTTAGTCAGCGGCAGCACAGCTATCACCTGCCACCTCCCGGCTACTGTAGTTGTTCCTTCCTCGCTACCACCTGCCACCTCCCGGCTACTGTAGTTGTTCCTTCCTGGCTACCACCTGCCACCTCCCGGCTACTGTAGTTGTTCCTTCCTCGCTACCACCTGCCACCTCCCGGCTACTGTAGTTGTTCCTTCCTGGCTACCACCTGCCACCTCCCGGCTACTGTAGTTGTTCCTTCCTCGCTATCACCTGCCACCTCCCGGCTACTGTAGTTGTTCCTTCCTGGCTACCACCTGCCACCTCCCGGCTACTGTAGTTGTTCCTGGTTACCACCTGCCACCTCCCGGCTACTGTAGTTGTTCCTTCCTCGCTACCACCTGCCACCTCCCGGCTACTGTAGTTGTTCCTTCCTCGCTATCACCTGCCACCTCCCGGCTACTGTAGTAGTTCCTTCCTCGCTATCACCTGCCACCTCCCGGCTACTGTAGTTGTTCCTTCCTGGCTACCACCTGCCACCTCCCGGCTACTGTAGTTGTTCCTTTCTCGCTATCACCTGCCACCTCCCGACTACTGTAGTTGTTCCTTCCTGGCTACCACCTGCCACCTCCCGGCTAATGTAGTTGTTCCTTTCTCGCTATCACCTGCCACCTCCCGGCTACTGTAGTTGTTCCTTCCTCGCTACCACCTGCCACCTCCCGGCTACTGTAGTTGTTCTTTCCTGGCTACCACCTGCCACCTCCCGGCTACTGTAGTTGTTTCTTTCTCGCTATCACCTGCCACCTCCCGGCTACTCTAGTTGTTCCTTCCTCGCTACCACCTGCCACCTCCCGGCTACTGCAGTTGTTCCTTCCTCGCTATCACCTGCCACCTCCCGGCTACTGTAGTTGTTCCTTCCTCGCTACCACCTGCCACTTCCCGGCTACTGTAGTTGTTTCTTCCTCGCTATCACCTGCCACCTCCCGGCTACTGTAGTTGTTCCTTCCTCGCTATCACCTGCCACCTCCCGGCTACTGTAGTTGTTCCTTCCTGGCTACCACCTGCCACCTCCCGGCTACTGTAGTTGTTCCTGGTTACCACCTGCCACCTCCCGGCTACTGTAGTTGTTCCTTCCTCGCTACCACCTGCCACCTCCCGGCTACTGTAATTGTTCCTTCCTCGCTATCACCTGCCACCTCCCGGCTACTGTAGTTGTTCCTTTCTCGCTATCACCTGCCACCTCCCGGCTACTGTAGTTGTTCCTTCCCCGCTACCACCTGCCACCTCCCGGCTACTGTAGTTGTTCCTTCCTGGCTACCACCTGCCACCTCCCGGCTACTGTAGTTGTTCCTTTCTCGCTATCACCTGCCACCTCCCGGCTACTGTAGTTGTTCCTTCCTCGCTACCACCTGCCACCTCCCGGCTACTGTAGTTGTTCCTTCCTCGCTATCACCTGCCACCTCCCGGCTACTGTAGTTGTTCCTTCCCCGCTATCACCTGCCACCTCCCGGCTACTGTAGTTGTTCCTTCCTGGCTACCACCTGCCACCTCCCGGCTACTGTAGTTGTTCCTTCCTCGCTATCACCTGCCACCTCCCGGCTACTGTAGTTGTTCCTTCCTGGTTACCACCTGCCACCTCCCGGCTACTGTAGTTGTTCCTTCCTGGTTACCACCTGCCACCTCCCGGCTTCTGTAGTTGTTCCTTCCTGGCTACCACCTGCCACCTCCCGGCTACTGTAGTTGTTCCTTCTTGGTTACCACCTGCCACCTCCCGGCTACTGTAGTTGTTCCTTCCTGGTTACCACCTGCCACCTCCCGGCTACTGTAGTTGTTCCTTCCTCGCTATCACCTGCCACCTCCCGGCTACTGTAGTTGTTCCTTCCTGGCTACCACCTGCCACCTCCCGGCTACTGTAGTTGTTCCTTCCTCGCTATCACCTGCCACCTCCCGGCTACTGTAGTTGTTCCTTCCTCGCTATCACCTGCCACCTCCCGGCTACTGTAGTTGTTCCTTCCTCGCTATCACCTGCCACCTCCCGGCTACTGTAGTTGTTCCTTCCTGGCTACCACCTGCCACCTCCCGGCTACTGTAGTTGTTCCTTCCTCGCTACCACCTGCCACCTCCCGGCTACTGTAGTTGTTCCTTCCTGGCTACCACCTGCCACCTCCCGGCTACTGTAGTTGTTCCTTCCTCGCTACCACCTGCCACCTCCTATACCACAAACCCATGGAATGTCTCCTGCTACAACTCCCAACAGATCACTGCCAGAGATATGATGCGATTTTGAAGCATTTTATCAGTTCATCAGTTTATCCTTCATTATGTCGGGTCAGACAATTATTTTCAGGGCTTGTTTACAGTCACTGCAATGTAATTATAACATTTTCTTAGATTTATTTTAGTCAGTGAAATCATAAATTAGATTTGTTTACATATCCGAAGAATATGTTAACAAAAAAAATATACTAAAAATTACTTTTAACGCTGAAAGACCTGGAAATAATTTGTTTGAATTAATGGTTTATGGAATAACTGTATTAGTAGTGCACAGTTTCTCTGCTCTAAAGTAAATTAAAACTTATTTCTGAACTTCTCGAGGTCAAAAAGAATTGCAAAACTTTGCCTTTGTATTAAGTGAAAAGGAATTTTGGCAAAATCTCAAGCCAGAGTTTTACAGCCAAGTTACTGATCATATGTTCACGGTATCAAGAATTCCATTAAACTCGGAAACAGTAGAAACAAAGTTATTAATATTTATACTTCGGCTTTATTACAAAATCTAAAAGTATAATTCACTTGCCATGGCAATTTTTGTCACGGTAGACCACCGTGAATAATGTATTGTGGATGGTGGCATCAAACAGCGTTACTGGATATTATTTATTTGACATCAATGACAAGATGTGGAAGCCTCCACTGATTACAACATAATGTGGGAGGCTTCCACAGATTACAACATTATGTGGGGGGCTTCCACTGATTACAACATGGGATGTGGGGCTTCCGCTGATTACATTACCGCACCAACACACACACACACAGCAGGACACAGACAGGTGGTATCCAGGAATGACGTGATTAACCTCTGGTGTGCAGGAGAGGATAAAAACACAGACCCCAAGGCTTTTGTAAATGGTCAGGTAACTGCCGAGGGTGCTGTTGTAAATAATAAAAAAAACTGTTTTTATATATTTACAAACTGCTGAAAGAAATTTTATGTATATACATCACACTAATTTTTTTTCAAGTTACTCAAACTCTGTACTTGACTAACCAGTAGAGTGCGATCCTCTTCAGACATAAATCATTTATGCAAGATGGACAAGTTAGAATCAAAACAGCTATAAATATATAAAAAAATATATTTAATATTATCTAATGAGTGTAGATTCACTTCTCTACATATGCCGATTTGGATCAAAATTATTATGCTGCATGTACACACTGGGGATCAAGTAGAAAAGATTTGGGACTATTTTCTTTCAGTGCTACACTAAACCAAAAACTGGAACCAGTATATAAAAAAAAAGATAAACACAGTAGTCTCTCTTTAAAAGGTATTCTTTAAAGTGCGATCTTTTCAGATGTGAAAAAGTGTGTTCAGAATTGAACAACACGTACTGTGAAGGCCTTTTCATGGACTGTCATGTTTGAAGGACTTTTTTCAATTGCATTTACAAAAAAGTAATAATCACACCAAACAGAGGAGCTTGATAAGGGAGCTCACGGTACCACAAACCCTTTCTAAAACTCCTGGAGAAGAAGCATGACTTGTGACAGCTGATGGAATGACTGAAAGCGAGAATACGTCACATGAAGAATTCAGAATGTGATAAAACAATAAAAACATCGGACGGAGCGAGAGGGAGCAAGGAAAAATATTAATATATTGTCAACATTATATTATATATATATATATATATATATATATATATATATATATATATATATATATATATATATATATATATATATATATATATATTATATGTATATATATATATATATATATATATATATATATATATATATATATATATATATATATATATATATATATATATATACACTGAGAGTTTATTTTCATCCTTATTTTAGGGATTGAAGTAATTTTGACTGGTGAAGAAGGTAGGTGCAGCCTTATGACCCTCGTGTAGTCAGAAGATTTTGAGCCCGACCAACTAACCACTTATGGTACACTTGCAACTTCTAAACAGATTTCAGGTACGTAGATGGTGAAATAATAGGAAAGAAATGTTTATGGCATATATTCCCTTCAAACGGGGTGCATTGATAACTGTGAATGGCTTCTGATCCAAGGAATTAAAGCTATCCTTCCGTTCTGTAGCTCAAACATGATTGTCTCCCATTCCCAGGCGTTGTATGACCCATATGCTTTTGGCGCTTATTTTTTAATAATTAATGCTCCCCATGAATGTAATAACCTATGCTGTATATTAGACGAAATATGGAATATACCATTCTAGTGAGGTGCCCGTAAGAACCGTATACAGAGGAAATGAAAAAAAAATCAGAGGCATGCTATAAAATGATTGCCAGAGTTGTGAAAGCTAAGTTAGGTCAAGAGGAAGAATGATAGTTAAAGTCCTCGTTGTTAGATGTTGACCAATTGAAGGAATCATTAACAAATACAAAATAAAAAAAAATTTGCTTCAACAGAGAAAAACTACTGGCAATACCTTTATGCTCAATTGTTATAGTCGTGGGGAAGCGCTACATCCATAGAGGTCGTACGAAGCTTGTGGGGTAACGGTAGATAATGAGGTTAACTTTTCAACTTCAATTTTCTATTGCAACCACTTGTTTACCCTTTCTATTTTCATTTTAAACTTGAGGCTTGATCCACGGAGGGCAGTTCCAATTCCCTGGATGAAGATAAGTTCCCAGAACACACAGGGACATGAACCAGTGAAAGAGGTGAGCCTCATTGTGAGTGCTAGAAGGAAGTTCAGCCTAGCTCCTCATACAAGTTCAAACGTATATATGAAACATTACACAGGTCGATTAGTGGGTAAGAGCCAGGACCCAGGAGCTTGAGCTTTATCCCTTCGAACATATGTAGGTGGGTACATACAGGTACATATACAAAATATTCATTTCGTAAATTTATAATGATGGACACAACTGAAGGTAAAAATTCATTTTATATGATTTGTCACCTTCCATTCGCACTTTTCCATGGACTATTCTTACTCAAAAATAATTTAAGTGTGAAAGGATTCGTATTATGCCCGACACTTGATACGTTGTTTCCGATTTTGAAAAGAAATGGATAACCTTCAATTATATGAACCATACCTGTTTCCCCACCTGTCTGCTGGACATTGAATATTCCAACGGAGATGAGGGAAAATATATTGATCGTGGAAGCAGAGGAGATTTTGGCGTTTGAAGGGCTCACCAACAACATTAAAAGATCAGCTGATACCCTTCCTGGCGCTGTGTTTACACTGGCTCATCACGTGACATTTCCCGCCAAAAATGCTTTAAGTGTTTGTCAACAGACGCCATGTTGTGACGTCACTCTCAATGTCGGGGCCAATATTATCGTTTCATTTTTTCCATAAATCTTTATTTAGTTTAGTCAGTGTTAACTTAGTTGCTCTCAAAACATGGATTATTATGTAAATTCTCAAACAATAAGTGGATTAGGCAATGGAAACGTTTGTACTAGGTGTCTATGGGAAGAAAACATTTTATTTTTTTTTTGCTGTCCACAAAAATCAAATAACCCAACCAAACATTACCTAATATAGATAATGAGTTAAATGCTAAGTTAGGTTTGATTAGCTTAGGTTACTGTTTGCGGGGTTACTAAAAAAATTTTATTACCCATAGGTCAAAAATATTACTGTCTCCACTGCACATCCTTTTTCGTATTGTAGAGGTTACATAATCAAAAATAAATAGCAAAAGTAAATATCAATCAAATGTTCCAAAATACTTTTTAACAATTTGCCCACTAAAATCTACTTATTATTATAAATTGTAAACTATCAACAGTATCAATTAACTCTGCTGACCACCTAAAGTATATATATTAACTTTTAATACTTGTTTTAAATAAGGTATAAAAGGTAAATGAATTGTGCGGTTATTCAATGTATATATACAATAAATGGAAAAGTACCCAAGCATAGAGAGAATCATGTTTACTTCCTCTGTATAAATAGAAAACATACACGAAAAGTGTAAGAATTATATCGAGGAATAAGTCCGCTTGGGAGTACCAAGAAAAATGGAAAGAATTGTGGAAAGAATTGTGACTGTGACTGACACGGTTGAAATTACGATTGCAGGAACACAGTGGATAAATAGGAGTGGATATGTGACTCATATGTTTGCATTCAAGCGACGGTGAGTGGAAGCAGTAAGAGCAGTCTCATAATAACGAAACAGAGTTTTAAAAGAAGGAAGAATATTAAAAAAAGTCGAACCGAAACATCGTCGTAAGCTCTTCTCTCACTCTTAGGTTCGGGGTTATTTGTGTATTGCTTCAATCACTGTATTGTGCTTTTTGTTCTTTCTGGACCTGGCAGGAAAGCGTCTTATTTTTTCCAAACTCTTTAAAGTTCTTTTAAATCCCTTTCTCGTTATTTTGAAGCTGACCTTATTGCAGTGAAAGTAAAAGAGCTGTTGCATTTTTATTTGTATAACCACAAAGTAGAGTTACTCCATAAGTTTAGAGCTACAAATTTGCAAATATATGGAATCGAGATGGCAATATATATATATATATATATATATATATATATATATATATATATATATATATATATATATATATATATATATGTATATATAATATAATATATATATATATATATATATATATATATATATATATATATATATATATATATATATATATATATATATATATATATATATATATATATATATATATATATATATATATATATAAGCCAGGAAATTTTTGAGGTATGTGTCTCAAAGTCGGGTATGCGAGGGAAAAAATAATTTTTACGTGAAAAGTGAATCTCAGATAGATATCGCTGTAGTTGTTTAGTCTATTTAGTAATGATTTTGGTAAGAGAAGTGATTTCTAGTGTTAAGGGAAATGTGATCTTTAAGGATAATGAATGCAGTATGAAGAGAAAGTTGTTACAGCTGATGTTGGCAGTTGACACAGTTTTATTGTGAAGAAATGAATAAGAACCTACAAAAGTTGTTGGAGTTTTAAGAATATGCAAAAAAAAGAAAGTTGAAAATTAATGAAAATTTATATAAAAGAAAGAAGTGATGAAAATTTCAAAAGATATACAGACAGCAAACCAAAGGAAGCTAGAATGAAAAAGAGATAGAGAGTGTGATTATATTTGAATATCTGGAAGTGGATGAGCAATCAAGAGGTCCATTAAGGATGTGGTAAATTACATAGTTTATGATAGAATAAAAGTTGCAGCAGTGATAAGGAATATATAAAAGTTCGTCAAATGACTCAAGAATGGCGAATTTATCTTATAAAAATAGATAAATTAGGCAATATGAGAATGAGAATGACTGGGTATGAGAAAGACCTACCTAACATAGGCAGTGCTTCTCTATATATCATGTTCTTACTAGAGTATAGAAGTACCAGCGCCTTTGTACGGATATGAAGAAGGATCAATAATGAGGAGGCTTGGAGGCAGTGATAGTACAGAAGAGTAGCTCAGGTTGCAGTATTAGAATAAAGGTTAAAACAATTATAAGACAATTTAACGATGGGAAGAGATGGTTAGTTAACAAAGAAATAATAAAACAGGATATGTTAACGAAAAGGGTGTATATACATGTATATCTGACTTTGATGGAAAGTATAAGGGATGTCCGTGGAAATGTTGCGGAGGGTATGAATGAGATATTGAGTGTTTGAGGTGCATAGAGCTAGAGGGAATGTGTAAGGGTGTTAGATCAGAAGGGAGGAGGAAGTGGTGTGTGGGATCTGATGTGTTGTTGAAGGGATGATTCAGATGGGAGAGTTGCCATTATATCATGATATCTGTACTGTTCTGGTGAGACAACGAGGAAGCAAGTGGTAATAACTGTTTGTTTTTCATGGAGATACACAGCTGTGTTAGGAAATGTAACATTGTTAAACTCACTCACTCTCTCTCTCTCTCTCTCTCTCTCTCTCTCTCTCTCTCTCTCTCTCTCTCTCTCTCTCTCTCTCTCTCTCTCTCTCTCTTTCTGTCTCTCTCTCAGTCTTTCTCACTTTCCTCTCTTTCTCTCTATATACCTATTGTACCGCACCCTTATAGCTGACTCTATTCACTCTGCAGCGCCAGTAACCACCAGTCATTTTCTGAATTGTCGACAAAACACCACAGTATTTTGAGTCAAAAATAATCACCCATAACACGAGACTTCAACTAACCGAAATATATACACACACCATTATGTACCCACAGTATTTGAAACAAATATTTCTCAACTGTTAACACTGAATGAAAGAATAGCCTTATAAAAATATTTACACTGATATATAAATAACCAGAAGTCACAGTATAACCGTCAGTATATATCACTCTATACAGTTTTTGGAGGGTCATTAACCCATTTCATTTTATTTACTAATAACATAAGTACCAAATAGCTCACTCGTCTCATGTAATAAACATAGCATGGTTAAGATATCACGTCAGGGAAAAAATGTTTTGGCACTGGTATTGAAGATACACTGTTATTCAATTTTATACACAACAGCAGCATCATATATAATATATACGTATATATATATATATATATATATATATATATATATATATATATATATATATATATATATATATATATATATATATATATATACACACAAAACCACGCAACTAACTCTACGACTCTAGAGAGCACAGTCATTGCCAATTGTATGAGGTGAAACACAGGTCATGATTCTCAAAATACTTAATTAATTTTCGTAGCAAGATTGAGGCAGTAAAAAATAAATATTCGTCGGTCAAAGATGACATCAAGTGATGGATATATTTTTTTCCAAAAACTCAGGCAGTTACAACTCAGTGTTTTGAGTGTTGTGTGGCCAGTGTCTTGAGTGTTGTGTGGCCAGTGTCTTGAGTGTTGTGTGGCCAGTGTCTTGAGTGTTGTGTGGCCAGTGTCTTGAGTGTTGTGTGGCCAGTGTCTTGAGTGTTGTGTGGCCAGTGTCTTGAGTGTTGTGTGGCCAGTGTCTTCAATGTTGCGTGGCCAGTGTCTTGAGTGTTGTGTGGCCAGTGCCTTGAGTGTTGCGTGGCCAGTGTCTTGAGTGTTGCGTGGCCAGTGTCTTGAGTGTTGTGTGGCCAGTGTCTTGAGTGTTGTGTGGCCAGTGTCTTGAGTGTTGTGTGGCCAGTGTCTTGAGTGTTGTGTGTCCAGTGTTTTGCGTGTTGTGTGGCCAGTGTCTTGAGTGTTGTGTGGCCAGTGTCTTGAGTGTTGTGTGGCCAGTGTCTTGAGTGTTGTGTGGCCAGTGTCTTGAGTGTTGTGTGGCCAGTGTCTTGAGTGTTGTGTGGCCAGTGTCTTGAGTGTTGTGTGTCCAGTGTTTTGCGTGTTGTGTGGCCAGTGTCTTGAGTGTTGTGTGGCCAGTGTCTTGAGTGTTGTGCGGCCAGTGTCTTGAGTGTTGTGTGGCCAGTGTCTTGCGTGTTGTGTGGCCAGTGTCTTGAGTGTTGTGTGGCCAGTGTCTTGCGTGTTGTGTGGCCAGTGTCTTGAGTGTTGCGTGGCCAGTGTCTTGAGTGTTGTGTGGCCAGTGTCTTCAGTGTTGCGTGGCCAGTGTCTTCAGTGTTGCGTGGCCAGTGTCTTCAGTGCTGTGTGGCCAGTGTCTTGCGTGTTGCGTGGCCAGTGTCTTGAGTGTTGAGTGGAAAGTGTCTTGAGTGTTGTGTGGCCAGTGTCTTCAGTGTTGTGTGGCCAGTGTCCTGAGCGTTGCGTGGCCAGAGTCTTGAGTGTTGTGTGGCCAGTGTCTTGAGTGTTGTGTGGCCAGTGTCTTGAGTGTTGTATGGCCAGTGTCTTGAGTGTTGCGTGGCCAGTGTCTTGAGAGTTGTGTGGCCAGTGTCTTCAGTGTTGTGTGGCCAGTGTCTTGAGTGTTGCGTGGCCAATGTCTTGAGTGTTGTGTGGCCAGTGTCTTGAGTGTTGCGTGGCCAGTGTCTTGAGTGTTGTGTGGCCAGTGTCTTGAGTGTTGTGTGGCCAGTGTCTTGAGTGTTGTGTGTCCAGTGTTTTGCGTGTTATGTGGCCAGTGTCTTGAGTGTTGAGTGGCCAGTGTCTTGAGTGTTGTGCGGCCAGTGTCTTGAGTGTTGTGTGGCCAGTGTCTTGCGTGTTGTGTGGCCAGTGTCTTGAGTGTTGTGTGGCCAGTGTCTTGCGTGTTGTGTGGCCAGTGTCTTGAGTGTTGCGTGGCCAGTGTCTTGAGTGTTGTGTGGCCAGTGTCTTCAGTGTTGCGTGGCCAGTGTCTTCAGTGTTGCGTGGCCAGTGTCTTCAGTGCTGTGTGGCCAGTGTCTTGCGTGTTGCGTGGCCAGTGTCTTGAGTGTTGAGTGGAAAGTGTCTTGAGTGTTGCGTGGCCAATGTCTTGAGTGTTGTGTGGCCAGTGTCTTCAGTGTTGTGTGGCCAGTGTCCTGAGCGTTGCGTGGCCAGTGTCTTGAGTGTTGTGTGGCCAGTGTCTTGAGTGTTGTGTGGCCAGTGTCTTGAGTGTTGTATGGCCAGTGTCTTGAGTGTTGCGTGGCCAGTGTCTTGAGAGTTGTGTGGCCAGTGTCTTCAGTGTTGTGTGGCCAGTGTCTTGAGTGTTGCGTGGCCAATGTCTTGAGTGTTGTGTGGCCAGTGTCTTGAGTGTTGCGTGGCCAGTGTCTTGAGTGTTGTGTGGCCAGTGTCTTGAGTGTTGTGTGGCCAGTGTCTTGAGTGTTGCGTGGCCAGTGTCTTGAGTGTTGTGTGTCCAGTGTCTTGAGTGTTGTGTGGCCAGTGTCTTCAATGTTGCGTGGCCAGTGTCTTGAGTGTTGTGTGGCCAGTGCCTTGAGTGTTGCGTGGCCAGTGTCTTCAGTGTTGTGTGGCCAGTGTCTTCAGTGTTGTGTGGCCAGTGTTGGCCAGTGTCTTGCGTGCTGTGTGACCAGTGTCTTGAGTGTTGTGTGGCCAGTCTTGAGTGTTGTTTGTCCAGTGTTTTGCGTGTTGTGTGGCCAGTGTCTTGAGTGTTGTGTGGCCAGTGTCTTGAGTGTTGTGTGGCCAGTGTCTTGAGTGTTGTTTGTCCAGTGTTTTGCGTGTTGTGTGGCCAGTGTCTTGAGTGTTGTGTGGCCAGTGTCTTGAGTGTTGTGCGGCCAGTGTCTTGAGTGTTGTGTTGTGTGGCCAGTGTCTTGAGTGTTGTGTGGCCAGTGTCTTGCGTGTTGTGTGGCCAGTGTCTTGAGTGTTGCGTGGCCAGTGTCTTGAGTGCCAGTGTCTTCAGTGTTGCGTGGCCAGTGTCTTCAGTGTTGCGTGGCCAGTGTCTTCAGTGCTGTGTGGCCAGTGTCTTGCGTGTTGCGTGGCCAGTGTCTTGAGTGTTGTGTGGAAAGTGTCTTGAGTGTTGCGTGGCCAATGTCTTGAGTGTTGTGTGGTTGTGTGGCCAGAGTCTTCAGTGTTGTGTGGCCAGTGTCTTGAGCGTTGCGTGGCCAGTGTCTTGAGTGTTGTGTGGCCAGTGTCTTGAGTGTTGTGTGGCCAGTGTCTTGAGTGTTGTATGGCCAGTGTCTTGAGTGTTGCGTGGCCAGTGTCTTGAGTGTTGTGTGGCCAGTGTCTTCAGTGTTGTGTGGCCAGTGTCTTGAGTGTTGCGTGGCCAATGTCTTGAGTGTTGTGTGGCCAGTGTCTTGAGTGTTGCGTGGCCAGTGTCTTGAGTGTTGTGTGGCCAGTGTCTTGAGTGTTGTGTGGCCAGTGTCTTGAGTGTTGCGTGGCCAGTGTCATGAGTGTTGTGTGTCCAGTGTCTTCAGTGTTGTGTGGCCAGTGTCTTGAGCGTTGCGTGGCCAGTGTCTTGCGTGCTGTGTGGCCAGTGTCTTGAGTGTTGTGTGGCCAGTGTCTTCAGTGTTGTGTGGCCAGTGTCTCGAGTGTTGCGTGGCCAGTGTCTTCAGTGTTGTGTGGCCAGTGTCTTGAGTGTTGCGTGGCCAGTGTCTTGAGTGTTGTGTGGCCAGTGTCTTGAGTGTTGTGTGGCCAGTGTCTTGAGTGTTGCGTGGCCAGTGTCTTGAGTGTTGTGTGTCCAGTGTCTTTAGTGTTGTGTGGCCAGTGTCTTGAGCGTTGCGTGGCCAGTGTCTTGCGTGCTGTGTGGCCAGTGTCTTGAGTGTTGTGCGGCCAGTGTCTTGAGTGTTGTGTGGCCAGTGTCTTGAGTGTTGTGTGGCCAGTGTCTTGAGTGTTGTGTGGCCAGTGTCTTGAGTGTTGTGTGGCCAGTGTCTTCAGTGTTGCGTGGCCAGTGTCTTGCGTGCTGTGTGGCCAGTGTCTTGCGTGTTGCGTGGCCAGTGTCTTGAATGTTGTGTGGCCAGTGTCTTGAGTGTTGTGTGGCCAGTGTCTTCAGTGTTGTGTGGCCAGTGTCTTCAGTGTTGCGTGGCCAGTGCCTTGCGTGTTGTGAGGCCAGTGTCTTGGGTGTTGCGTGGCCAGTGTCTTTAGTGTTGTGTGGCCAGTGTCTTGAGGGTTGCGTGGCCAGTGTCTTGCGTGCTGTGTGGCCAGTGTCTTGCGTGTTGCGTGGCCAGTGTCTTGAGTGTTGTGTGGCCAGTGTCTTGAGTGTTGTGTGGCCAGTGTCTTGGGTGTTGTGTGGCCAGTGTCTTCAGTGTCTTGAGCGTTGTGGCCAGTGTCTTGCGTGCTGTGTGAGTGTCTTGAGTGTTGTGCGGCCAGTGCGTGGCCAGTGTGCGTGTTGTTGCCAGTGTCTTGAGTGTTGTGTGGCCAGTGTCTTGAGTGTTGTGTGGCCAGTGTCTTCAGTGTTGTGTGGCCAGTGTCTCGAGTGTTGCGTGGCCAGTGTCTTGAGTGTTGAGTGGCCAGTGTCTTCAATGTTGCGTGGCTAGTGTCTTGAGTGTTGTGTGGCCAGTGCCTTGAGTGTTGCGTGGCCAGTGTCTTCAGTGTTGTGTGGCCAGTGTCTTCAGTGTTGTGTGGCCAGTGTCTTGAGCGTTGCGTGGCCAGTGTCTTGCGTGCTGTGTGACCAGTGTCTTGAGTGTTGTGTGGCCAGTGTCTTGAGTGTTGTGTGGCCAGTGTCTTGAGTGTTGTGTGGCCAGTGTCTTGAGTGTTGTGTGGCCAGTGTCTTGAGTGTTGTGTGGCCAGTGTCTTGAGTGTTGTGTGGCCAGTGCTTTGAATGTTGTATGGCCAGTGTCTTGAGTGTTGTGTGGCCAGTGTCTTGAGTGTTGTGTGGCCAGTGTCTTGAGTGTTGTGTGGCCAGTGTCTTGAGTGTTGTGTGGCCAGTGTCTTGAGTGTTGTGTGGCCAGTGTCTTGAGTGCTGTGTGGCCAGTGTCTTGAGTGTTGTGTGGCCAGTGTCTTTTGTGTTGTGTGGCCAGTGTCTTGCGTGTTGTGTGGCCAGTGTCTTGAGTGTTATGTGGCCAGTGTCTTGAGTGTTGTGTGGCCAGTGTCTTGAATGTTGTGTGGCCAGTGTCTTGAGTGTTGTGTGGCCAGTGTCTTGAGTGTTGTGTGGCCAGTGTCTTGAGTGTTGTGTGGCCACTGTCTTGAGTGTTGTGTGGCCAGTGTCTTGCGTGTTGTGTGGCCACTGTCTTGAGTGTTGTGTGGCCAGTGTCTTGAGTGTTTGTGTGGCCAGCGTCTTGAGTGTTCTGTGGTAGTATTCTTAAGAGTCTTGTGTGGCCAGCATCTCCAAGGTGGTGTGGCCAGCATCTCCAAGGTGGTGTGGCCAGTATCTTCAAGTTGGTTTGGCCAGCATCTTCAAGGTTTGTGTGGCCAGCATCTTCAAGTTGGTGTGGCCAGCATCTCCAAGGTTTGTGTGGCCAGCATCTTCAAGATGGTGTGGCCAGCATCACCAAGGTGGTGTGGCCAGCATCTCCAAGGTGGTGTGGCCAGCATCTTCAAGTTGGTGAGGCCAGCATCTTCAAGGTGGTGTGGTTAGCATCTTCAAGGTGGTGTGGCCAGCATCTTCAAGTTGGTGTGGCCAGCATCTTCAAGTTGGTATGGCCAGCATCTTCAAGGTGGTGTGGCCAGCATCTCCAAGGTGGTGTGGCCAGCATCTTCAAGGTGGTGTGTTCAGCATCTTCAAGGTTTTGTGGCCAGTGCCTTCAAAGTTGTGTGGCCATCATCTTCAAGGTGGTGTGGCCAGCATCTCCAAGGTGGTGTGGCCATCATCTTCAAGGTGGTGTGGCCAGCATCTTCAAGTTGGTGTGGCCATCATCTTCAAGGTGGTGTGGACAGCATCTCCAAGGTGGTGTGGCCATCGTCTTCAAGGTGCTGTGGCCAGCATCTCCAAGGTGGTGTGGCCAGCATCTTCAAGTTTTTGTGGCCAGCATCTTCAAGGTTGTGTGGTTAGCATCTTCAAGGTGGTGTGGCCAGCATCTTCAAGGTGGTGTGGCCAGCATCTTCAAGTTGGTGTGGCCAGCGTCTTCAAGGTGGTGTGGTCAGCATCTTCAAGGTGGTGTGGCCAGTATCTTCAAAGTGGTGTGGCCATCATCTTCAAGGTGGTGCGGCCAGCATCTCCAAGGTGGTGTGGCCAGCATCTTCAAGGTGGTGTGGCCAGCATCTTCAAGTTGGTGTGGTCAGCATCTTCAAGTTGGTGTGGCCAGCATCTCCACGTTGGTGTGGCCAGCATCTTCAAGGTGGTGTGGCCAGCATCTTCAAGTTGGTGTGGCCAGCGTCTTCAAGGTGGTGTGGTCAGCATCTTCAAGGTGGTGTGGCCAGTATCTTCAAAGTGGTGTGGCCAGCATCTTCAAGGTGGTGCGGCCAGCATCTCCAAGGTGGTGTGGCCATCATCTTCAAGGTGGTGTGGCCAGCATCTTCAAGTTGGTGTGGTCAGCATCTTCAAGTTGGTGTGGCCAGCATCTCCAAGTTGGTGTGGCCAGCATCTTCAAGGTGGTGTGGCCAGCATCTTCAAGTAGGTGTGACCAGCATCTTCAAAGTAGTGTGGCCATCATTTTCAAGGTGGTGTGGCCAGCATCTTCAAGTTGGTTTGGCCAGCATTTTCAAGTTGGTGTGGCCAGCATCTTCAAGGTGGTGTTCCCAGCATCTTCAAGGTGGTGTGGCCAGCATCTTCAAGGTGGTGTGGCCAGCATCTTCAAGGTGGTGTGGCCAGCATCTTCAAGGTGTGGCCAATATCTTCAAGGTGGTGTGGCCAGCATTTTCAAGGTGGTGTGGCCAGCATCTTCAAGATGGTGTGGCCAGCATCTTCAAGGTGGTGTTCCCAGCATCTTCAAGGTGGTGTGGCCAGCATCTTCAAGGTGGTGTGGCCAGCATCTTCAAGGTGGTGTGGTCAGCATCTTCAAGGTGGTGTGGTCAGCATCTTCAAGGTGGTGTGGCCAGCATCTTCAAGGTGGTGTGGCCAGCATCTTCAAGGTGGTGTTCCCAGCATCTTCAAAGTGGTGTGGCCAACATCTTCAAGGTGGTGTGGCCAGCATCTTCAAGGTGGTGTGGCCAGCATCTTCAAGGTGGTGTGGCCAGCACCTTCAAGGTGGTGTGGCCAGCTTCTTGAAGGTGGTGTTGCCAGCTTCTTGAAGGTGGTGGTGATAGTGGTGGTAGTTGTGATTTTGATGGTGATGGCGATGATGGTAATGGTGATGGTGGTAATTGTGATGGTGGTAGTGGTAATGGTGGTAACGGTGATTTTGGTGGTGTCTGAGGTAATGGTGGTGGTGGTGATGATGGTGATAATGGTGACGGTGGTGGTGGTGGTTGTGATACTGGTTGTGGTGATAGTGGTTGTGGTGATGGCGATGGTAGTGAGTTTGGTGGTGATGTTGGTGGTTATGTTGGTGGTGATGTTAGTGGTGATGGTGGTGGTGATGTTGGTGGTGATGGTGGAGGTGATGGTGGTGGTGATGGTGGTGGTGATGTTGGTGGTGGTGGTGGTGATAGTGGTGGTGGTGGAGGTGGTGGTGTGGTGGTGGTAGTGGTTGTGGTGGGTGGTAATGGCGGTGATTGTGGTGGTGGTGGTGGTGGTAGTGGTTGCTTGTTGGTAGTAGTGGTGGTGGTAGTAGCAGTGGTGGGTGGTAATGATGGTGGTAGTTATGGTTGTGCAACCCATTATCACAGTAATTCAGCTAGCCACCCTGTCAGCCAACCAACAACAGCCAGTCAGAAGCCCAACAACACAGCCAGTCAGCAACCCAACAACACAGCCAGTCAGCCACCCAACAACACAGCCAGTCAGCCACCTAGCAACACAGCCAGTCAGAAACCCAACAACACAGCCAGTCAGCCACGCAACAACACAGCCAGTCAGCCACCCAACAACACAGCCAGTCAGCCACCTAGCAACACAGCCAGTCAGCCACCCAACAACACAGCCAGTCAGCCACCCAACAACACAGCCAATCAGCCACCCAACAACACAGCCAGTCAGCCACCTAGCAACACAGCCAGTCAGCCACCCAACAACACAGCCAGTCAGCCACCTAGCAACACAGCCAGTCAACCATCCAACAACACAGCTAATCAGCCACCTAATAACAGCCAGTCAGCCTCTCAAAAACACAGTCAGTCAGCCACCCAACAACAGCCAGTCAGCCACGCAACAACAGCCAGTCAGCCATCTAACAACAGTCAGTTAGTCCCAACAACACAGCTCGTTAGCCACCCAACAACAGCCAGTCAACCACCCAACAACAGCCAGTTAGCCACCCAACAACGAACCAGTCAGCCACCCAACAACAGCCGGTCAGTCACTTATCAACAGCCAATCTGCCGCCCAACTACAGCCAGTCAGCCATCCAATAATAGCCAATCAGCCATCCAACAACAGCCAATCGGCCATCCAACAACACAGCCAATCACTGCTTTCAATTATCCAAGAACCAACCACCAAGAATCCTAGCCACCCAGCCAGCCGCCCAGACACCCAATACCGCAACCAGCCTCCACTAACTACCAAGCCGCCCAAGGCACCCAGCCAGCCACCCAACACCGCAGCCAACTAACACTAACTAACTGCCAAGCCGCCCAGACACCCAGCCAGGAACCCAGCCATCCACCCAGCCAGCCATCTAACCAGCCACCCAGCCAGCCGCCCAGCACCTACAGTTGCTTCTCCTCCTCACGGAAGAGGTAAGCGCTCCAGTAGGCGACATTAAAGAGAGCAAAAACTAGAGGAAAGGTGATGCGAGCAACCACATCAATGCGTTTACTCCTGGTGGGGAACTTGGAGAGCCAGGACCGGCAGCAGTTTGTCCGTGGACCTTGAAGGTGGACCTCACACAGGTGGCCCACGCCACCCACCTCCCGGAACGGGGCCACCAGCGGCCTCTGCAAGACGCCACAGGAGACCACGTTAGATTAAACTATGTAACACAATTTTTGTTCCTGGCAAGTAAGTGCTATTTTCCAACTCCTTTTATTGCAAAACAATAGAAAATGCTCATTATTCCTTTTAAACTTTACTTTTGTGGCTTACAGGTTGAATTTTTGACAAAAAATGGCTAAATTTCAATATTTTTTGCTAGTTTTGGATGTAAAACAAAAGCATGTAATAAAATAAATAAAATGTACGTAAATTAAATATGATTTACACAAATTTTATTTTAAATTTTCTGAAACATATTTACAAAGACAAAAATGAACAGTTTTGTTATATTTGCGAGCAACAACAAATCACTTTTCCGTTTAAGTCCCCAAATGTAGTCTGCCATCATGTTTTCATTATAAGATCCATGATATCTGTGTTCAAAGTTCATTATATCTTGGTGGAAGCGCTCCCCTTGCTCCTCTGAGTATGTTCTCATATTCTCCTTGAAATTTTCAAGATGAAATTCAAGGATACGGACCTTAAGGGACATCCTACAGTCCATCTGATCACAGCTTTTACCAAGGTCTCAACAAGTCCACATAATTGTCAGCCTTGTTGTTGCTCAGAAAGCCCTGTGCTACAACAACAAAACTCTCCCAGGCTTCCTTTTCCTTCTCTTTGAGCTTCTTCGGAAATTCTGAGCACTCCATGATTTTCCTGACTTGTGGCCCAATGAAGGTGTCAGTCTTCACCTCTATCTCTGATAGCTTGGGTAAAAAAGTCTTGAAGATACTTGAAGGCTGCAAACTCTTTGTCAAGAACTGTAACAATCTGTTTCATTAGTCCTAGTTTGATGTATAATGGAGGGAACAGAACCTTCTGAGTAGCCACCAATGGTTTATGTTTGATGTTAAGTCTTCCTACTGAGAACTCAGTCCTTTGAGGCCAGTGCTTCCTCTGGTAATGTGCTGCTCTGTCTCTACTATCCCAGTGACAGAGATAACAGGGATACTTGGTAAAACCTCCTTGGAGTCCCATCAAAAAATGCTGCCATTTTGAAGTCTCCAATAACCTCCCAGCCATACTTATCACAGTTCAAAGCTTCCAGTAGAAGTTTGACACCTTTGTAGTCCTCCTTAAGATACACTGAATAAGCCAAGGGAAGAGATGGATACTTGTTCCCATTGTTCAGAAGTACAGCTTTTAGTCTTTTGGAGGAGCTGTCAATGAAGAGTCTCCACTCATCTGGGTTGCATACAATTCCAGTTGCATCAAACAGGCCTGATACATCATTACAGTATCACAACCTGTCTTCATTAGTGAAGAAGCTTGAGAAATGTTGGTGACGTTTTCTTTGGCTTGTCACTTGCACACTTTTATCCACTAAGTCTCACTCCTTGAGTCTTGAAATTAAAAGCTCAGCATTTGACTTTGTCAAACCAAGATCTATGATAAGGGCATTGAGGATTGTTAGATTTGGGTACTAAGGATTCCTCCCAACAACTGCATCTGTGACATCATACTCTTGTTCAATGTGCTCTTCATTTTCTGATTTTCTGCTCTCTTCCTCTGATGGTTGACTTCTTTCTGGAGGTGTAGGTACAGGAAGATCAGCACTGTGTGGTACTGGTGCAGTAGAAGAGGGAAGATCTGGATAAGAAATAGCAGGAGCGTTTTTCCCAGTTCGGTGGTTGTAAGGATCCACAAGGCAGAAGCAGCAATTGGTTGAGTGATCAGTGGGTTCACACCATATTCTAGGAACAGCAAAGTTCATGGCTCTTTTTTTTTCTCTATACCGTTCTGTAAAAGAACAAAAGAATTAGTTTCTGTTACATTTCATTTGAAAAATGCTCCTATTCAAGATTTTACCCTTCATATAAGTAATGACTTTCTTATCTTCCAATGTTTTCTTACAATGTTGACAAGCAACATGAGGCGCCCAGGTCTTGTCTTGGTCCACAACTGGCATGACAAAATATGCTTAGTAAGTATCACACATTTTTTTAGATGCTGTTACAGAGAACTTCTTTGCTCTTGTCTTAATGAATTGACCACATATGTAGCAGAATACATCTGGAAAATGATTGCAGCCTCTTGATGCCATTTCACTTCTGATGTGTCTTCTCAGGCAGCCAGAGCTGAACTGAATGCTAGTTTGTGAGTCCCTGTTTTTATATATGCCAAACAAAGCCCTAGAACATAATAGTTTTACATCAGTTTTTCTTGAAAGTGTTCCAGAAGTGTCCTGACCACAAAAGCAAAGTTCTGGATCAAAACTGATTTTTTATATTTTGTTTAGTTATAAAGAAATGGGAAATGATGCTTATTTCCCAGGATCACGACAACAGTGAAATTTTGTTACTCCTGGTGAGGTGATAGATGGTACCATGGTGATAGATGGTGCTATGATGATGATGGTACCATAGTGATAGATTTTACCATGGTGATAGATGGTGCTATGATGATGATGGTACCATAGTGATAGATGGTACCATGGAGACAGATATTATGGTTATAGATGGTACTGCGGTGATAGATGGTACCATGGTGATAGATGGTGCTATGATGATGATGATACCATAGTGATAGATGATACCATGGTGACAGATATCATGGTTATAGATGGTACTGCGGTGATAGATGGTACCATAGTAATAGATGTTGTCATGGTGACATATGGTAACATGGTGATAGATAGCACCATGGTGATAGATGTTACCATAGTGATAGATGGTGGCATGATGATAGATGGTACCATGGTGATAGATGGTACCATAGGGACAAATGGTACCATGGTAACAGATGGTTCCATGGTTAAAGATGGTATCATGGTGATAAATTGTGATATGATAGATGGTACCATGGTGATACATGGTGCTATGATAGATGGTACCATGGTGATAGATGGTACTGCGGTGATAGACGGTACAATGATGATAGATGGTATCATGGTGATAGATGGTGCTATGATGATGATAGTACCACAGTGATAGATGGTACCATAGTAATAGAAGTTGCAATGGTGATAGATGGTACCATGGTGATAGATAGTACCATGGTGATAGATGGTACCATAGTGATAGATGGTGCCATGGTGATAGATGGTACCATGGTGATAGATGGTACCATAGTGACAAATGGTACCATGGTAACAGATGGTTCCATGGTGATTGATGGTATCATGGCGATTAATGGTGATATGATAGATGGTACCATGGTGATACATGGTGCTATGATAGATGATACCATGGTGATGGATGGTATCATGGTGATAGATGGTGCTATGATAGTACAATGGTGATAGATGGTAAAGTAGTGGTCAATATGCCAGAGCTGTCGGTGCCAGGGTGCTATGTACAGCTGAGCTCTAAGACCCTCGGTGGGGTCTCCACCCCCTTTTTACACTAGTATTTGCTTCCCTGCTGCAGTTCCTCGGATCGAGTTTTTGGAGGTCTCCAAATTTTTCGATTTTTTTCGAATTTTTTCAATTTTTTTTTTTTTAATTTTTTTTATTTTTTCAATTTTTTTTCAAATTTTTTTTATTTTTTTTCAATTTTTATTTTTATTTTTTATTTTTTTTTCGTGCTATGGCATAATAATCCCCCTTGCTCCAATTCCTAGGATCAATTTTCTTTCATTATGAAATTCGCATGAGTAAATGAAGTGTGGAGTGTGACTTCCATAGAGTTGCTTGTAGTGTAAGCAAATTTAGTCATTATGTCCCTTATAAGAGACACGGTTTCCCTTATAAGGTATATCTCAGTGTATTATAGCTCCAGGGCCTCAGACCTACAACTCTTGATCCCATAGTTAATCCCCTGATCGATCTATTGCTCCTAATGCTCTGTATGCCTAACTACCGAATGGTATTACCTGGAGTTTACCTGGAGAGAGTTTCGGGGGTCAACGCCCCCGCGGCCCGGTCTGTGACCAGGCCTCCTCCGGGGATAACACAATTTTTTGCAGCTCTTGGGTCACATAGTGTATTTCAGCTCCTGGATTCAGTATTTACTGATAATTAGATAACCCAGGATAATCCAAAATTTCCCACTTTTTGCGGCTAAATACATATGTATTATTTAGTTAACATGTTACAGTTTAGAGCTATATTCGGTTCATATTTAATTCTATTTATGCATAATGCAATGTTATACTTATCACAATTTTATACCTACAATTTTATACCAAATACAAAGTTATTTATAATTTAATATTATACATAAAACAATGTTATACAATACAACAAAATAAGAAAATGCCATACATTTTTCATATCAAACAAGAATTACAACTTTAATGTACATCACAGGGGTAACATTGTAGGTTAGTCTCCTCCGTCTAGATGCGGTCATGTCACGATGTCCAAATGCCATGGAATGAGTGCTGTCCAAGAGAAACCTTTTATTATCAAAGGCCAAAAGGCCTCTCATTTTAATCTTTATTGTACATATATCAATCCTTTTACATTGCTGATAGACTTACATTCAAATTGTTTCTTATCAGCTTTAGTCAAAACATTTTTATACCGTGCGTAAGTTAACAATGGCATGATATGAGAGGGTATGCCCTTCCCTCTGCTGATATTATTTGTTATTCCAGCTACATTTACAGAATACATCTGCTTTCAGAGCTACTAGCTCACTAATATTTCAATCTCCCATTTCAGATTTCAATAATCCCAGTTCACTTTTCCTGCTGTCATCACATCATGGAGGGTCACTAGGGAAATATGAGAAGTCCATATATCCTACCAGTGACGTGCCATATAAATCCTTGTATTTTACACGAATCAGTGTTTGTGTACAATACTCTTACATCATCTCCATAATGCTGTTTTAACACTTTGTACCAAAAATCATACAATTTACTTTCAGCACTCTCAAAAATTTGAAAACTGAGGTAAAGAGGTTGAATAGCTATTAATTTTGGCTTGGTAAATGTACAAATCAGTCTCTCTCGGTTCAAATGTCTAATATTTTTTCAGTAAAAGGTCTTTGGCAACTGTAGTGAACGTCTTCTTATCTTCTATATATCTATATGTCTCACCATACATCGTGATATTTAGTAGTGATTTTCCATAAATAGCATTGTTAGTCAGCCTGAAAGTTTTGGACTTGATGGGGCATTGCGTGGCAGTTCTCTGTTCAATATTAGATCTAATGAACGGTTTTTACAACTTAGATTGATCATATTCATCCACGGTGTGCACCTTCCCTACCTGCAGTCCAATATTCATCAAGAGCTGAAGTAATTCCCAACTCACTAGATAATTTTTCAGTGGTAGATGACTAGCGATCAATTTAGTATTAGTTTTGGGTAACTTTTTACCTTTGTTTTTCAAAACAGATTTGCAATAAGGAGACAACATGTCTTCTATTATATTCATGTAACTAAGTATCAAACGGAGTTCATTAGTGATACCAGCTACTCCAGAATTTACTTTCTTGGTGTCACACTCAGTCCAATAACCCTTATCGCCCTCATATGAAATACTGCTTAAACCCACGTCAACGAAGGCATCCTTTTCATCATTCGATAATTTTCTTATTCACTTCTGTGGGAGTTCCTCAACCATCTCACTAGTATACAAAGAATTAAAGGCTAGACAGAGTATATGGGTCAACAACCAAAATGCTTCTGAGACCAGAGTAGCAATTTCCAACTAATTTTAGGTCACTGATAATGAATATCAAGGTTAAAATCGTTTGTTAGCTCTACTTTTCAATATACACCTACGTGTCACAACAGATTCCAACAGGCTTGTGGTAGTGTGTTTCTTACCACACTCAGTCTGACTGACCTTCATTATCGTTCCAGCAGTCATAGAAAGTGGTTGTGATGTGCAAGTTTATATTATGAGGTGAAAAGTAGATGATTTTCTTAACCAAACATGGAGGATACACCAGGTACTGCTGCTTTCTATATGAATGGGACAGCCGTGCAAGAGGTTCCCACTACATCAGAAGAGACTGGCCACCTCGACAATCATTGGAGTCTGGGATGAAAAATGTTCAACATTCACCTCTCATTGAACCAAACAAAATTTTACTACCACAACTACACATAAAACTTGGGCTCATGAAAAACTTTGCAAAAACTATAGACAAATCCGGTCAGGGATTCAAGTATTTAACATTAAAATTCCCCTCACTGAGCGACGCTAAGATAAGAAAGGGAGTCTTTAATGTTCCTCAGATTCGAGAGCTTCTTAAAGATGGTGACTTTGAGTCAGACCTTCAGGGGGAGGAGAAAGCTACTTGAGAAGCATTCAAGTTAGTGGCGAAGGGATTTCTCGGAAACAGAAGGGAAGGCAACTATGAAGAATTGGTGGAAAACCTCATCAAGGTTTGCAAGAACATGTGATGTAACATGTCACTTAAAATCCACTTTTTGAACTCATATTTAGACCTTTTTTTCGCCAGTGAACTGTGAGGCAGTTAGTGACGAACATGGTGAAAGGTTTCACCAAGATATTTCAACCATGGAAAAATGGTACCAGGGCAAATAGGGCACAAGAATGTTTGCAGACTATTGCTGCACATTAGCAAGAGATGATTCTTCAGCCCACTATAAGCGTCAAGCAAAATGGCAGAGTAGGTACGGATTAGAGTTTAAAACATACTGACACATATTGTACATTATAATAAATTAATCAAATATTACATGTCTCGTATCTTTAAACCTATAGCCAATAAGTATTTTTCAAGGTGATATTTGGATTTAGGACATGAAAATATATAAGAATTAACTAACCTCATTTAAGAAGCATGTAACTTTTCAAACATTATTGACCAATGAATTATCAGAATTGGGATTGATTAAGAGATTATCCGTTTTGGTAAACTGATTGACTGCACATGCAAATCCACCTCTGAGACTCCTTTACAGCAGGTCATATGGGAATGAATTGTGCCTAGCTTTAGTTTTTAACAAGAAGGCATCGCAGCTGAAACACGGTAAGCCTATGTAATTACTGACACCCAACTTACAAATATTTTTGAGTGCTTTACGGCACTCCATAAAGACATCAACTAAATAATCCGACATCTGTCTTCAGATATAACATCAAGTAATCGCCCAAAGTCTTACATTTCACCAACTGGAAAACCTGCTTCTTCATTGAGCTTCTTTAAACTATCGATATAGTCATAACATAGCACCTGTTTACCTCTACATAATAAGGGTATCACTTCTTTAGGTGAGTCTTTCAACATAGCCTCAGTATATCGCAATGATTTACCAGCTTTCATATGCTGGTCTGCCAAACTCAGGGTCTAACAAACTCAGGGAATCCTGAAATCTAACACTGCCTATATCCACTCTCAAGAATTTGAGTGTTTGTTTCAAATGAACCTCGATTTCATATTTATCAACTGCCAGTTTCTCTAAAATTATTCAGGAATCATATGACATGTTATGACAAAGTAAAGAAATTTGTGCATTCTGCTCTGGATCTCCATCCTGGGATGACCATAACACTTCGCGGATGACGGGGGTGTTGGCGTTACTGTACAATACTTTACTGCTGTGATGTTGAGAGGCGGTGATGGCGTTACCCCAGAATAATTTAATGGCGCAATATCAACATGTAGCCTTTTACTGGGCTGCTGGAAATCTCCCGAAGTGTTGTGATCATCCGAGGAGGAGGCGGAGGATCCAGAACAGAATGTACAAAGTTTCTTTGCAAGAGGAACACACAGAAAGCCGAGAACGAATAATTTCGACTCAATCTAAATCTGTATTTTACAACATTAAGTTATTTTGCGGTATTCTAATGCATTTTGTTGTACTGTAAAACATTGTATTATTTTGCTGTATTGTATAACATTGTATTAGGTATAAAATTGTGTTATATATAACACTGTATTATGTAAAAATAAAATTTGCAGAAACAATGCATTGTAATGATTCACCTCTGTATTCTTGTAAGCAATTAAACATGAATCTTACGTAGCTTTAAACTGTAACATGTTAACTAAATAACACATATGTGTTTAGCCGCAAGAAGTGGGAAATTTAGGATTATCCTGGGTTATTTAATCATCAGTAAATACCGAATTCAGGAACTGTAATATACTATGTGACCCAAGAGCTGTAGCATGACCGCTAATAACACGTGAGTGTTTCGTTATAAAAAACTGTGTTATTCCAGGAACATAATACCATTCGGTAGTTAGGCATTAGGAGCTATAGTTCGATCTGGGGATTAACTATGCGATCAAGAGCTGTAGGTCTGAGGCCCTGGAGCTGTAATACAATATGAGATATACCTTATAAGGGAAGCCGTGTCCCTTATAAGTGACATGATGAGTAAATTTGCTTACACTACAAACAACTCTATGGAAGTCACACTCCACACTTCATTTACTCATACTAATTTCACAATGGAAAAATATTTGATCCGAGGAATTGGAGTAAGGGGGAATATTATACCCTACCATGAGAAAATTCGAGAATTCGAAAAAAATGAAAAAAGTCGAAAATTTTTAAAAAAAATCGAAAATTTTTATTTTTTTTTTGTTTTAAAATTGGAGACTCAAAAATTCGATGCGAGGAATTGGAGCAAAGAAGGCAATCACAGCATGAAAAGGGGTGGAAACACCCACTAAGCGTCTTAGAGCTATATTGATGGTTCCACGGTGATGGATGGTACCATGGTAATAGATGACAAAATGATGATAGATGGTACCATGGTGATGGATAGTACCATGGTGATAGATGGCAAAATGGTGATAGATGGTACCATGGTGATGGATGGTACCATGGTGATAGATGGTACCGTGGTGATGGATGGTACCATGGTGATGGATGGTACCATTGTGATGGATGGAACCATGGTGATAGATGGTACCATGGTGATAGATGGTACCATGGTGATAGATGGCATAATGGTGATAGATGGTACCATGGTGATAGATGGTACCATGGTGATGGATGGTACCATGGTGATGGATGGAACCATGGTCATAAATGGTACCATGGCGATAGATGGTACCATGGTGATGGATGGTACCATGGTGATAGATGGTACCATGTTGATAGATGGTACTATGGTGATGGATGGTACCATGGTGATAGATGGTACCATCGTGATGGATGGTACCATCGTGATGGATGGTGCCATGGTGATAGATGGCACCATGGTGATGGATGGTACCATGGTGATAGATGGTACATTGGTGATGGACGGAACCATGGTGATGGATGGTACCATGGTGATGGATGGTACCATTGTGATAGATGGTACCATGATGATGGATGGTACCACGGTGATGGATGGTACCATAGAGATGGATGGTACCATGGTGATGGATGGTACCGTGGTGATAGATGGTACCATGGTGATGGATGGTACCATGGTGATTGATGGTACCATGGTGATGGATGGTACCATGGAGATGGATGGTACCATAATGATGGATGGTACCATGATGATGGATGGTACCATGGTGATGGATGGTACCATGGTGATGGACGGAACCATGGTGATGGATGGTACCATGAAGATGGATGGTACCATGATGATGGATGGTACCATGGTGATGGATGGTACCATGGAGATGGATGGTACCATGGTGATGGATGGTACCGTGGTGATAGATGGTACCATGGTGATGGATGGTACCATGGTGATGGACGAAACCATGGTGATGGATGGTACCATGGTGATGGATGGTACCATGGAGATGGATGTTACCATGGTGATGGATGGTACCGTGGTGATGGATGGTACCATTGTGATGGATGGTACCATGGTGATGGATGGTACCATGGTGATGGATGGTACCATGGTGATGGATGGTACCATGGTGATGGATGGTATCGTGGTGATGGATGGTACCATGGTGATAGATGGTACCATAGTGATAGATGGTACCATGGTGATGGATGGCACCATGGTGATGGATGGAACCATGGTGATAAATGGTACCATAGTGATAGATGGTACCATGGTGATGGATGGTACCATGGTGATGGATGGTACTATGGTGATGGATGGTACCATGGTGATGGATGGTACCATGGTGATGGACGGTACCATGGTGATGGATGGTACCATGGTGATGGATGGTACTATGGTGATGGATGGAACCATGGTGATGGATGGTACCATAGTGATGGACGGAACCATGGTGATGGATGGTACCATGGTGATGGACGGTACCATGGTGATGGATGGTACCATTGTGATGGATGGTACTATGGTGATGGATGGTGCCATGGTGATGGATGGTACCATGGTGATGGATGGTACCATGATGATAGATGGTACCATGGTGATGGATGGTACCATGGTGATGGATGGTACCATGGTGATGGATGGTACCATTTTGATGGATGGTACCATGGTGATGGATGGTACCATAATGATGGATGGTACCATGATGATAGATGGTGCCATGATGATGGATGGTACCATGGTGATGGATGGTACCATGGTGATGGACGGAACCATGGTGATGGATGGTACCATGGTGATGGATGGTACCATGGTGATGGATTGTACCATGGTGATGGATGGTACCTTGGTGATGGATGGTACGATGGTGATGGATGGTACCATGGTGATGGAAGGTACCATGGTGATGGATGGTACCATGGTGATGGATGGTACCATGGTGATGGATGGTACCACGGTGATGGATGGTACCATGGTGATGGATGGTACCATGGTGATGGATGGTACCACGGTGATGGATGGCACCATGGTGATGGATGGAACCATGGTGATAAATGGTACCATGGCGATGGATGGTACCATGGTGATGGATGGTACCATGGTGATAGATGGTACCATCGTGATGGATGGTACCATCGTGATGGATGGTACCATGGTGATGGATCGTACCATGGTGATGGATGGTACCATGGTGATGGATGGTGCCATGGTGATAGGTGGCACCATGGTGATGGATGGTACCATGGTGATAGATGGTACCATGGTGATGGACGGAACCATGGTGATGGATGGTACCATGGTGATGGATGGTACCATTGTGATAGATGGTATCATGATGATGGATGGTACCATGGTGATGGATGGTACCATAGAGATGGATGGTACCATGGTGATGGATGGTACCTTGGTGATAGATGGTACCATGGTGATGGATGGTACCATGGTGATTGATGGTACCATGGTGATGGTTGGTACCATGGAGATGGATGGTACCATAACGATGGATGGTACCATGATGATGGATGGTACCATGGTGATGGATGGTACCATGGTGATGGATGGTACCATGGTGATGGACTGAACCATGGTGATGGACTGAACCATGGTGATGGATGGTACCATGATGATGGATGGTACCATGATGATGGATGGTACCATGGTGATGGATGGTACCATGGAGATGGATGGTACCATGGTGATGGATGGTACCGTGGTGATAGATGGTACCATGGTGATGGATGGTACCATGGTGATGGACGGAACCATGGTGATGGATGGTACCATGGTGATGGATGGTACCATTGTGATGGATGGTACCATGGTGATGGA
>NC_091302.1:34525410-34610410 GCF_038502225.1 Cherax quadricarinatus | reverse complement strand
GACCCCACCTGGTGTCTTAAATTCTCATGACCTGACCCCACACTGGTGTCTTAAATTCTCATGACCTGACCCCACACTGGTGTCTTAAACACCTGACCCCACACTGGTGTCTTAAACATGACATACACTGGTGACTTAAATTTTCATGACCTGACCCCACACTGGTGACTTAAATTCTATTGACCTGACCCAACACTGGTGACCCAAGATCTCCATGACCTGATCCCCACACTGGTGACTCAAGATCTCCATAACCTAACCCCACAATGGTAACTTAAATTCTCATGATCTGATCCCACACTGGTGACACATGATTCCCATGACCTGACCCCACATTGGTAACTCCTAACTCACAATTACATCTCACAAACGGAGGTGAAAACATAAGAAAGCCTACGAGGCTCATGCTGGTCATGTCCTTACTCAACCTGGAATCCAGCTTCTCTACTCGTTCTTCCAGTCCAGTGTTGAGAGGGTGACCGTCTCAACACACAATCCAGCTATATAAACCAAGAGTTTCTAATTTTGCAATTAATAACCAACAATTACAGAAGCTTGGAATTATAAAAAACAACAGCAAATCCAAAACTGATCCGGTAATAGAGAGGAAGAAAAAATCCTGTAATTGACAGGGAAAAAAAGGGAATTTATTTTCTTTAAATAAGATAAAGGATAATAGTGAGAGAAAATATAAAAAGAGACATAAAAAAAAGAGAATTTAAGGGTGAATGACCTTTATAAAGGTTCAGGGGGAGAGGAAAATGTATGAACAGATAACCAGGACGTAAGAGAGTGCAGCTGATGACGACCTTTCGCTCCGACTTGGACAATTAAGTAGTGACTAGTTAAAGGTACAAGTCGGAGCGAAACGTCGTCAAAAGTTTCATTCTGGTGTGTGCGGGTTATTTGTGTATTGTTCCAGTCACGGTGTTGTGTCTTTTTGACCTTCAAGAAAATGTATAGAAAACCTGAAGATTACATTATATGTGAAAAACTAAAGTGATGAAAATCTGGAAGTACAGAAGAGAGGAAGATCTAAACAATAGGCAATAGCTCTCTCTCTCTCTCTCTCTCTCTCTCTCTCTCTCTCTCTCCTATATCCTTATATATAATATGAAACATCAATAAAGTTCAAGGAATATTTTTTTTTCCTTTCTATTTTACAAAACCAAAAACCACAGCTGTAACATACCATAGCAAAGGCTGGAACACCATTTTCCATCTGAAAAGTATGTACATATAAATGAACTTCTTGTAAATATATATTGTAAACTTATCTAAAATATATTTGATTAGATTAGGCCAAATTTAATTGCGCTTGTTATAATAAGGTTAGGCAAGTTTTCTAAGGTACTTTTGGTACAAAATTATTAATTTTTACATTTGTATAAATGAAAAAATATATCAATAAACGGACTTAATTTTAAATGACTTCTTGCTACTTGACCAGTTTTACCTATTCGGCACGATATATATATATATATATATATATATATATATATATATATATATATATATATATATATATATATATATATATATATATCGTGCCTAATAGGTAAAACTGGTCAATTAGCAAGAACTCATTAAGTCCATTTATTTATATATTTTTTTCATTTATACAAATGTAAAAATTAATAATTTTGCACCAAAAGTACCTTACAAAACTTGTCTAACCTTATTATAACAAGCGCAAATAAATTTGGCCTAATCCAATCAAATATATTTTAGATAAGTTTACAATAACTTAATAATGAACAAACACAATGAAATATATTTTTTTCGTTAGGTCCAGAACGATTTTTGCGAAATTACTGCATACACAAATTTTCGCTTGACTTATTCGGCAAGAAGAGCTTTGCTTTTTATGCCAAAATTGCAAGTTTTACCCATTTGGCACGACATTATATATATATATATATATATATATATATATATATATATATATATATATATATATATATATATATATATATATATATATATATATATATACATATATATATATATATATATATATTACTTAAAGCTATAATTCAACGTGAAAATTATCTCATTTTTTCTTATGGTAAATTTATGTATGAAAGTTTGAGAGAAACATGAAAATAGTGAAGAAATTTACTCATACTGTAATAATACTAGACATTAGGAGATATATACCAAGTACCAGGCGATATATTCCTGGTGCCAGAGGATATGTACCTGGTGCCAGAGGATGTATAACTGGTTGCAGAGGATATATACCTGGTACAAGAGGATATATACCTTGCACAAGAGGATATATACCTTGCACAAGAGAATATATACCTTGCACAAGAGGATATATACCTTGCACAAGAGGATATATACCTGGTACAAGAGGATATATACCTTGCACAAGAGAATATATACCTTGCACAAGAGAATATATACCTTGCACAAGAGGATATATACCTTGCACAAGAGGATATATACCTGGTACAAGAGCATATAAGCCTGGTGCCTCAGTATATTTATCTATACCACCCGAATGATTCATAACAAGAGACTAGCTTATAATAAAGTTAAAAGGAGAGCTTCACAGAGCGTGTACTGGGACCAAGACTGATGTAGGCTGTGAAAACTGAATGAAAATCCTTTGAATAATATACGGAACCTTTAAACATAATGATAAACATTCCGAGGTTTAAAACATTTCATTGGACGTCTCCAAGTAACGTTTTAGCTAATTTCGGATTAGCAATGATGACGCAATCGCCTCCGACAGACCGAGAACGTCAGATACTTAATTTTTTCGGAGATTTGAATTGCGTTCTGTGAGAATAAGAGTCACTGTCCTTACCACTGCGCCAGCATAGGTCCAGCACTGCTCCAAACGTCTCTTAAGATTTCATATTTCAGTTACCTATCTGTGTCTTTATCTAGTGTTGTTTTGTGATGGACAAAAGTTATCTAGAGTGTGATGTAGCGAAAGTTGTTAACTAGAATGCTTTAAAATTGGTACAAATGAGGTACATTGGATTCAGATTGATTCTTCATACAGATTTTTTTAATTGATTTACTTGAAGTCTACAGCATTTCACTTTGCGACCATTACAAACATGCATTGAAATTTTAATAAGGTTAGTTATTGGAAAAATTTTTTTGGAAAAATCTATTTTTTAATTTCGTATTGCGAAAATACCACAATAAGAAAACTATAAATGAAAATATGCAAGTAAAGCCAAAACAAAAGAAAAAAATATGTAAAACAGATAAATATAAATATATACCCCCAAGAACGAGACAGAAAAATACCTTACAAGCTTCAAACAAATAAAAAAATGAAAAAAAATATCTGAAAAACCAAGTGTATATACATGGAAACTTATACATTTCTCAGTGTTTTTACACAGAGATGAGAATATCTCTCACTATCTATGCTCTGAGAGGCGTATATCCCTGAGAGTGCACTCTGATTGTTGGTGTACACACAGCCTTTATAATGCACACACACACACACACACACACACACACACATACGGTTCCTAGACCAAGACAGAACAAGAACACAACTACAGCAGCTGAGGGGAGGACACAAGCGAAAGGGACTAGAAAAAGAGACAAGGTCAAATTCAGCAAAGGACAACCTGAGCAGGGCAGAGCAACAAGCACAAACACACACACAACCAAACACACTATCCCAACACAAACCACAATTCGCACTCACAGCCCCCACCCCACACTACGCTGTAGAATACAACAGCACAGGTTCCCCACCCTCACAGACATCCCACAGAACACAGTGTTGGAGAGGAAACTGAAGGTATGGTATACCAATGCTGATGGAATAACGAATAAATAACGAATAAGTGGGAGGAGTGGCACGAAAGGGTCAAAGAGCATCACTGGACGTTATAGCTCTCACAGACACCAAGCACACAGGAATGATAACAGATGCCATCTTTCCATCGGGATATCAGATCCTGAGGAAAGACAGAGGGAGCAGAGGGGGTGGAGGAGTGGCACTGCTCATCAAAAACCGATGGGATTTTGATGAACTGGAGAGAGGAGACAGAGGAGAAGCAAGATACTACATAATAGGAACACTTCAGCTTGGAGGTCCCAAGGTGGTAATTGCAGTGATGTATAACCCTCCACAGAGTAGCAGGAGGCCAAAGCAAGAGTATGACGAGAGCAATAGAGCGATGGTTGACACACTGGTTGAAGTGTCCAGAAGGGCTCATGTGAGCAGGGCAAAGCTGCTGATTATGGGTGACTCCAATCACCAGGCAATCGACTGGGAGAACCTTGAGCCACATGGGGGCCCAGAAACGTGGAGGGCTTAGATGATGGAGGTGGTACTGGAAAATCTCATTTACCAACACGTAAGAGACACTACTAGAGAGAGAGAGAGAGGAGAGGATGAGCCAGCAAGACTGGACCTAGTATTCACCTTGAGTAGTGCAGATATTGAGGCCATCACATATGAAAAACCCCTCGGGGCCAGTGATCACGTAGTTCTGGGCTTCGAATATATAGTAGAGTTACAAGTGGAGAGGTAAGCAGAAAGGGCAGGACGAACGAAGCCAAACTACTAGAGAGGGGACTACACAGGCATAAGGAATTTCCTGCATGCGGTTCAGTGGGACAGAGAACTGGCAGGGAAGTCAGTAAACGAGATGATGGAATATGTGACAACGATATGCAAGGAAGCTGAGGAGAGGTTTGTGCTTAAGGGGAACAGAAATAATGAGAAAGCCAGGATGAGCCCTTGGTTCATCCAAAGGTGTAGAGAGGCCAAAACCATGTGTGCTAGAGAATGGAAGAAGGCAAAGGACCCAGGAGAATAAGGAAAACACTCGTAGAGCCAGAAATGAATATGCGCAGGTAAGAAGGGAAGCCCAATGACAATATGAAAATGACATAGCAGCGAAAGCCAAATCTGACCCTAAGCTGTTGTACAGCCACATCAGGAGGAGAACAGTCAAGGACCAGGTAATCAGGCTTGAGGAAGGAAGGAAGGGAGCTCACAAGAAACGACCATGAAGTATGATAGGAGCTCAACATGAGAAGCAAAGAAGTGTTCACAGAGGGGACAGAAGAGACTCCAGAAAGACGGAGATGTGGGGTGCACAACCAAGTATTGGACACAATAAATACAACCAAGGAAGAAATGAAGAGGCTGCTAAGCGAGCTGGATATCTCAAAGGCGATGGAGCCGGATAACATCTCTCCATGGGTCCTGAGAGAGGGAACAGAGGCGCTATGTGTATCACTAACAATAATCTTCAGCACATCTATCGAAACAAGGCAACTACCTGAGGTATGGAAGACAGCAAATGTAGTCCCAATTTTTAAAAAAAGGAAACAGACAAAAAGTATTAAACTACAGACCAGTGTCACTGACATGTATAGTATGCAAAGTCGTGGAAAAGATTATCAAGAGAAGAGTGGTGGAGCACCTAGAAAAGAATGAGCTTATCAACGACAGATGGCAGGGTTTCAGGGATGGGAAATCTTGTGTCACAAACCTGCTGGAGTTCTATGGCAGGGTGACAGCAGTAAGACAAGAGAGAAAGAAAGGGATGGGTAGACTGCATTTTCTTGGACTGTAAGAAGGCGTTTGAGACAGTCCCAAACAAGAGATTAGTGCAAAAGCTGGAGGACCAGGCAGGGATAACAGGAAAGACACTGCAGCGGATCAGGGAATACCTGTCAGAAAGACAACAGTGAGTCATAGTGCTTGGCGAGGTGTCAGAGTGGGTGCCTGTGAAAAGAGGGATCCCACAGGAGTCTATCCTAGATCCGGTACTGTTCCTGGCATTTGTGAATGACATGATGGAAGTTACTTTGTGCTGTACGGTGTAGATAAGCATTTACCATGTGAGTTGTTATATTCTAATCTGAAACCAAATTACAACCCTGATGATTTCATAGCAACTAGTACCAGCTTAGCTCAAGATTTTTTAGAAGAATCCGAGAAACACTTCATAAATCAACAGCAGAACTAACAAGAGTCACTAATACTCGAGCAAAACCAAGCAAATTTAAAGTAGGTTCGAGAGTTATGCTGACTAATTTTAATAAAACATCCGCAATGCCTAAGCTCGATCAAAAGTTGGTTGGTCCATATCGAGTAGTCGAACATATCAATGGCAATAAGTATAATTTTAGAGAAATCAGTACTGGTCAGTATGAACTTATGAAGTTAGTATGCAATGAGGATGAGGTCCCTGACAACCAGACTAATGTGACAGACTCTGACAATCCTCCTGACTCTGTACCCTCTACCTCTAACAACCAGACAGACGAACAACTGATTGTCATTATTCCCTATGTATGCGACAAGTATTGAGAAACCCTCCAAGTATCATTTGTAAATATCAATTCAGATCCTCCTCAACCATGGCATGTGTTAGTCATTGCAACAGATTTCGATCCCCCTAGAGATGATGACCACTCTGCATATGTAAATCTCACCCTAGCAGAATTGGGGTTAGATATAAATAATCTCTATAGATAGATAATGTAGTTTAAGAGAATCTTTCAACTGTATGTTTACCATATCAACTTACTGATGTCCAAAATTTTTTTGTGTGTGTTCACATTTTCTCTGAATTCTGAGATTTGACAGTAAAAGACTTACTTGCACAAAGTCTGCCTTTTCTGTTAAACACTTCTTCTTTGTAAATATATTTCCTCAGAATGCGTAGATCACATGAATACAGATCAATCGATCATTTCTATCTCTTATTATACTATCCCACCAATGATTCTATCAATTACCATGAATTATGATATATCATACTTGTAATGCCTTACAGTTTGTTATCATCCTTAAGTATAGTTCTTATGTTCTACTGTTGTGTACTTTGATATTGCAAAGAATCAGCCCAGGGCCAAGATGCCTTAGTTTATAGTATGTATTAGTAGCTGTATGTCAGATGCCATACGTTAACGTGGCCGAGCTGTCAGTAGTGTCACTGATTACTTGTGTAATATACTTAGAAAATCCCAGCTATGTTATAGATAGACTTCCTGGCTAGTTGTGACTTCACGAGCCACTCACATGTCAGTGGCTAGCCAAAGGCATCCCTCTCAGTTCCCAGCAAGGCAAGCCCTGGGTCTTTCCCTCAAGACTCTCAATATACGCCTCCTAGAACATCCTACGAGTGTATCCTTCCACCTATATCCCCTTGGAACCAACCATGACACAGAGGTGTCCCTGTTTGCAGATGACGTGAAGTTGATGAAAAGAATTCAATCGGACGAGGACCAGGCAGAACTACAAAGGGATCTGGACAGGCTGCAGGACTGGTCCAGAAACTGGCTCCTGGAGTTCAACCCCACCAAGTGCAAAATAATGAAAATTGGGGAAGGGCAAAGAAAACAGCAGATGGAGTACAGTCTAGGGGGCCAGAGACTACAAACCTCACTCAGGGAAAAGGATTTTGGGGTAAGCATAACACCGGGCACATCTCCTGAGGCGCACATCAACCAAATAACTGCTGCAGCATATGTGCGCCTAGCAAACCTAAGAACAGCATTCCGACATCTTAATAAGGAATCATTCAGGACACTGTACACCGTGTACGATAGGAAGTACTTTTTTCAGTCACAGAGTTGTCAGGAAGTGGAATAGTCTGGGAAGTGATGTAGTGGAGGCAGTATCCATACATAGCTTTAGGAAGAGGTCTGATAAAGCTCACAGAGCATGAAGAGTGACCGAGTAGCGACCAATGAAGAGGCAGGGCCAGGAGCTATGACTTGACCCCTGCAACCACAAATAGGTAAGTACAATTAGGTGAGTACACACACTCACTCACTCTGAAAAGTATATAACAGCAGAGGTCAAAACAGAGCAGAAGTTAGTCCACAGCCGCTTAAGAAAAAAAAAAAGACTGAAGGAGCAGGTGATAATGCTGAAGAAGGAGGAAGGACCTCTGACCGAGAATGAGAGAGAAGTATGGGAGGAGCTTTGCAATAAAATATTCAAAGAGGTCTTTACTGAAGAAAGTGGTGAGTTACCAGAAAACACTTCAATCAGACCAGATCAACAGATGCTAGGAGAAATAAACACAACAAATGAAGAAGAAGCGATGTGGCTACAAAGTGAGTTTGATGTACAAAAGCAATGGGACCAGATAACACACACAAATAACCCGCACATAGGAGAGAGGAGCTTACGACGACCTTTCGGTCCGACTTGGACCATTTACAAAGTCACACTAACAAAAAGGAGAGAAGGAGGCAGTATATATAGGCCAGCAGACAGGGACGGGACAAGAAAAGTAGTAGGAAAGGAAGAAGAGAAGTAGTGACAGAGGTAGTAGCACTTCAAGGGAACTAGGGGCCTTCAGAGGGAAGGAATAAAATCACAGAAGGGGGAAAAATAATAGTAATGGACCAAAAACCCTAGGCAAAAGAAAGAAAACCCAAAGGAGAAAGAGGAAAGAGGAAAGAGGAAAGGGCAAGAGGGAGAAGGGGGAAAAGGCATCAGGTTAAGTCACTGGTGTTCTGAAGTTTGGAGAATTTTACAATGTAATGGGAAAGGAAGGTATCTACAGAGATAAAGCCAGGACTAATATTCATACAAGGAAAGTTGTGTATAAGGGAGGATTCAACCAGACGGCGAGTGTGAAAGTAGGGTAGACAGTTTTAGCAGAAGACCAGTCAATAGGATGAATGTGATCTCTGAAATGACAGAAAAAAACATTGTTGGTGTAGGCAAGCCTAACACTACTTTTGTGCTCCCTAAGTCTATCAGAAAGAGAACGGCCAGTTTCTCCAAAGTACTGTAGAGGACAAGTGGAACAAGAAATAGAGTAGACACCAGGAAAATCTACAGTTTAATAGTTCTGATATGTATGCTTTCCATACAGTTTAATAGCTCTGATATGTATGCTTTCCAAAGTTCAGAAAATAGTAAGGAAAAGGATATTGGAGAACTTGGAAAGATTCTTTACAGAAAACCAGCATAGATTTAGGGAAGGAAAATCCTGTTTTACATATCTGCCTAAGTTCCACGACGAAGTCAGAAAGAGTTAAAACAACAAAGACAGGACTGGGCAGACTGCATGTTCTTGGACTGCAGGAAAACATATGATACAGTATCGCTCCAGAGATCAGTCCAGAAATTCGAGGAAAATGCAAGGTTAAAATGCTGAATGTGTCGGTAGGTCAAGGAGTATATGAATGACAAGACGGAGAGTAACAGTAAGGAATGAGATATTAGGATGGGATAAATTAAAGAGTGCGGCTTTCGCAAGGAACAGTCTTAAGACCACTACTGTTCCTAATATTCATAAATCCCCTTTCAGAGTGAATTGAGTCTTATGTGTCATTGTTTACAGATGATGTAACACTAACAGAAATAAAAATACCAGGAGAGAACAGCGATTAACTTCAGAGAAACTCAACAGACTTCAGATATATTCTGATAAGAGGACTCTCTAGCTCAGCCTGGATAAATGCAAGGTCATACGAATTGGAGAAGGTGAGGGAAGACTGGACACGGAGTACAGCATGGACAGGGAGATGCTGCAGATATCAGAGAGCGAAAATGACCTGGAGTGTATATAACACCTAAGTATAGAGCCGGAAATACATATAAACCTTTTAATGCCAGAGGTATACACAAGTTTAACAAACCTCAGAATAACATTCAAAAATTTGAATAAAGAATTATTCACAACCTTATATACGACATATGTTAGGCCAGTCACTGAGCATCCGGCCCCAACATGGCGTCCACACCTGATAAAGTGTGCGAAGACGGTTGGGAAGGTTCAAAGGTTTGCTCCCAGGGTAGTACCAGAAATGAAAGGAATGCACTATGAGGAGAGGATGAAAAAGCTGAACCTGACAACCCTGGCGGAGAGAGGAACACTGGGAAACATGATTACGAAATATGAAATTTTAAGGGGAATGGATAAGGCGGATAGGACAGAATGAATTAAGGGGACCAGGATCAAGGGGACACAGGTGGAACCTGAAGACACAGATGAACCATTTGGATGTAAAGAAGTATTTATTTAGTCTCATGTTTGTTAAAAAAATGGAATGGCTTGGATGAGGCAGTGGTGGAGGCAAACTCAGTGCACAGCTTCAAGAGTAGATATGATAAGGAACAAGAATGTAGAAATAAGCGATGCCGATGAAAGTAGTCTAAGAGGCGGGGCCAAGAGCTGATTCTCGACCTCCCGGAAATAGAACTCGGACAGCACAGGCATGTGCCCCCCCCCACACACATAAACTGGATACAATACAAGCAATGGGAGACGAGAAGAAGCTGCAGAGCGAGCTAGATACCTCAAAAGCCAGGGGACCGGACAACATCTTACCAAGCGTTCCGCGATAGGAAGCAAAGAAACTATATTAAAACATTAGCAGTGATCTTCAAGAAGACAACTGAAACAGGGCGACTGCCAGAGGTCTGGAATATGACGAATGGTGTCCCAGTATTTATGAAAAGGAACAGAGAGGTGGCAATGAAATACAGGCCAGAGTCACAAACATGCATAGTCTGTAAGATTATGGAGAAGATTATCAGGAAATGGTAAATCTCGTCTCACAGATTTTCTAAAATTCTATAACAAGGTAAGAAAAGTTAGGCAGGAGAGTATTCCACAAGAGACTGATACAAAAATTAAGGGAGCAGACAAGAATAATAGGTGAAACACTACAGTGAATCAGGGAATACTTAACTGGAAGGAAACAACAAGTTATTTTACAGATGTGAGAATGGGCGAGTGTGACGAGTGGGGTTCCACAAGTGTCAGTACTTGAACCAGTGCTGTTTCTTGTATATGTGAACAACATGACAGAGAAAATCCTGTCAAAAGTGTCTCTGCAGATGATGTGAAATCAGTGAGGTGAATACAAACAAAAGTAGACTAGGAAAATCTAAAAATGTATCTGGACAAGCTGCAGGATTGGTCTGACAAAAGACTTAGAATTTAACCATGCTAAATGCAAAGCTATGGAAATCGGAGAAAAGTATAGACGACCAAAAACATAATACAGGATCCGGGGACAAAGGCAGCAAACCTCCTTGAAATGTAGTTTTCAGAAACATCAGCAAGGAGGCATTCACGACATTATACATGACATATTTCAGTCCCATCTTTGAGCATCCATCTGAAAAAGCATGAAAAGAAGCTGGAAAAAATGTAAAAAAAATTCAACAAAATTAGTCCCGGAGTTGAGGGGTATGAGCTATGAGGAGAGAAGCTAAACTTGACGATACTAGAAGACAGAAAGACTATAGGTGACATGATTACGACGTATAAAATACCGAGGGAAATTGACGGGGTGGACAGAAAGAGTGCGTTTGAGAGGCGAGACTCAAGTACACGAGAACACAGCTGGAAGTTAAAAATGTAGATGAATCAGAGGGATGTTAGGAAATGCCTTTTTAGCCTTAGAATGGTCAGAAAGTGGAATGACCTAGACAGCGAAATGGTAGAGGTAGGATACAAACATAGTTTTCAGAGTAGGCATGACAAGGCTTACGGAGCTAGAAGAGTGAAACCAACAGCGGCTAGTAATGGGGTAGGGTGACGAACTGAGACTCGACCCCTGCAACTTTGACTATAATTAAATGAGAACTATAATTAAATGTGTGTGCATACACACACATTTTTTTATTCATGTGAAGCGTTAAACCCGTATGGGTCATTCAGCTCATTGAGTGGCAGAGGCTCGATCCTCTTTCAGACACATTACCATTCATAATTTGCACTGGAAGCATACAAGTCAATTAACCACTCAAAAGACAATATAAGACTCACCCTATCCCGTACCAGACTGGAGTAGTCGGCTATGTGGTTGTCGTCGAGGTAGTTGTTGTGGTGATGGTCATGGTCGTGGTCGTGGGCAGCCATGGCAGCTGCTGCTGCTTCAAAGGCCTCAACAGCTGCCTGGTTCTCCATGTCCCAGCGGCGCTCCTGCTGTTGTTGTTGCTGCTGCTTCTTTGCCTTATCTTGCTGCAGGTCTGAGCGCGAGGCGTAGTTAACCAGCGCGAACTCCAGCAGGGCTCCGAACACAAAGGTAAGACACACCCCCGTCCATACGTCGATGGCCTGAGGGGAGACGAGTTTTGCTTATCAGACTTGGATACATCAATAGTGTGCGGCTGTTACGGCCCCCTGCCAAACTAGCGGTTAAATAGTTAACCTGCCTGCCGGCAGTACCACTGGGTACGTCATCATACCCATTGTGGGGACTGCTGAGCCGGCCTTAGAGCATTATGTACCTGAGCACCTCACGGTACGCATGTAAGCATTAAGTACCTGAGCACCTCACGGTACGCATCTAAGCAGTAGGTACCTGAACATCTAATGGTACACATCTACTGGCTTTAGAAGCAGTAGGTACCTGAACACCTAATGGTACACATCTACTGGCAGTAGAGTATTCTACTGGCTTCTACTGATTTTAGAAGAACCGCTCACCGCAGCTCACTGAGTCGTTGGCCTCAGTTACTTGACGGCCGCATTCAGTGAGCTTGCAGCATGGTGTTCGGCAAGCAGGATTAACCAAACCTCCTTGCGGTGTCAACTGGTCTTGAAGGCGGTAGATAGTACTCACCAGACCATCTTACGGTGTACTTCTACCGGCCTTAGAGAGTATTTACAGGACTACCGGTGATGTCTGGGGACTCACCGCCTACGCAGGTCAACTGTGAGCCGGAGTCATCTGATGCTGTTTTAGTGGGACATTACATGAAGAAAAGGTTGGAGTGTTACACTGAACTGGGCTAGGACCGTAGTGTGACACTTAGGGAAGTATGATGGAGTGGAACACTGAGATATGCTACAGGACAGTAGTGGAACACTGAGAAGAAAAGGGTGTCTTGTGGCACTGAAGATGGCCTGGTTGTAGTGTACACTGAATAGTGTCATGTGACTGGTCTCTGATAAGAGAGACGCTGTGGGTGATAGTGTGCGACGCAGAGACAAGGGTGTCAAGAATGACACAGTAGAGATATTGTGTATGACGCAGAGAAAAGGGTGTCGTGTGACACGGAGAGTAGGAGTGTCGTGTGACACAGAAAAGGGTGTCTAGTGGACACGGTTGAGCAGGAGCGTAATCGGAAGAAAGGGTGTCAAGTGACACAGTTGAGAGGGAGCATCACAACACACCACAGATAAGTGTCGTGAGAGACACGGAGCGTCAAATGTTATTTATAATTTAGTTAGTTAGTTAAAGATAGCCGGTATTCTCCCGGCCCCTCCCGGCCCGGGTCATTAGGGTGTCGTGAGACACGGAGTTGACTATAATTTATTATTATACAAATGTTATTTATAATTTATTATTTTACCATAGATATATTATTTTAAGATGCTAATAATTTATTATTGTAACATGTATATATATTTTAAATACCTCTAGACCAAAGATTGATATTTATATTACATTAAAGATTAATTGATTTTAATGTTGTATTTATTACAAAATGAGTAAACCCACCATCTTCAAAAATCACTTTTTTGTAATATATGGGGGCCTGTCTGGGAGGATAGTGATCATTGAGAATGATTTCTATGATCATATCCGGGATGACGGTTCGGGGTGCATATTACATTAATCTTTGTGTGTCGGTCCTTTTGTGGTGGGGGTGTTACGGCCCCCTGCCAAACTAGCGGTTAAATAGTTAACCTGCCGGCCGGCAGTACCACTGGGTACATCATCAAACCCATTGTGGGGACTGCTGAGCCGGCCTTAGAGCATTAAGTACCTGAGCACCTCACGGTACGCATCGAAGTAGTAGGTACCTGAACACCTAATGGTACACATCTACTGGCTTTAGAAGCAGTAAGTACCTGAACAGCGGCTATCATCTTCTATATCGTAGTCACCGTGGGAACAAAAGCTGGCTATGTTTTCTAAAATATTCCATCATACAGGATGAGTTACATACGTGCAATGTTTTATATGATTACATAATGGGAACAATAGCATGTTTATATGTCATATTCCATTTCATGGGATGAGTGATAGACCTGGGATAATATATTCCACAGTTACGTAGTGAGAGAGTGAGAAAGGCAGTGAGAGGGTGGATAAGACAGTGCGAGGGTGAGAAAGGCAGTGAGAGGGTGGATAAGACAGTGAGACGGTGAGAAAGGCAGTGAGAGGGGATTGAGAGACAATGAGAGGGGAGTGAGAGACAGTGAGAGGCTCGTCTTCTAATTAAAAGAAGACTGGCATTGCTAATGAAATATGTATTTGCCGTTTTTTTTAAATGGCATACTAATATTTTACATTTAATAACTGGAATATATCTCTTTTGAAAGGTTTTAATGGGTTAATTCATCTTATAAAAAGGAGGAGTCATTTTCTGAGTGCAAATTTGTCATTTAACTATCAAAGTTAACAAAGCTGGAACTACTGGACTATGGTGTAACTGGAGAATGCATCTTCAGGTCGGCTTCAGTCTTTTAACATTGATATGTTTTTCTTCAAGGAAGCTTTGCCTTGATTTCGAGTTATGTTATTTAGATTAATATGTTTATTATGCGTCCCATACCCATGGTGTGGGTGGTAGTCAGTAACATAATTGGGCACATAATAAGTCCAGGGACTGGGTCCCAATGTTTTAATACGTAAACAAGTTACAGGAGTAATGAACTATTTACAAATTAATTATCTTCAAACAATGGTGATGAGTTGTTACTATAGACATGAATTTAGCAGCAAAAACATTACAGTGTTATGACTTATTAATATCCTATGTTATGACTTAATTATATCCTATGTTATGACTTATTTATATCCTATGTTATGACTTATTTATATCCTATGTTATGACTTATTTATATCCTATGTTATGACTTATTTATATCCTATGTTATGACTTATTTATATCCTATGTTATGACTTATTTATATTCTATATTATGACTTATTTATATCTAATGTTTAGTAAGGTGTGGTTGAATTTAAACTGGATTAATAAGTTAGGAGTTATTTACAATAAGCAAAGTCAAGGCATTTTTGTAGAATAGCTGGTATTAGGCCCATTTTGAAGTTTACTGACGTTTGTGAATCAGTAGTCTCTGAATTCGTGATTTTTTTCGCACTCAAGCGCGTATTGACAGACTAAGACAAAGTTTACACTTGGCTATGTCTGCATCAACAAGTGAGGTAAACTGTCAGAGGCACTTGTAGCTGTGCAACAGTGACATCCAAGAGTCTGCTGAGTATGTTGCTCCTTCATGCACATGTAGCTCCTCTTGTATGATAGTCATGATAGACATCTTCGGTGCTCATATTTAACTGCATTAGAAACTTATGCCTCACCTTGAAGGTTAGTAACCCAGGATAAACCAATAAAGACACTTTATGGATTATTTCTCTTGGGGATCTTTGATCCTCTTTCACGGGATACGACACAGAACAGTCGCGTAAGACGCAGGTACCTACTTACTGCTAGGTGGACAAGGGCAACACGGCAAAGAAAACATTTCCAACATTTTCACTAGGTGGAAAGGGGGCAACAGGAACAAGAAAACATGTTCAATGTTTCCGTTTTTGATGGAACAGAACCCAGGTCCTTCAGATGAGTCGTGTCTACACTAAATATAACGGGCTCAGATACTTTCTTTAGACTAATTAATGCATCATATCTACTAATATATACACATTACTATACACTAGAAAACATTTTTCACTGCTACAGTGTGGAAATATATTAGAAATAACAAAAAGGTACAGTACCGTGACTAGAACAATACACAAATAAATATTTAACAGTCATACATATTTATATTAGAGACACACTATGTAGAAACTGTGTATCATGTCAAGACAAAACCATTCTCTTTACTAAATTTACAAATTGTTATGCTGTATAGTCCTTGTGGCTTAGCGCTTCTTTTTGATTATAATAATAATAATAATACAAATTGTTATATTCTCAAATATTTTGAACTACCTCACAATTGTAAATCTATTTAATCACTACAGTTACCTAACTTTAATATCAGTATGCTCCGTAACCTGTGTCAATGTATAGTAAGAATTAGTATTAGTCTGCTCGAAATGCCTAGGAATGCCAGTGGCCTTCTTTGTAATTAATATTTTGTATGTAAACGACACAGTGTAATTAATATTGTATAATATGTAAACCCCACATTGTAATCTTTGCAGAGAAATAAACACTTCAATTTCAATTTCAATATGTGATGAGGAATGTATTAAGGATAACCTAACTAAGATTACCTTAAATTAATTTAGTTTTCTTTTATTTGTCGTCAAAGAAAATTGATTGATTTTATGGTAAACCTTTACGTTATAGATATTTTATAGGACTTTAATTTCAGCTCATGGATCCAGCATTTTTATCATTATGTAAGAAAATTAACACCCATGTGATGATGGGCAACATGTGTAAGGAAACTAACTCCCGGGTACCTACTTACTACTGGGTGAACATAGACAAAATGTGTAGGGAAATAAAAGAACCCCGATGGAAATAAGTCACTTTGACTTTTTTTGGGTTATCAGAGGAAATTAACATTATGTATGATAATTGTGCTTATGTGTACCTGTAATTAAATAAGCTTACTTACTTACTAACACCCAGGTACCTACTTATTGCTGGGTGAACAATAATAATAATAATATCTTTATTTCTACAAGTAAATGTGATAAATGGTTTTGAAAACCGACAAGTTGAAGAATTGAGACACTTATGCAACATATGGGAATCTTCATTGAAGAAACGTTTCGCCACACAGTGGCTTCATCAGTCCAATACAAAGTGGAAATGGGTAAGGAGAGGAGGAGTTTGAGGTAATCAGTCCCTCAACCTGGAATCGATGTATTCAGTCCATCACTCTTGTAGGAAGTACAACCTAAGGCCAGAGAGGTGGCTTATATACTGCAGTCAGGTGAGTCGAAGCAGGAGGAGGCGGGATCACAGTGGGACTTGCCACTAGTATAAGTAGGTCGTCGTCCAAAGGTTGGACAAGCGTTGAAGTCTTTGTACCAAGAGTGATGGACTGAACACATCAATTCCAGGCTGAGGGACTGATTACTTCAAACTCCTCTCCTTACTCATTGCTACTTTGTATTGGACTGATGAAGCCACTGTGTGGCGAAACATTTCTTCATTGAAGATTCCCATATGTTGCACAAGTGTCTCAATTCTTCAACAAGTAAATGCACAAGATATACAGGCCTAGCTGACATCAGTGATATACTACTCTATAGAAAGCCGCTTTTTATGCTGAGCATTTCGGGCAAATTAGGTCAGTTTTGTCCCAGGATGCGACCCACACCAGTCGACTAACACCCAGGTACCCATTATGCTGATGGGTGAACATAGACAACCAGTGTATAAAACACGTCCAATGTTTCTACCCTCATTGTGTGAAGCGAGAACTTTAGCCACCAGGCCACGGAGCCAAGCATGTGTAAGGAAAGTAACACCAAGACACCTACTTACTTAACAAGGACAACAGGTATAACTGAGGTCCGGGTGAAGGACAACAGATGCACTGAGAATTAGTACCCGGGTACCTATTATACGTTCTCTCTTTCTCTCTCTCAACACCCACCTTGGTATAGGAGACAGGAGGTAAAGACTGGTTAATGCCAGCGTTCTGTGTAGACATGGTGAGGAGTGTAGTGACCCCCAGTGCCACTCTGGCTGGCACTGCGTACTGGTCGAGCCAGAAGGACACCCAGGACACGATGACCAGCATGCAGCAGGGAATGTAGTACTGGATGAGGTAGTAAGAGAACTCTCGCTTGAAGATCAGGTTTACCTTCAGACAGCTGTACTCTCCTGTGTTAGCCACATCAACACGGTGATGTTAACAACAACAACAACAACAACAGCAACAACAACAACAACAACAATAATAATAATAATAATAAAAATAGTAATAATAATAATAATAATAATAATAATAATAATAATAATAATAGTTACTTTCCACAAGGTCTGTAGTTTTTTACAAAATATTAATAACATTTATTAGTACTTACGTCAAGTCTGTGAATATGCATAGTTATGGGATATATGTATATACTGAGAGGCATTTCTCTCAGCGCATATGTACGCTGAGAGAAATGTCTCTCAGTGTCGTGTAGTCACCCATACACCCTGTGTTGTGTTGTCACCCCACACCCAGTGCTGTGTGGTCTCCCCACACCCTGTGTTGTGTTGTCACCGCACACCCAGTGCTGTGTGGTCTCCCCACACCCTGTGTTGTGTTGTCACCCCACACCCAGTGCTGTGTGGTCTCCCTACACCCTGTGTTGTGTTGTCACCCCACACCCAGTGCTGTGTGGTCTCCCCACACCCTGTGTTGTGTTGTCACCCCACACCCAGTGCTGTGTGGTCTCCCTACACCCTGTGTTGTGTTGTCACCGCACACCCAGTGCTGTGTGGTCTCCCCACACCCTGTGTTGTATTGTCACCGCACACCCAGTGCTGTGTGGGTCTCCCTACACCCTGTGTTGTGTTGTCACCCCACACCCAGTGCTGTGTGGTCTCCCTACACCCTGTGTTGTGTTGTCACCGCACACCCAGTGCTGTGTGGTCTCCCTACACCCTGTGTTGTGTGGTCACCCCACACCCAGTGCTGTGTGGTCTCCCCACACCCTGTGTTGTGTGGTCACCCCACACCCAGTGCTGTGTGGTCTCCCCACACCCTGTGTTGTGTTGTCACCCCACACCCAGTGCTGTGTGGTCTCCCTACACCCTGTGTTGTGTTGTCACCGCACACCCAGTGCTGTGTGGTCTCCCTACACCCTGTGTTGTGTTGTCACCGCACACCCAGTGCTGTGTGGTCTCCCCACACCCTGTGTTGTGTGGTCACCCCACACCCAGTGCTGTGTGGTCTCCCCACACCCTGTGTTGTGTGGTCACCTCACACCCAGTGCTGTGTGGTCTCCCTACACCCTGTGTTGTGTGGTCACCCCACACCCAGTGCTGTGTGGTCTCCCCACACCCTGTGTTGTGTGGTCACCCCACACCCAGTGCTGTGTGGTCTCCCTACACCCCGTGCTGTGTGGTCACCCCACACCCTGTGTTATGTGGTCACCCCACACCCCGTGTTACCTATCATCCTACACCTCATGTGCTTATCACACCCCGTGTGGTCAAGGCACACCTCGTGTTGTGCAGTTACCCCACACCCCTGGTTATCCCCCTACACACGTACCTGTGTTGGTCTTGCTGTTACAGTACTCAGTAACGAAGTGCTCGAGGGTGAAGCGGGGCAGGTGAAGGTTCTTCGTCACCTGGATAGGCTCGTTCTTCTCCCACAGAAACACCAGGTCCTCTGTGGTCCACCCGTCTGTCTCCACCACAGTCACAGAGACAATTATTATTTTCATTGCACACACACACACACACACACACACACACACACACACACACACACACACACACACACACACACACACACACACACACACACAATAGTTTGGGAAGCGATGTAGTGGAGGCAGGATCCATACATAGCTTTAAGCAGAGGTATGATAAAGCTCACGGTTCAGGGAGAGTGACCTAGAAGCGACCAGTGAAGAGGCGGGGCCAGGAGCTCGGACTCGACCCCTACAACCTCAACTAGGTGAGTACAACTAGGTGAGTACACACACACATACACACACACGCATGTCTAATCGACATGTGCCTAGGACAGAATGGTAACTAACTAACACACACACACACACACAGTTAAGGGGTATGTCCTACGAGGAGAGGTTAAGGAAAATCGACCTGACGACACAGGACAGGAAGGTTAGGGGAGACATGACAACGACATATAAAATATTGAGAGGAATCGACAAGGTGGACAGAGACAGGATGTTCCAGAGATGGGACACAGATACAAGGGATCATAGTTGGAAGTTAAAGACTCAGATGAGTCAGAGGGATGTTAGGAAGTATTTCTTTAGCCATAGAGTTGTCAGGAAGTGGAATAGCCTGGAAAATGAGGTAATAGAGGCAGTAACCATACATAGCTTTAAGAAGAGGTATGATAAAGCTCATAGAGTGGACTTAGTGGCGACCAGTGAAGAGGCGGGTCCAGTTTTACCTGTTGATATATATATATATATATATATATATATATATATATATATATATATATATATATATATATATATATATATATATATATATATATATATATATATATATATATATATATATATATATATATATATATATATATATATATATATATATATATACACAGATAGAAAAGTGTGTATAGGCAGAAAGATGGATAAGGGAAGGTTAATATTCGTCGAGTTAAGAGAAGGTACTCACATGAAGCCATAAGCAGCTCACACAACTGGGTGTCCAGAGGATACAACTTCAGATCCATTGGACACGATAACGTTAACGATATCCTGTAAGTAGGGAAACGTGAGGGAGGAGGAAAAGGAATGAGAGGAGGGAAAGGAGTGGGAAGAGGGAAGGGATAGGGAGGAGGGAAGGGAGAGGAATGAGGTGGATTGGGAAGGGGGAGAAAATAAAGGAGAGATATTATTGTCAGTTAATAATTTATATTCGAGTTATTAATTAGGGGTATTGTTATTATTATTATTATTAGTAGTAGTAGTAGTAGTTGTAGTAGTAGCAGTAGCAGCAGTAGTAGCAGTAGTAGTACATAAGAAAGAAGGAACACTGCAGCAGGCCTACTGACCCATGCGAAGCAGGTCCGTGTCACCACCAGGCTTAGACCAATGACCCACGTAGTCAGGCCACTTCCACTTACTGAAGGAACACGGTATCAGACCTAGTAGCACAATCTAGTCAGGTCGAACTCACACCCACCCACACCCACTTATGCATTTATCTAACCTATTTTTAAAACTACACAACGTTTTAGCCTGAAAACTGTACTCGGGAGTTTGTTCCACTCATCCACAACTATTACCAAACCAGTGCTTTCCTATATCCTTCCTGAATCTGAATTTTTCCAACTTGAAACGATTGCTTCGAGTCCTGTCTTGGCTGGAAATTTTCAGCACGCTATTTACATCCCCTTTATTTATTCCTGTTTTCCATTTATACATCTCGATCATATCCCCCCTAATTCTACGCCTTTCTAGAGAGTGCAGATTCAGGGCCCTCAGTCTATCCTCATAGGGAAGATTTTTGATACATGGGATCATCTTTGTCATCCTCCTCTGTACGTTTTCCAGTGCGTTTATATCCATTTGTAGTATTAGCAGCAGAAGTAGTAATAGTGGTACATAAGAACATAAGAAAGGAGGAGCACTGCAGCAGGCCTGTTAGCCCATACTAGGCAGGTCCTTACAATCCATCCCACTAACAGAATATTTGCCCAACTCAATTTTCAATTCTACCCAAAGAACAAGCTGTGATAATCATACCACGGGCGGGATTTGAACCCGCGGTCAGAGAGTCTCAAAACTTCAGACCGTCGCGTTAGCCACTGGACCAGCTAGCCACAATAAGATTCATCCAACTAGGTATATTTCTACACCATAGGAAGGTTAGCACAGGCACCACTGTGACTACAAATGCAAGTTCAAATCCCGGGTTCAAATCCCGCTCGTGGTATAGTTTGTTTGCAATCGTGTCATTACGATTTCGTGAGTCATGTTAACGGCTTTGAGGGGACTTGAGCTAGAGTTCGTCACGGCCACGCTAGCTGGAGATTCGTCTGTAAAAACTTGCATTTGTGGTCACAGTGGTGTCTATGCTAACCTTCCTATGGTGTAGAAATATACCTAGTTGGACGAATCTTATTGTGGCTAGCTGGTCCAGTGGCTAACGTGACGGTCTGGAGTTTTGAGACTCTCTGACCGCGGGTTCAAATCCCGCCCGTGGTATGGTTTGTTTGCAATCGTGTCATTACGATTTCGTGAGTCAACCTGTGATAATTCTATTAACTCATGTACAAGTCCCACTCAAATCCAACGCCTCTCACTCATGTATTTATCCAACCTAAATTTGAAACTACCCAAGGTTTTACCCTCAATAACCCTACTAGGCAGACTGTTCCACTCATCAACTACCCTATTTCCAACAGAATACTTTCCTATATCCTTTCTAAATCTAAACTTGTGTAATTTAAATCCATTATTTTGGGTTTTCTCTTGGAGAGATATCCTCAAGACCTTAATAATATCCCCTTTATTAATACCCATCTTCCACTTGTACACTTCGATCATGTCTCCTCTCATTCTTAGTCTTACAAGTGAATGTAATTTAAGGGGATTCAATCTCTCTTCATACGGAAGATTTCTAATGCAATGAATTAATTTTGTCATTCGTCGCTGAATGTTTTCTAACGAACTTATATCCATTTTGTAAAATGGAGACCAGAACTGAGCTGCATAATCTAGGTGAGGCCTTACTAATGACGTATAAAGCTGAAGCATAACCGCTAGTAGTAATAGTAGTATTAGTAGTAGTAGTAGTAGTAGTAGTAGTAGTTGTAGTAGTAGTAGCAATAGTAGTAGTAGTAGTAGTAGTAGCAATAGTAGTAGTAGTAGCAGCAATAGCAGCAATGACATCAATTGTATTTTTGTACCCAATAAATACTTCCAATACCCTCCAAAAATCCCTCACTTTCCTCCATAATTCCTCCCACAATACTCTATATACCTCCCATCATCCTCCGTGAATCCCCCCAATACGCTTCGTAAATCTCCTATTATTTTAAGTAAATTCTTTCGTTGGGATTTCAAGTATATCACATTTTAGGTGTTTTAAGATATAATGAGGGATATATAGAAAATATATATTGTTTCTGTATTTTAGGCAGTATAGTCGGGAGTATAACAAGTGTATAACCACTGTATGCTGCTCCTAGAGGTGAGTAGTATGCTCTCTCCCTCCCTCCCTCTCTCTCTCTCTCTCTCTCTCTCTCTCTCTCTCTCTCTCTCTCTCTCTCTCTCTCTCTCTCTCTCTCTCTCTCTCTCTCTCTCTGATTGAAAGATTACGAAAGTTTCTTTCTCTTGGTCAGTCTCTTCCATTTCTGCTTCGTTTTCTGCTCCTTAATTATATGTAGTGGGCAGCTTCACCTTGATTATCATGTGGCGTGGGCAGCTTCACCTTGATTATCATGTGGGGTGGGCAGCTTCACATTGATTATCATGTGGGGTTGGCAGCTTCACCTTGATTATCATGTGGGGTGGGCAGCTTCACCTTGATTATCATGTGGGGTGGGCAGCTTCACCTTGATTATCATGTGGGGTGGGCAGCTTTACCTTGATTATCATGTGGGGTGGGCAGCTTCACCTTGATTATCATGTGGGGTGGGCAGCTTCACCTTGATTATCATGTGGGGTGGGCAGCTTCACCTTGATTATCATGTGGGGTGGGCAGCTTCACCTTGATTATCATGTAGTGTGGGCAGCTTTACCTTGATTATCATGTGGGGTGGGCAGCTTCACCTTGATTATCATGTGGGGTGGGCAGCTTCTCCTTGATTATCATGTGGGGTGGGCAGCTTCACCTTGATTATCATGTGGGGTGGGCAGCTTCACCTTGATTATCATGTGGGGTGGGCAGCTTCACCTTGATTATCATGTGAGGTGGGCAGCTTTACCTTGATTATCATGTGGGGTGGGCAGCTTTACCTTGATTATCATGTGGGGTGGGCAGCTTCACCTTGATTATCATGTAAGGTGGGCAGCATCACCTTGATTATCATGTGGGGTGGGCAGCTTTACCTTGATTATCATGTGGGGTGGGCAGCTTTAACTTGATTATCATGCGGGGTGGGCAGCTTTACCTTGATTATCATGTGAGGTGGGCAGCTTCACCTTGATTATCATGTGGGGTGGGCAGCTTTACCTTAATTATCATGTTGGGTGGGCAGCTTTACCTCGATTATCATTTGAGGTGGGCAGCTTCACCTTCATTATCATGTGGGGTGGGCAGCTTTACCTTGATTATCATGTGGGGTGGTCAGCTTTACCTTGATTATCATGTGAGATGGGCAGCTTCACCTTGATTATGTGGGGTGGGCAGCTTCACCTTGATTATCATGTGGGGTGGGCAGCTTCACCTTGATTATCATGTGGGGTGGGCAGCTTTACCTTAATTATCATGTGGAGTGGGCAGCTTTACATTGATTATCATGTGAGGTGGGCAGCTTCACCTTGATTATCATGTGGGGTGGGCAGCTTTACCTTAATTATCATGTGGGGTGGGCAGCTTTACCTTGATTATCATGTGAGGTGGGCAGCTTCACCTTCATTATCATGTGGGGTGGGCAGCTTTACCTTCATTATCATGTGGGGTGGGCAGCTTTACCTTGATTATCATGTGAGATGGGCAGCTTCACCTTGATTATGTGGGGTGGGCAGCTTCACCTTGATTATTATGTGGGGTGGGCAGCTTCACCTTGATTATCATGTGGGGTGGGCAGCTTTACCTTAATTATCATGTGGAGTGGGCAGCTTTACCTTGATTATCATGTGAGGTGGGCAGCTTCACCTTGATTATCATGTGGGGTGGGCAGCTTTACCTTAATTATCATGTGGGATGGGCAGCTTCACCTTGATTATAATGTGGGATGGGCAGCTTTACCTTGATTATCATGTGGGGTGGGCAGCTTCACCTTGATTATAATGTGGGGTGGGCAGCTTTAACTTGATTATCATGTGGGGTGGGCAGCTTAACCTTGATTATCATGTGGGGTGGGAAGCTTCACCTTGATTATCATGTGGGGTGGGCAGCTTTACCTTGATTATCATGTGGGGTGGGCAGCTTCACCTTGATTATCATGTGGGGTGGGCAGCTTTACCTTGATTATCATGTGGGGTGGGCAGCTTTACCTTGATTATCATGTGGGGTGGGCAGCTTTACCTTGATTATCATGTGGGGTGGGCAGCTTTACCTTGATTATCATGTGGGGTGGGCAGCGTCATCTTGATTATCATGTGGGGTGCGCAGCTTTACCTTGATTATCATGTGGGGTGGGCAGCTTTACCTTGATTATCATGTGGGGTGGGCAGCTTCATCTTGATTATCATGTGGGGTGGGCAGCTTCACCTTGATTATCATGTGGGGTGGGCAGCTTCACCTTGATTATCATGTGGGGTTGGCAGCTTCACCTTGCTTATCATGTGGGGTGGGCAGCTTCATCTTGATTATCATGTGGGGTGGGCAGCTTCACATTGATTATCATGTGGGGTTGGCAGCTTCACCTTGATTATCATGTGGGGTGGGCAGTTTCACATTGATTATCATGTGGGGTTGGCAGCTACACCTTGATTATCATGTGGGGTGGGCAGCTTCACCTTGATTATCATGTGGGGTGGGCAGCTTCACCTTGATTATCATGTGGGGTGGGCAGCTTCACCTTGATTATCATGTGGGGTGGGCAGCTTCACCTTGATTATCATGTGGGGTGGGCAGCTTCACCTTGATTATCATGTGGGGTGGGCAGCTTCACCTTGATTATCATGTGGGGTGAGCAGCTTTGAAAATTCTTTGATAATAAAATCAAAAAGTTGCAGGAAGAAACGAAAAAAAAAATAAAAAATTCTGACAGCCACTTAAGGTTGCTTCGCTGACACTTATTAATTCTATATTTTTTTAACTGATTTTTACTGAGTCCTCAGGAAACTTTCCTGATATAAGTTTCTAACTACTTTTGATATTGTAGACTTGCAAGTGGCTCACCAAGGGGAGGAGTTGGGTTCTTTTATGCCCACTTTAGGTTGGTAAGTGGTTAAGTAATTACTCTGGTCAAGAATTTTGTTAAGAGGTGGAAATTGTTGCTTAAGTGGCATTTGCTAATTAACTCTGCCTAGGCCAACTCAGGCAGCTATAGCTCCCTAGGCCTGCTCAGGCAGATGTAGCTCCCTAGGCCTGCTCAGGCAGTTATAGTTCCCTAGGCCTGCTTAGGCAGATATAGCTCCCTAGGCCCGCTTAGGCAGATATAGCTCCCTAGGCCTGCTCAGGCAGTTATAGTTGCCTAGGCCTGCTTAGGCAGATATAGCTCCCTAGGCCTGCTTAGGCAGATATAGCTCCCTAGACCTGCTCAGGCAGTTATAGTTCCCTAGGCCTGCTTAGGAAGATATAGCTCCCTAGGCCTGCTCAGGCAGTTATAGTTCCCTATGCCTGCTTAGGCAGATATAGCTCCCTAGACCTGCTCAGGCAGTTATAGTTCCCTATGCCTGCTTAGGCAGATATAGCTCCCTAGACCTGCTCAGGCAGTTATAGTTCCCTAGGCCTGCTTAGGAAGATATAGCTCCCTAGGCCTGCTCAGGCAGTTATAGTTCCCTATGCCTGCTTAGGCAGATATAGCTCCCTAGACCTGCTCAGGCAGTTATAGTTCCCTATGCCTGCTTAGGCAGATATAGCTCCCTAGGCCTGCTTAGGAAGATATAGCTCCCTAGGCCTGCTTAGGAAGATATAGCTCCCTAGGCCTGCTCAGGTCAGATTTAGCTGTGTCCCTGCAAAGCTTTGCCTGCACACAAGTGGTCTTTGATTTAATTGCTGGTGCTGAGAGCTGCAGTTATGGTTGATGATGTCTGGCACCCTCGGTGAGTGGCACCCTCGCTTACTGGCACCCTCGGTGAGTGGCACCCTCGCTTACTGGCACCCTCGGTGAGTGGCACCCTCGCTTACTGGCACTTTCGCTGCCTGGCATCCTCTCTGCCTGGCAATCTCGCTGCCACCACTCTGTGATTATTGCTTTTGATATTTTTGTTGTCGTTGTTGTTGCTGTTGACGCTTTTTTGTTTTTTGTTATATTGGTTGTTACTGTAGTTGATGTTACTGTTGTTGTTGTTACTGTAGTTGTTGTTACTGTTGTTGTTGTTACTGTAGTTGTTGTTACTGTTGTTGTTGTTACTGTAGTTGTTGTTACTGTTGTTGTTGTTACTGTAGTTGATGTTACTGTTGTTGTTGTTACTGTAGTTGTTGTTACTGTAGTTGTTGTTACTGTTGTTGTTGTTACTGTAGTTGTTGTTACTGTTGTTGTTGTTACTGTAGTTGTTGTTACTGTTGTTGTTGTTACTGTTGTTGTTACTGTTGTTGTTGTTACTGTTGTTGTTGTTACTGTAGTTGTTGTTACTGTTGTTGTTGTTACTGTTGTTGTTGTTACTGTTGTTGTTGTTACTGTAGTTGTTGTTACTGTTGTTGTTGTTACTGTAGTTGTTGTTACTGTTGTTGTTGTTACTGTTGTTGTTGTTACTGTTGTTGTTGTTACTGTAGTTGTTGTTACTGTTGTTGTTGTTACTGTTGTTGTTGTTACTGTTATTGTTGTTACTGTAGTTGTTGTTACTGTTGTTGTTGTTACTGTTGTTGTTGTTACTGTTGTTGTTGTTACTGTAGTTGTTGTTACTGTTGTTGTTGTTACTGTTGTTGTTGTTACTGTAGTTGTTGTTACTGTTGTTGTTGTTACTGTTGTTGTTGTTACTGTTGTTGTTGTTACTGTAGTTGTTGTTACTGTTGTTGTTGTTACTGTAGTTGTTGTTACTGTAGTTGATGTTACTGTTGTTGTTGTTACTGTTGTTGTTGTTACTGTAGTTGTTGTTACTGTTGTTGTTGTTACTGTTGTTGTTGTTACTGTTGTTGTTGTTACTGTAGTTGTTGTTACTGTAGTTGTTGTTACTGTAGTTGTTGTTACTGTAGTTGTTGTTACTGTAGTTGATGTTACTGTTGTTGTTGTTACTGTAGTTGTTGTTACTGTAGTTGTTGTTACTGTAGTTGTTGTTACTGTAGTTGATGTTACTGTTGTTGTTGTTACTGTTGTTGTTGTTACTGTAGTTGTTGTTACTGTTGTTGTTGTTACTGTAGTTGTTGTTACTGTTGTTGTTGTTACTGTAGTTGTTGTTACTGTAGTTGTTGTTACTGTTGTTGTTGTTACTGTAGTTGATGTTACTGTTGTTGTTGTTACTGTTGTTGTTGTTACTGTAGTTGTTGTTACTGTAGTTGTTGTTACTGTTGTTGTTGTTACTGTAGTTGATGTTACTGTTGTTGTTGTTACTGTTGTTGTTGTTACTGTAGTTGTTGTTACTGTAGTTGTTGTTACTGTAGTTGTTGTTACTGTTGTTGTTGTTGTTACTGTAGTTGTTGTTACTGTAGTTGTTGTTACTGTAGTTGATGTTACTGTTGTTGTTGTTACTGTAGTTGTTGTTACTGTAGTTGTTGTTACTGTTGTTGTTGTTACTGTAGTTGATGTTGCTGTTGTTGTTGTTACTGTTGTTGTTGTTACTGTTGTTGTTGTTACTGTAGTTGATGTTGCTGTTGTTGATGCTACTTTTGTTGTCGTCATTGTTGCTGATATTTCTGCTGTTGTCATTTCTGTTGTTATTGTTCTTGCTGATGTTATTGTTATTATTTTTGTGGTTATAATTCTTGTTATTATTGTTGTTGCTGTTATTGTTATCATTGTTGCTGTTATTGTTATCATTGTTGCTGTTATTGTTATCATTGTTGCTGTTGTCTTCAGTGGACAAACATCACTACCTCAGTGTCACTGTGAAACTGTCTTCATCACTTAAGGAATTACTGAAAGACTTTCAGTAATTCCTAAAGTCTGTCTTGACCACTGCTTTCAGTAAGTCTATCTTGACCACTGCTTTCCGTAAGTCTGTCTTGACCACTGCTTTCAGTAAGTCTGTCTTGACCACTGCTTTCCGTAAGTCTGTCTTGACCACTGCTTTCCGTAAGTCTGTCTTGACCACTGCTTTCCGTAAGTCTGTCTTGACCACTGCTTTCCGTAAGTCTGTCTTGACCACTGCTTTCCGTAAGTCTGTCTTGACCACTGCTTTCAGTAAGTCTATCTTGACCACTGCTTTCAGTAAGTCTGTCTTGACCACTGCTTTCCGTAAGTCTGTCTTGACCACTGCTTTCCGTAAGTCTGTCTTGACCACTGCTTTCCGTAAGTCTGTCTTGACCACTGCTTTCAGTAAGTCTATCTTGACCACTGCTTTCAGTAAGTCTGTCTTGACCACTGCTTTCCGTAAGTCTGTCTTGACCACTGCTTTCAGTAAGTCTATCTTGACCACTACTTTCAGTAAGTCTATCTTGACCACTGCTTTCCGTAAGTCTGTCTTGACCACTGCTTTCCATAAGTCTGTCTTGACCACTGCTTTCCGTAAGTCTGTCTTGACCACTGCTTTCCGTAAGTCTGTCTTGACCACTGCTTTCCGTAAGTCTGTCTTGACCACTGCTTTCCGTAAGTCTGTCTTGACCACTGCTTTCCGTAAGTCTGTCTTGACCACTGCTTTCCGTAAGTCTGTCTTGACCACTGCTTTCCGTAAGTCTGTCTTGACCACTGCTTTCCGTAAGTCTGTCTTGACCACTGCTTTCCGTAAGTCTGTCTTGACCACTGCTTTCCGTAAGTCTGTCTTGACCACTGCTTTCCGTAAGTCTGTCTTGACCACTGCTTTCAGTAAGTCTATCTTGACCACTGCTTTCAGTAAGTCTGTCTTGACCACTGCTTTCCGTAAGTCTGTCTTGACCACTGCTTTCCGTAAGTCTGTCTTGACCACTGCTTTCCGTAAGTCTGTCTTGACCACTGCTTTCAGTAAGTCTATCTTGACCACTGCTTTCCGTAAGTCTGTCTTGACCACTGCTTTCCGTAAGTCTGTCTTGACCACTGCTTTCCGTAAGTCTGTCTTGACCACTGCTTTCCGTAAGTCTGTCTTGACCACTGCTTTCCGTAAGTCTGTCTTGACCACTGCTTTCCGTAAGTCTGTCTTGACCACTGCTTTCCGTAAGTCTGTCTTGACCACTGCTTTCCGTAAGTCTGTCTTGACCACTGCTTTCCGTAAGTCTGTCTTGACCACTGCTTTCAGTAAGTCTATCTTGACCACTGCTTTCAGTAAGTCTGTCTTGACCACTGCTTTCCGTAAGTCTGTCTTGACCACTGCTTTCCGTAAGTCTGTCTTGACCACTGCTTTCCGTAAGTCTGTCTTGACCACTGCTTTCAGTAAGTCTATCTTGACCACTGCTTTCCGTAAGTCTGTCTTGACCACTGCTTTCCGTAAGTCTGTCTTGACCACTGCTTTCCGTAAGTCTGTCTTGACCACTGCTTTCCGTAAGTCTGTCTTGACCACTGCTTTCCGTAAGTCTGTCTTGACCACTGCTTTCCGTAAGTCTGTCTTGACCACTGCTTTCCGTAAGTCTGTCTTGACCACTGCTTTCCGTAAGTCTGTCTTGACCACTGCTTTCCGTAAGTCTGTCTTGACCACTGCTTTCAGTAAGTCTATCTTGACCACTGCTTTCAGTAAGTCTGTCTTGACCACTGCTTTCAGTACGTCTGTCTTGACCACTGCTTTCAGTAAGTCTGTCTTGACCACTACTTTCAGTAAGTCTGTCTTGACCACTGCTTTCAGTAAGTCTATCTTGACCACTGCTTTCAGTAAGTCTGTCTTGACCACTGCTTTCAGTAAGTCTATCTTGACCACTGCTTTCAGTAAGTCTGTCTTGACCACTGCTTTCAGTAAGTCTATCTTGACCACTGCTTTCAGTAAGTCTGTCTTGACCACTGCTTTCCGTAAGTCTGTCTTGACCACTGCTTTCCGTAAGTCTGTCTTGACCACTGCTTTCCGTAAGTCTGTCTTGACCACTGCTTTCAGTAAGTCTATCTTGACCACTGCTTTCAGTAAGTCTGTCTTGACCACTGCTTTCAGTACGTCTGTCTTGACCACTGCTTTCAGTAAGTCTGTCTTGACCACTACTTTCAGTAAGTCTGTTTTGACCACTGCTTTCAGTAAGTCTATCTTGACCACTGCTTTCAGTAAGTCTGTCTTGACCACTGCTTTCAGTAAGTCTATCTTGACCACTGCTTTCAGTAAGTCTGTCTTGACCACTGCTTTCAGTAAGTCTATCTTGACCACTGCTTTCAGTAAGTCTGTCTTGACCACTGCTTTCAGTACGTCTGTCTTGACCACTACTTTCAGTAAGTCTGTCTTGACCACTGCTTTCAGTAAGTCTATCTTGACCACTACTTTCAGTAAGTCTATCTTGACCACTACTTTCAGTAAGTCTGTCTTGACCACTGCTTTCAGTAAGTCTATCTTGACCACTATTTTCAGTAAGTCTGTCTTGACCACTACTTTCAGTAAGTCTATCTTGACCACTACTTTCAGTAAGTCTGTCTTGACCACTACTTTCAGTAAGTCTGTCTTGACCACTGCTTTCAGTAAGTCTATCTTGACCACTACTTTCAGTAAGTCTGTCTTGACCACTACTTTCAGTAAGTCTATCTTGACCACTACTTTCAGTAAGTCTGTCTTGACCACTACTTTCAGTAAGTCTGTCTTGACCACTACTTTCAGTAAGTCTATCTTGACCACTACTTTCAGTAAGTCTATCTTGACCACTACTTTCAGTAAGTCTGTCTTGACCACTGCTTTCAGTAAGTCTATCTTGACCACTACTTTCAGTAAGTCTATCTTGACCACTGCTTTCAGTAAGTCTATCTTGACCACTGCTTTCAGTAAGTCTATCTTGACCACTACTTTCAGTAAGTCTATCTTGACCACTACTTTCAGTAAGTCTATCTTGACCACTGCTTTCAGTAAGTCTATCTTGACCACTACTTTCAGTAAGTCTGTCTTGACCACTACTTTCAGTAAGTCTATCTTGACCACTATTTTCAGTAAGTCTGTCTTGACCAATACTTTCAGTAAGTCTATCTTGACCATTACTTTCAATAAGTCTATCTTCACCACTACCTTTAACATGGTATGTATAACTATCAATAAATCCATTAATTAATCCATGCAGTATCCTCAATAAATCCATCCAGTGTTCTCAATAAATTCATCAAGTATCCTCAATAAATCGATCTATAATCCTCAATAAATCCATCCATTTCCCTCCATAAATATCGTATCAGCTTCCGTGAATTCTTCACTATTCTCTATATATCCTGCCAATATCCTGTCCAAATTGTTAATTATTTTTCCATTAATCCCCTAATATTTTGTCTCAATCCTTCATTATTTTTTTAAAATATCATAAGGTTCACTGTCCTTTATAAATACCCATTATCCTTCTTCAATTCTTTATTGCCATCTGTAAATCCCTCATTATCCTTCGTAAATCATCCTCCGTAAATCTTCCATTATCCTACCTGAATACTTTATTGTGACCTGTAAATCCCCCCATTCTCCTTCCTAATTTTTTTATTAATCATCCATGACCTACCCATTATCAACCAAAAAAATCACTACTCTTCCTAAGCCCCTGTCTAAATCCCTTATTATCATCTATGCCTATGTAACTGATGTCACCTCTCCTTCCTTAGAGTCAAATCACAAGATTGATAATTGAGACACTTGGGCAACATTTCGGAATCTATATTTCTGGAAACGTTTCGCTTCCCAGTCGCTTCTTCAGTCTAATACAGAGAAGAACGGTAGACGATGCGGTGGAATTTTAGATAATCAGTCCTTCAGCCTTGAGTCGATATATTCAGTGAACATATCGACTCCAGGCTGAGGGACTGATTATCCCAAAACCCCTCCCCATTTCCACAGTTCTTCTGTGTATTGGACTGAAGAAGCCGCTGGGTGGCGAAACGTTTCCAGAAATCAAGATTCCCAAATGATATCTTAGTGTCTCAATTATCAACTTCTCGGTTATTTAAATCATGTAAACATATCACAGGCTTCTCACCTGATGCTGTAGAGGACGTCACCATCTGGGAAGATCCTGATGTAAGTGTTGGGGAGGATGATGTCGTGGAAGTGGCCAGTCTTCTCGTTCTTAAAGAACAGGTCTGGCATCCAGATCTTGTCTGTCTCCGTCAGCGTCAGGTACTTGATGCGACCTGCGGGAGGAGGGGAGCTTTGAGTGCAAACAAGGGAGCTTCGAGTGGGCACAGTGGAGATTTTAGTGGGTAGAGGGAGGCTTTGAGTGGGTAGAGAGGAGCTTCGAGTGGGCACAAGGGAGATTTGGAAGACTGGACAGAGGGGCGCCCAAAAGTTATTGGCGGAGCTCTTGGAGTGGGTGGAATGGTGTGAATGTACACAAAGATATGAACGTGAGGGAAGACACAGAAATGAATGTGACTGCCATTAGTAGTTTGAATGTCTGTTTGGGCACGGGCGTGGTTAATAAAAGTTACACTATACCTGTAACACGTAGCGTAACACTATGACTGCCTGTTACACTTAATGTAACCAAAGGAGAGACGTACATTTAAAAAAGTTTCTTTCTTTGTACAGCTCTCTTGATAAAGCTCAGTCTAGAAGAGGTGGTCTTGTCTTGATAAAGCTCACTCTGGAGCGAGTAGTCTGGTCTTGATAAAGCTCTATACGGAGCAGATAGTCTTGTCTTGATAAAGCTTTATACTGAGCGGGTAGAGCTTCATCTCACCCACCTCTGGGCCGTCCTGGTGACAATCTAACACTTGCCAAGACAAAGATATTTGGATCTGTTCTCATGTAAGTTAGTGTAAATATCCTTGAGGCAGCTGGGTAAGCGACTTGACTGTCAAGTTGCTCCAACCTGGCAGCTAACTTGGCTAATGATCCAAACTACCTCTTTCTCTCAACTTAAGTTTTGTTTACGGACCAGTTCTAAAAGATTTATTGATAATGTTTCGCCATGTGTCTAAAGTCTCTGCTTTCTCTCTGACTGTCTCTGTCTTTGTTTATGTCTGTCTGTCTGTCTGTCTGTCTGTCTGTCTGTCTGTCTCTCTCTCTCTCTCTCTCTCTCATTTTAAAACCGGAATTTAAGAAGTTAATTATTAAGGAACTTAGCAGCCTTGACATGTTAAAATACTTAGAGAAGATAAACATTAAGATATTAAGTGAACCAGATCATTGCCTGTTAGAATTATAAGTTAACGTAGACACCAGACTACTTCTCCTCTAATGTTAATATTTAGTAAATCATTAAAAGGCAAGGTGCCAACCTCTTTGACAACAACTAATATTAACCCAGTGTTAAAAATACGGAAACAAGATGTGTCGTTCCATCCCTTTAACATCGATTTTAAGTAAATAAATTAACACTGTTTTTTTTTTTAGGGAGAGGCTAACAATTTAATAACGTTCTCAGCATTGCTATCGCAACACAAGGTTATGCTGACCAACATACTAAAATTCTTCTGTTATATATACGACGAGCCTCGAAATTTACTTCTTAGCCAGGGTGAGACCTTGGCAACTCAGTGACATTATCACTGTATCATCGAGAACAGAGAAACGATCACTGTTTCTGGTGTCTCAGATAAGCCGTAAGGATCACAGGTTCGAGGCTCACAAGGTGACGTCAGACTAGATATTTCGTAATGTCAAACTCTAAGGTAATGTCTTCATACTTATTCTAAGGTAATGTAAACCTCAGAATGAAGTGAATAGCAATCCATTTTAAGCAGTCTAGTTTTTAAGTGAGTCATTAATAAATGAATAAATTAAAGTTTGAACAGGTTTTAATGGTGCGCTTGTTGCCTCTCGAGACCAGCAAGCAAAACTCTTTGATATTTCACGAATTTAAGAGAAGCTAACGTGAGTTTAATACCTTTTTGTGTACTGAGTTAGCAGCTATTATATTTGCACATAATGAGTTTAAATTGTTTCTGCAAATATAAATTTGATTACACATTACCTATATACATATATATATATATATATATATATATATATATATATATATATATATATATATATATATATATATATATATATATATAAACATTTTATTATCTTAGACAGCATGAGGATTCGATCCGGTAACTCGCACCTGAATTGACAGAGCTCCATTATTATTTTGTTTTTGTCCACAAGTTTAATAATAATATATCTTTCTTACTACAAGTACATGTACAAGGTATACAGTCCTAGCTGACATCATTGACATACTACTATATAAAAAGCCGCTTGTTATGCAGAGCATTTCGCGCAAATTATAGGTCACTTTTGTCCCAGGATGCAACCCACACCAGTCGACAACACCCAGGTACCCATTTTACTGATGGGGGAACATAGACAACCGGTGTAAGGAAACATGCCCAATGTTTCTACCCTCGCCGGGAATCGAACCCAGACCCTCGCCGTGTGAAGCTTTAGCCACTGGGAACGGGACACAGGGAAATATTATGCCTCTCTCAAAGCATTTTTCACTTACACATCAATGTTTCGTAACTACAACCATCCAGTGTTGATGATTTGCTAAGCAAAACAAAGGGAGAAAAAAATTAAGTTGAGATGGGTGAGATGATCAAGGAGAGGCAGGAATATTCCCCAATCAGTATCATGGCACATTTCAAGAGCGGTATTTTCAGCATGAAAGACACGATGTCCTGGGTGACTGCCAGCAGAATATTACCAGTATTTTTTTCTTTTCTTTTCTTTTTCTGCGAGGAAAATGTCTCGTGGCAGAGTCTCGTGAAGGTGTCAGGACAAGAGACTGACATTCCTATTATTCTTTACCAAACATCAACAGAATTTTTAGCTGAACACGGATAAATTATGTGGAAAATATATATCCATGCCGATATAAATAGAGGTGTGATCAAAGCTCAGACCTTCACAACACAGTTGTCCTCAAAGATCTGTTAAGTTATACCATGAATTAAGGAAAGATCCTGGACTTCACCTTACGAAACAGAAAAAGAAAATGAGATAGTAATAATGGACAAGGTAGATTATAGTGGAAAAATATCATACTAATAAACAACAAGGGAACTTACGTGGCCCAGGTCGGACCCAAAGTCGTCATAAGTATCTTTGTCCTGTGTGCGAGTTACTTGTGTATAGTTTCCTGCTCCTCCCTGTCAGGTATTAATTATCAGACGTCCATCGTAGTTCTGTGTCTGTATGTCACTCTATACAACATCCTTCGTGTGTATGATTACACTGGTTTGAAAACTGACAAGTTGATCAATAAAATACTTGTGCAACATCTGGGTTATCTTTATTCCGGAGGCGTTTCTCCAGCCAGTGACTTCTTCAGTCCAATGCAGAGAAGATGAGGACGAGGAGTTTGAAGTAATCAGTCCCTCAGCCTGGAGTCGATGTGTTCAGTCCGAAAGTCAATCAACAATGATGGACTGAACACATCGACTCCAGGCTGGGGGACTGATTACCTCAAACTCATCGTCCTCCTCATCTTCCACCTTTCTCTGCAGTGGACTGAAGAAGGCACTGGCTGGAGAAACGTTTCCAGAACAAAGAAACTCAACTGTTGTACAAGTGTCTCATTTATCATCCTTTGTGTGTGTGTGTTGCATCAATCGTTGAACACACACCACCTGCCTCTGCAATGTGTTCACTTGTTCACTCTTTACTTTATTTCAATTCCAGCAGGTTCATACAAAAAAAAAAAGTATTTTTTTAGGATGTTTGGGATGGCTGGATGTCTATTAATTTTTAGTAACACTGGTAATGTACAGCCTCGTATAGTACATGGTGTACGTATTATGTCTTGTTCACTAATACTATGTTCTCTTAGCTAATAAGATGTTCTCTTAGCTAATAAGATGTTCTCTTAGCTAATAAGGTGTTCTGTTAGCAAATAAGTGTTAATAAGATGTTCTGTTAATAAGATGTTCTGTTAATAAGGTGTTCTGCTGTACAATGCTCTGTCCACTAACATGATGCCATGTTCACTGATATGATACATTGTTCACTAATATGATGTTTGTTCTTCATTATGCTACCCTGTTCTCAAATTTTCCACCCTGTTCTCCATATTGCCACTCTGTTCGTCGTTATGCCACCCTGTTCTTCATTATGCCACCCTGTTCTTCATTATGCCACCCTGTTCTTCATTATGCCACCCTGTTCTTCATTATGCCACCCTGTTCTTCATTATGCCACCCTGTTCTTCATAGCGCTGGCCTGTTCTCTGTTCTGTGTTGCACTACCTCTTTAAAGTTTAACACTGGTTCTATTGTTCACTCTTGACCTCAGAGAGCAAAGGTCAAAGTCTCTTTGTTGCCAGCAGTCAGACCCTTGTTAATTACCACGAAATTCTTTGACTGGTACCTGATTGGTTCATGGATGAAACACGAAGGATATCTGACTGGTAACTGACTGGTAGCATTGACGTAGCAGTCAGGCTATCTTGCCTCTCAAAATTACTAACAGGTAACATAGGCAAGACAACATTGCTGCAGTCCTGACTCAGGCCTAATAATTTTTCCAGATTAAACAATGCCTATATAGAAAATAATTACAACTCTCCCATTTACTCCTTTTTTTTTACATTTACGAAAGGCCTACATGGTATGTAATTATCATTTTACGTGCCTTCATTATGTAAAGTAATCTCCTTACAATATATTGCTTAGTGTAATTCCATTATTTATGTATTTCCAATTTGGCTTCCTTTTATCCTTCTACAATTACCGTGTGTGTGGTGTATATCTCTTTCCACTCCTGATTGCGTACAATCAGCTCTGTCAACATCAGTTGTCTGATATACGAATTTCCTCTAATGGTGTACAATACTCTGTTCCATCCACACGTACCTGAGGTACGATGCTGGTTATTCTTATCTCACGTTCATCTTCCTTATGCACGATGTCTCCCTTAACCACATAGCTCTTGTTTTACAGGACATAAGATGCTTTCTCTACCTGCCTTAACCAATCAATATCATTAAACTATATTTAATAATATGCAGTACAGTATATACACACAATACGTACACCGGCTCCGTTTACTTGCCTTTCAATCTCCTTACCTACGTTCCACTCACCTTACCCGAGGAAGGATGCTTCTCTCACCTGTCTTCCACTTACCTCACCTGAGGAAGGTTGCCTCTCTCTTTCGACTGCCTTTCACTCTCCTTACCTACCCGAGGTATGGCGCTTATGTCACCTGCCTTCCACTTGCATTATCCGAGTTACGGCGGTACCTCTACCTACTTTATTAGCTAGTAACGACCTGAGGTTTGCTAGGTGAGGAAGTGGATTGACGTACCTCCCTCACTGCTGTAGTTCAGACGGTCGTCGTTCCAGTGCTCCCTGAAGGTCATCTGCACGCTGTACTCCTGTGCAACAAAAGCAACAACAGTGTAACAAAATACGGAAGTATACACTCTGAACAACACTGGTATTAGACACCAGTGTTATCATGGTAGCATACACTGACAGTGTTGTAATGAGACACACGTTGTGGGTTATGCCATTTCATTGTGAAGACGTTTCGCCCACTAGGGACTTTATGAATTGCCTTGTGAGCGAAATGTCTTCAAGTGTCTTCCTTCCGACCAGGTATCACTTTTAGCCTTTCTTGCAACTTTCTTTCCATCTGTTTCACTCTCTCTTCCTTTATCTTCCACTCTATTTTTTTTTCACACAGGGTTTGACAAGGTTAGGTTAAGGATCCCTATAATTCCCATTCTACTTATCTTTCTCACGTTCCCTCTCTCTTTTTCACTCTCAGTCCATCTTTTCCTCACTCTCCATTCCCCTCTCACCCTCCATCATTGTTTCACTCACCAACTCTCTGTTTATCGTTCCTTTTTTCTCTCTCTCTCTCTCTCTCTCTCTCTCTCTCTCTCTCTCTCTCTCTCTCTCTCTCTCTCTCTCTCTCTCTCTCTCTCTCTCTCTCTCTCTCTCTCTCTCTCTCTCTCTCTCTCTCTCTCTCTCTCTCTCTCTCTCTCTCTCTCTCTCTCTCCCAGTACTCACCATATGATAGTCATCAATCTTGTTAATGGACCGGATCATGATATTGATGACAACTGTAGTGTAGTCACCATCCTTGGCGGCTGTGGTACAAAAGTCAGTATAGCCTCAATATAAACGTAAAAACTAACAATTACAAAGTATGCAACATCTACAACATACATGTAACATGCACAGTAAACATCCAATGTTTGAGGGAGCTAAATAAGGTAAGAAAAGATTCATGTCCCACCACACTACATGTACCACCACACTACATGTACCACCAAACGCTACATGTACCACCACAGATTACATGTACCACCACACACTACATGTATAACCACACACACTACATGTACCACCACACACTACATGTACCACCACAAACTACATGTACCACCACACACACTACACGTAAAACCACACACTACATATACCACCACACACTAAATGTACCAGCACACACTACATGTACCACCATACACACTACATGTACCAGCACACACTACATGTACCAGCACACACTACATGTACCACCACACACTACATGTACCACCACACACTACATGTACCACCACACACTACATGTACCACCACACACTACATGTACCACCACACACTACATGTACCACCACACACTACATGTACCACCACACACTACATGTACCACCACACACTACATGTACCACCACACACTACATGTACCACCACACACACTACATGTATCACCACACACTACATGTACCACCATACACACTACATGTACCACCACACACTACATGTACCACCACACACTACATGTACCACCATACACACTACATGTACCACCACACACTACATGTACCACCACACACTACATGTACCAGCACACACTACATGTACCACCACACACTACATGTACCACCACACACTACATGTACCACCACACACTACATGTACCAGCACACACTACATGTACCACCACACACTACATGTACCACCATACACACTACATGTACCACCACACACTACATGTACCACCACACACTACATGTACCACCACACACTACATGTACCACCACACACACTACATGTACCACCACACACTACATGTACCACCACACACTACATGTACAACTACACACTACATGCATCACCACACACTACATGTACCACCACACACACTACATGTACTACCGCACACTACATGCACCGCAACACACTACATGTACCACCACACACTACATGTACCACCACACACTACATGTATAACCACACACTACATGTACCACCACACACTACATGTACTACCACACACACTACATGTACCACCACACACTACATGTACCACCACACACTACATGTACCACCACACACTACATGTACCACCACACACTACATGTACCACCACACACTACATGTACCACCACACACTACATGTACCACCACACACTACATGTACCACCACACACACTACATGTACCACCACACACTACATGTACCACCACACACTACATGTACCACCACACACTACATGTACCACCACACACACTACATGTACCACCACACACTACATGTACCACCACACACTACATGTACCACCACACACTACATGTACCACCACACACTACATGTACCACTACACACTACATGTACCACCACACACACTACATGTACCACCACACACACTACATGTACCACCACACACTACATGTACCACCACACACTACATGTACCACCACACACTACATGTACCACCACACACTACATGTACCACCACACACACTACATGTACCACCACACACACTACATGTACCACCACACACACTACATGTACCACCACACACACTACATGTACCACCACACACACTACATGTACCACCACACACTACATGTACCACCACACACTACATGTACCACCACACACACTACATGTACCACCACACACTACATGTACCACCACACACACTACATGTACCACCACACACTACATGTACCACCACACACTACATGTACCACCACACACTACATGTACCACCACACACTACATGTACCACCACACACTACATGTACCACCACACACACTACATGTACCACCACACACTACATGTACCACCACACACTACATGTACCACCACACACACTACATGTACCACCACACACTACATGTACCACCACACACTACATGTACCACCACACACTACATGTACCACCACACACTACATGTACCACCACACACTACATGTACCACCACACACTACATGTACCAACACACACTACATGTACAACTACACACTACACTACACTGTACCACCACACCACATGTACCACACACTACATGTATCACCACACACACTACATGTACCACCACACACTACATGTACAACTACACACTACATGTACCACCACACACTACATGTACCACCACACACACTACATGCACAACTACACACTACATGTACCACCACACACACTACACGTACAACTACACACTACATGTACCACCACACACTACATGTACCACCACACACACTACATGTACCACCACACACTACATGTACCACCACACACTACATGTACAACTACACACTACATGTACCATGCATCACACACACTACACGTACAACCACACACTACATGTACCACACACACTACATGTACACCACACGCTACACCACCACACACTACATACCACCACACACTACATACCACCACACACTACATACCACCAATCACACTACATGTACCACCACACACTACATGTACCACCACACACTACATGTACACACTACATGTACCACACACTACATGTACCACCACACACTACACTACATGTACAACTACACACTACATGTACCACCACACTCTACATGTGCCACCACACACTACATTCACCACCACACACTACATGTACCACCACACACTACATGTACAACTACACACTACATGTACCACCACACACTACATGTACCACCACACACTACATGTACCACCACACACTACATGTACCACCACACACTACATGTACAACTACACACTACATGTACCACCACACACTACATGTACCACCACACACACTACATGTACCACCACACACTACATGTACCACCACACACTACATGTACCACCACACACTACATGTACCACCACACACACTACATGTGCCACCACACACTACATGCACCGCAAAACACTACATGTACCACCACACACTACATGTACCACCACACACTACATGTATAACCACACACTACATGTACCACCACACACTACATGTACCACCACACACTACATGTACCACCACACACTACATGTACCACCACACACTACATGTACCACCACACACTACATGTACCACCACACACTACATGTACCACCACACACACTACATGTACCACCACACACTACATGTACCACCACACACTACATGTACAACTACACACTACATGCATCACCACACACTACATGTACAGCCACACACTACATGTACCACCACACACACTACATGTACCACCACACACTACATGTACCACCACACACTACATGTACCACCACACACTACATGTACCACCACACACTACATGTACCACCACACACACTACATGTACCACCACACACTACATGTACCACCACACACTACATGTACCACCACACACTACATGTACCACCACACACTACATGTACCACCACACACTACATGTACCACCACACACTACATGTACCACCACACACTACATGTACCACCACACACTACATGTACCACCACACACTACATGTACAACCACACACTAATTGTGCCACCACACGCTACATGTGCCACCACACACTACATGTACCATCACACACTACATGTACCACCACACACTACATGTACCACCACACACTACATGTACCACCACACACTACATGTACCATCACACACTACATGTACCACCACACACTACATGTACCACCACACACACTACATGTACCACCACACACTACATGTACCACCACACACTACATGTACCACCACACACTACATGTACCACCACACACTACATGTACCACCACACACTACATGTACCACCACACACTACATGTACCACCACACACTACATGTACCACCACACACTACATGTACCACCACACACTACATGTACCACTACACACTACATGTACCACTACACACTACATGTACCAACACTCACTACATGTACCACCACATACACTACATGTACCACCACACACTACATGTACCACCACACACTACATGTACCACCACACACACTACATGTACCACCACACACTACATGTACCACCACACACTACATGTACCACCACACACTACATGTACCATGACACACTACATGTACCATCACACACTACATGTACCACCACACACTACATGTACCACCACACACTACATGTACCACCACACACTACATGTACCACCACACACTACATGTACCACCACACACTACATGTACCACCACACACTACATGTACCACCACACACTACATGTACAACTACACACTACATGTACCACCACACACTACATGTACCATCACACACTACATGTACCACCACACACTACATGTACCACCACACACTACATGTACCACCACACACTACATGTACCACCACACACTACATGTACCACCACACACTACATGTACCATCACACACTACATGTACCATCACACACTACATGTACCACCACACACTACATGTACCACCACACACTACATGTACCACCACACACTACATGTACCACCACACACTACATGTACCACCACACACTACATGTACCACCACACACTACATGTACCACCACACACTACATGTACCACCACACACTACATGTACCACCACACACTACATGTACCACCACACACTACATGTACCACCACACACTACATGTACCACCACACACTACATGTACCACCACACACTACATGTACCACCACACACTACATGTACCACCACACACTACATGTACCACCACACACTACATGTACCACCACACACTACATGTACCACCACACACTACATGTACCATCACACACTACATGTACCATCACACACTACATGTACCACCACACACTACATGTACCACCACACACTACATGTACCATCACACACTACATGTACCACCACACACTACATGTACCACCACACACTACATGTACCACCACACACTACATGTACCATCACACACTACATGTACCATCACACACTACATGTACCACCACACACTACATGTACTACATGTACCACCACACACTACATGTACCACCACACACTACATGTACCACCACACACTACATGTACCACCACACACTACATGTACCACCACACACTACATGTACCACCACACACTACATGTACCACCACACACTACATGTACCACCACACACTACATGTACCACCACACACTACATGTACCACCACACACTACATGTACCACCACACACTACATGTACCACCACACACTACATGTACCAACACACACTACATGTACCACCACACACTACATGTACCACCACACACTACATGTACCACCACACACTACATACCACCACACACTACATGTCACAAACTACATGTACCATCACACACTACATGTACCACCACACACTACATGTACCACCACACACTACATGTACCACCACACACTACATGTACCACCACACACTACATGTACCATGACACACTACATGTACCATCACACACTACATGTACCATCACACACTACATGTACCACCACACACTACATGTACCATCACACACTACATGTACCACCACACACTACATGTACCACCACACACTACATGTACCACCACACACTACATGTACCACCACACACTACATGTACCACCACACACACTACATGTACCACCACACACTACATGTACCATCACACACTACATGTACCACCACACACTACATGTACCACCACACACTACATGTACCACCACACACTACATGTACCACCACACACTACATGTACCACCACACACTACATGTACCACCACACACTACATGTACCATCACACACTACATGTACCATCACACACTACATGTACCACCACACACTACATGTACCACCACACACTACATGTACCACCACACACTACATGTACCATCACACACTACATGTACCACCACACACTACATGTACCACACACTACATGTACCATCACACACTACATGTACCACACACTACATGTACATGTACCACCACACACTACATGTACCACCACACACTACATGTACCACTACATGTACCACACACTACATGTACCACCACACACTACATGTACCACCACACACTACATGTACCACCACACACTACATGTACCACCACACACTACATGTACCACCACACACTACATGTACCACCACACACTACATGTACCATCACACACTACATGTACCACCACACACTACATGTACCACCACACACTACATGTACCACCACACACTACATGTACCACCACACACTACATGTACCACCACACACTACATGTACCACCACACACTACATGTACCATCACACACTACATGTACCACTACACACTAATTGTGCCAGCACACACTACATGTACCACCACACACTACATGTACCATCACACACTACATGTACCATCACACACTACATGTACCATCACACACTACATGTACCACCACACACTACATGTACCACCACACACTACATGTACCACCACACACTGCATGTACCACCACACACTACATGTACCATCACACACTACATGTACCATGACACACTACATGTACCACCACACACTACATGTACCACCACACACTACATGTACCACCACACACTACATGTACCACCACACACTACATGTACCACCACACACTACATGTACCATGACACACTACATGTACCACCACACACTACATGTACCACCACACACTACATGTACCACCACACACTACGTGTACCAACACACACACTACATGTAACACCACACACTACATGTACCACCACACACTACATGTACCACCACACACTACATGTACCACCACACACTACACATACCACCACACACACTACATGTACCACCACACACTACATGTACCACCACACACTACACATACCACCACACACACTACATGTACCACCACACACTACATGTACCACCACACACTACATGTACCACCACACACTACATGTACCACCACACACACTACATGTACCACCACACACTACACATACCACCACACACACTACATGTACCACCACACACTACATGTACCAACACACACACTACATGTAACACAACACACTACATGTACCACCACACACTACATGTACCACCACACACTACATGTACCACCACACACACTACATGTACCACCACACACTACATGTACCACCACACACTACATGTACCACCACACACTACATGTACCACCACACACTACATGTACCATGACACACTACATGTACCACCACACACTACATGTACCACCACACACTACATGTACCACCACACACTACATGTACCATCACACACTACATGTACCACCACACACTACATGTACCATGACACACTACATGTACCACCACACACTACATGTACCACCACACACTACATGTACCACCACACACTACATGTACCATCACACACTACATGTACCACCACACACTACATGTACCATGACACACTACATGTACCACCACACACTACATGTAACACCACACACTACATGTACCACCACACACTACATGTATTGATCTTCCTAAGGCAAATTCTGTAAATTTATGAGACATTCTCTGACGTGTGATATGAAACATGTGCAACAGTTAAATAAACAATACTGTAACTAGCCAGGGATCGAACCCGTGTTATTCTAGACCGCCTCATGAGAAGCCAGTCAAAATCTAGGTACAACCACTTGTTCGTGGAGAGACTTGTTAGGTGGGAGACGGCCGACTTGTTAAAAAAAATAATATATATATATATATATATATATATATATATATATATATATATATATATATATATATATATATATATATATATATATATATATATATATTATATTCACGAGTTCTTTATTATATATAGAAACTCGCGAAAGTCCGTCTTATGTAAAAAAATTTGATTAAATGCATATATTCATGGAAGGAATTTACAATTAATCCATTTTTCCAGTATGAGAGGAAGTCGAAAATTTTGAATTTAAATGCATTGAAGTTCTATAAATTGATATGTAGTTTTGAAGTGTGAAAGAGGAAGTGTGCGGGACGCCGTTGTCATAATGGAACCAATGAGCACTTTGTAAAGGATACCATATGCCTCATTCATTTATATATATATATATATATATATATATATATATATATATATATATATATATATATATATATATATATATATATATATATATATATATATATATATATATATATATATATATATATATATATATATATATCTATATATATATATAAAATGAAAATTATTTATCCTTTTGTTTTAAAACAATTAATAAATGTCATTGTTTTATATATATATATATATATATATATATATATATATATATATATATATATATATATATATATATATATATATATATATATATATATAAATTTCGACCAGGTTATTAACTAGTCATCAAAAGTATGTATAATTTTTTTAAATGAAATATTTGTCTTTTTTCTACTAATGATTTACTGGACATTTTGGTAGGTATATACAGTCTAAGGTAACAGTTCACTGCACATGAATATATTTATGTCATAATTACATTTGGCTTTAAGACTCGAAATATGCGTTTAGTTATGAGTATTATTGTCCTGGAAGTATCAGAGTGCCTGTGGGAAATACTTTGTTGGTTGTTCAAGGCATTAGTTATGTTTTTTAAATGTGTTTAGTAAAATACTTAAAGTAAATTTCCTTGTTGTCTGATTGTCTTAACAACGTATTTCTTCAATAAATGTGGCTTTGTTATTAAGTTTCCCACTGAAGCAAAAGTCTTCTTTGCCATTTTTGAACATTTGTTTTCATAAAATTATGATGCCATTTATATTCACCGTTTTGAGAAAGTCTTAATGTATGTTCGCTCACGAGTGAAATTTACACTGATTTCCAAAAGGATAAAATATTCTCAGTATTCTTAAAGACGTTTTGGAGGAAATTACGTTTTTCACAGCCCTGAGAATATTGACTTTATAAATAATGCTCAAAGTATTAAAATACTGAATATAAATTGGACCTTCAGAAACTCTTGTAGTGTATAAAGCCAGCTAATTAGAAATTTACATAGCTCCTCGACTGCTTGAGTTTACAATGCTCTTTTCGTGGATTTTGACTGGTTGTATATCAGAGAAAACGAGCACGGAATTGATTTGTATGGTAAAACAATACAAAGGTTCGATTATAATGTAGTGAACATCTTTCTTCGAAGATTGTCAGGTTTAATTATTTAAACCTATTTAGGTGTCCCGTAGCTCGGTTGCTAGCGCACACATCTCACACACTGAGGTCTGTGGTTCGACCCACAGTACGGGTGAGAACATTCGAGGGTGTTTTATTTAAGACACCTGTTGTCCCTGTTGACCTAGCAGTCAATAGGTAGCTGGATGTTAGTCGACTGGTGTGGGTCTCATTCTGGGGATAAAATTAACCTAATTTACCCGAAATGCTCTACATAACCAGGGGCTTGCTATGTAATATGTCACTGATGTCAGCTAGGACTGTATACGTTGTATATGTACTTGTAGAAGTAAAGATTATTATTGTTGTTGTTGTTGTTGTTGTTGTTGTTGTTGTTGTTGTTGTTGTTCAACTTTCTCGGGTCTAACACCAGTCTAGTTTCATACTTATATACTTTCTTCACCTTCTGTTTGTTCTTTTTTAGGTGTAGACTTCAAGCTGGTGTTGTGTGATGAACAAAACAGATGTACAACACAACAAGCTTTATTCAAGCTGATACAGAGGCATGAGGAAGGAGAATTATAGTGGAAGAAGTGGACACATCAGTGGCGGTCCTACATTTTTAGGGCCCTGAAGCTGGAACTGTTTCGGGGCCCCTTTACAACCTGCGACAACGAGCCTACCTGATACTTTAATACCATTTTTATTTTTATTTTAACTGTTATTTTCTTTTGAATTACACTATATTATTAACATTATATTTTTAAAAACCCTTCTCATACAGCAGACCCAAAATTTTTAACCAATGTGGACCAAAGTGTCTTCTGAGGCCCCTCCGGGATTAGGGGCCATGAAGCTTAATCTTCATTAGTTTCACAGTATATACGCCCCTGGGACAGATGCAGCAGTTGCAGACGAGGTCACACTGTGGACGGGACCCACTAGTGAAAGTAGGTCAAACCCATCAAGAGAAACTTATATTTAACAATGGAAATATAGAATACTTTCTCAGTCCACCAGACACCCTGGTGTTGCTGTGTCAGACAAACATCCTGATGAATAAGACACATGTGAAACACCTGGGATCTTTATTGAGAAACGACTCTCAAGAAGGATACCAAAGTGCTGCACATGTCTTATTCATCAACCTGTACCTATCATATACCAGTGATCTTAGGATTCTGGAGCTGTATATTCTAAGATATGTATAACATATGTCCTGAAGGATTATTTAGGTTTCTGCAGGCAGTTTTAGGATTTGTTAGCCTCGTATGTGCTCCTAATGACACCTAACTTACATGTCCCTTTGGTGATATGTTCGGTATTCTTTGCTTCCTTTATATATAACCTTTCCTCCGAGTTTATAAACTTTCTCTGGTCTTCTTTCATTCTCTCCAGCTTTAACTTGTACTTGTCTGGATTAAACTGCAGCATCCACTTGTTAGCCCACTCCTGCAGCCCCTTCAAGTTTTCTTGTGGCTTCTCTCCATCCTCTAGTGTTCTTATTCTTCTCATTAGTTTCATGTCATCAAAGAACAATCATTTGCGTATATTAAGAGAAATTAGTGAGCTAGTATCAAGCCTTGAAGAACCTTACTAGTGACTTTCACCTAGCGTCCAGTAAATAACTAACAACCACCGCCCAGTAAACTGCTAACAGCCAGCGTCCAATAACTGCTAACAACCAGCGTCCGTTAAACTGCTAACAACCAGCGTCCAGTAAACTGCTAACACATGACTCTGTTTTTCGCATGTTAAACAGTGTCCCAGCCTACTCTATCAGTTCCTGTCGGTATTTGGCACGTAGTTATGATGTCTCTCCTGGTTCTCTGTTCCTTTGATGTCGTCAGGTTTAGCTCTTTTGATCCCTCTTAGTAGTTTATACTAAAAGGGATTAAAAGCGCCGAGCGCCGAGCGCCGAGCGCCGAGGTAGACCTCTGCACGTTTCTCAGCTTCTTGATGTTTCTCAAGGTATGGGTTCCATACTGGTGCTGCGTACTCTAAGATGAGTCTGGCATACTTTGTGTGTACTCACCTATTAGTACTCACTTATTTGTGGTTGCAGAAATCGACTCACAGCTCCTGGATCCGCCTTTTTGCTGGTCGATACTAGGTTCGGTCTTTTTTCCGAGAACTTTATCGTATCTCTTCTTAAAGATATGTATAGATCCTGCCTCCACTACATTACTCTCCAGTTTTCTGTGTGTGTGAGTGTGTGTGTGTGTGTGTGTGTGTGTGTGTGTGTGTGTGTGTGTGTGTGTGTGTGTGTGTGTGTGTGTGTGTACGTACTCACCTAATTGTACTCACCTAATTGTGGTTGCAGGGGTCGAGACTCAGCTCCTGGCCCCGCCTCTTCACTGATCGCTACTGGTTCCTCTCTCTCTCTGTATTTGTGTGTGTGTTAGTGTGTGTGTGTATGTGTGCATGTGTGTGTGTGTACTCACCTAATTGTGGTTGCAGGGGTCGATTCATAGCTCCTGGCCCGGCTCTTCACTGGTTGCTACTAGGTCCCTCCCTCCCTGCTCTGTGAGCTTTATCATACCTATTCTTAAAGCTATGTAAGGTTCCTAACAACTCTGTGACTGAAGAAATACTTCCTAACATCCATGTGATTCATCCGAGTCTTCAGCTTCCAATTGTGACCCCTTGTTGTTGTGTTCCGTCTCTGAAACATCCTGTTTCTGTCTACCTTTTCAATTCGTCCCAGTATTTTATATGTTGTTATCATATCCCCTCTATCCCTCCTATCCTCCAGTGTCGTCAGGTTGATTTCCCTTAACGTCTCCTCGTAGGACATGCCCCTTAACTATGGGACTAGACGCGTTGCAAACCTTTGCACTTCCTCTAATTTCTTGAAGTGCTTGGCCTGGGGTGGGTTCCAAACTGTTGCCGGATGCTTCAGTATGGTCCTGACGTGCTTGTTGTACAAAGTGTGTGTGTGTGTGTGTGTGTGTGTGTGTGTGTGTGTGTGTGTGTGTGTGTGTGTGTGTGTGTGTGTGTGTGTGTGTGTGTGTGTGTGTGTGTGTGTGTGTGTTTCTTTGCTTGACTTTGATCAGCAAACAATCGATTTGTTTTATGTCTCTCTTTTATTTCCCTTCTCTCTCCTAGGTACTTCTCCCTCCTTTATCTCTCTCTTCCTCTCTCCCTACTTTTTCTTAGATTCTTCTCCATTATTTATATCCTTCTCTTTCTCAGATTTTTCTTCCTCTCTCTCTCTCCCTCCTCTTGTCTATATGTCTCTGGTACCTTTATCTCCCGTTTCCTTCTCCTTTCTTGTATGTTTCTCCCTCTTTTATCTCTCTCCCTCCGTCTGTCTCTGCCTCCCTTTCTCTTTCTCTAACCCATACTCCTACTTCTTCATCCCTCCCTCACTTCCTATAATTCTCCAACGCTTCCTCTCCTCCCTTCTTCTCTCACTCCTTTCCTCCCTACTATCCACCCTCCTTTCGTCCTACTCTCCTTTCCACCCTTCCTTCCTCACTCCACCCTCCTTATCTCCCACCTTTCTTATGGATGCTGGAGGGTCTGATCTTCCTGTCGTAGGTTCCATTACCCAGGATCTCATCCAGAAGCATCTTCTCTCTGGTTCTGTGGTTCACCGTCGGCGCCTCCGTCGTGGGCGCCAGCCACCGCCCGTGTGACCTGTGGGAGGGATAGTGGGCGTAAGTGGTGAGTGGAATGGTGAGCGTAAGTGGTGGGTGAGATGGTAGGTGTGAATGGTGGGTGAGAAATTGTGAAAATAGTGAATTAGTTGTGAAAACTGAGGATTTGTTGTGTGTTAGCTGTGACATTTGTGAGTTACTTAAGATAATTGTGAATTATTCCAGGTAAATTATCGTTGGGACTTACATTCATTATAGCTGTACATGAATAACATGAATAACACACGGAGGGCCCGGGTTCGATTCCCGGCGGGTGGAAACATTCCGACACGTTTCCTTACACCTGTTGTCCTGTTCACCTAGCAGCAAATAGGTACCTGGGTGTTAGTCGACTGGTGTGGGTCGCATCCTGGGGGACAAGATTAAGGACCCCAATGGAAATAAGTTAGACAGTCCTCGATGACGGACTGACTTTCTTGGGTTATCCTGGGTGGCTAACCCTCCGGGGTTAAAAATCCGAACGAAATCTTATCTAATCTTATCTTAACATCTTTCAGTGCGCAGCGTCCGTATTTTTTGCCTGTGTATGCTGGTTGTAGCTGTGTGCGTATTTTTTACGTACGTGTTTTTTGCCTGTGTGTGTGTTGTATGCTCGTGAATATATTTTTTGTGTAAGTTTTATCTGAGTGCAACCAATATACGTATTACCGCTGTCGAAGTTTCATTTGCTAACATAAGAGATGTGGCAAAGCTTCCTTGTTGACTGCTTGTTCAACCAGGCTGTTGCTGTTAGCTGATTGTGGTAGACACAGACATTACGGCCTGGTTGATCTAACACTTGGCGGAGTGCTAGGTTTCTACACTTGTTCCGGCAACATTTCTGAAATTTGCTGGTAGCAAGTTGAATAGTCTCTGGCCACGGATGTTAATAGAAGGTTTTCTTATTGTGCTCACGGCCCTCCCTGCATTTCACGGTGTTTATTCTACATTTGCTCCCATATCTTAGGTTAGGTTAGGTGAGATTTGTCAGGAAACAGGACAAGTGTTTCCAGGCGCGAGTCTTACTCAAATGATGATCACAGCACCGTATCATCCTTTGCGGATGATACTAGGATCTGCATGAGGCTGTCTTCTGCTGAGGACGCGGTTAACCTCCTAGAAGATATAAACAAAGTTTTCCAGTGGGCAACGGTAAACAATATGATGTTCAATGAGGACAAATTCCAACTACTCCGTTATGGAAAACTGGAGGAGTTAATAACTAGAACAGAGTATACTACTGACTCCGGCCATACAATAGAGGGGAAAAATAATGTAAGGGACCTGGGAGTAGTAATGTCTGAGGATCTCACTTTCAAGGATCACATCAGTGCCACGATCGCACGTGCAAAGAAAATGATAGGATGGATAATGAGAACTTTCAAAACGAGAGATGCCAAGCCCATGATGATCCTTTTCAAATCACTTGTTCTCTCTAGGCTGGAATACTGCTGTACATTAACATTTCCATTCAAACAAGGTGAAATCGCAGATCTAGAGAGTGTACAGAAATCCTTCACTGCACGTATAAGTTCTGTCAAGCACCTTAACTACTGGGAACGCTTGGAAGCACTTGACTTGTACTCGTTGGAACGCAGGAGGGAGAAATATATCATAATCTACACTTGGAAAATCTTGGAAGGAATGGTCCCAAATCTGCACACAGAAATCACTCCCTACGAAAGTAAAAGATTGGGCAGGCGATGCAAAATGCCCCCAATAAAAAGTAGGGGCGCCATTGGTACACTAAGGGAAAACACCATAAGTGTCCGGGGCCCAAGACTGTTCAACAGCCTCCCATCAAGCATTAGGGGAATTGCCAATAAACCCCTGGCTGCCTTCAAGAGAGAGCTGGACAGATACCTAAAGTCAGTGCCGGATCAACCTGGCTGTGGCTCGTACGTTGGACTGCGTGCGGCCAGCAGTAACAGCCTAGTTGATCAGGCCCTGATCCACCGTGAGGCCTGGTCATGGACTGGGCCGCGGGGGCGTTGATCCCCGGAATAACCTCCAGGTAACCTCCAGGTAACCGCTCATCTGACCGAGACCTTTCACTGGCTTACCGCTCCACCCCTTTAAAAATTATGGCTATGATTATAACCATTTTCAGGTATCTTTCACTCTAGTACGACGAGAAAGAACCATCAAGTTAGTCGTCTGAGGCTGTGATAAAAATATTTCAGTAAAGGCTCAGTATTTTCCTGACAATCAAATGTTAGTTTGATTATATTAACCTCTGTTTACATGTATCGCTCTGCATGCTACATCATTCAATACTCATGTTGTGGTAATTCTCATCAGTTAATGTTTTTACACCAAGAGTAACTTGTTGTATACTAATTTTAATTTTTAAGAGGATTTGGTTGGTCAAAGAGACTGACAGAAACATTGTTCCTCAAGGTGACAGTGTTACCCAGGATGTGAGTGGGAGGACGTTTAAGTTTTCAATTACTTGCGTGTATTGAATGACGTATCAAAGCCGGAAAGGGTAAGTATTTTTATCTTCCTTCTCATATAACAACATATTCCGTCAGGCCTCTCACTATATATGGCATTAATTTGCTAATGTTGAGGATTACAAGGAAGAGGTTGTAAACAGTGCCTGGGAGAGTATTAGCGAAGTCAACACTGCTACACCTGAGACTTGGTGTAATAACATTACGTATGAAAGGGGAACAACCCGGTGATATATCTCTCTACAACCACCATAGTAACTGCACACACCTTAAATGTATAAACTAAGTCAGGACAAGGGCACGAATATAAAGGAAGATAACATGGCTGACATTCCTTAGGCCTAACTGAATGAATTTCCATATTTCTGTTTCTTTTCCGTTGTCTCATTCCTCGGAAAATCCCCTCGGGAAAACAGGTAAACTAGTCTAGTTGAAGCACTTGGGCAGTTTAGGTTCCTGTAGGGCCAGTTTGTTGCAGTACATCACGCAATTTTACGGTGAGTTGTATGGTCAAGTAGTGTATTTTAATTGCTGCATTATCAGTCGTTTGGTAACAAAAATTTATAACATTCTCCTTTTAAATAAGATCATAATTATCTAGTCCATTTCAGATTTCTCAACCAGTATATCTGAGCATAACAATTTATAACTATAAAGATGATTTAGAGGACCTCCTTAGAGGTCCCAATTGTGATAAATATTCTTTAAAAGGGGCAGTATCGAGGGAGGGATGACCCGGGAGCTAGTCACTCCACTCTAGAATAGAAGATTTTAGTATTTATTCAGTATTTCTTATAGTTATGGTCTTGCGAACCAGATGAAACAGAATCCTTAAGTTGAGTTGCCTAAAAAAATGGTTAATAATGCCAAGAACACTTATTTGTGGTTATCAAGAGACTCTAAATAATCTTTGATAATTCGTTAACTGCTTCATCATAGGTATTTTACAGAACATGTCTATGTTTGACGTCATGTATGATTATTATTAGCGTATATACTTATTCAGTGTTTTATCATGTAAACAAAAGTGTTAATGTTAATTAGTGATTATACAATTAAAATATTTTATTCTATTTATCCAGTGATTTATAATATGGTAATAAAGTTGGTAGAATTACCAACAATATGTTAAGTAAAAGGACACAAGTGCAACTAATGTGTCCTTTTACTTAACAGATTTATAATATGCTGAAGGACACCTATTTATTTATTAATCCTAACAATAATAATATTCGGTTGTAAAATTAATTAGCCTGAAACATTTGTTCTTGTTAATAAACTTATACACATTATTCTCAAGTATAAATAATTTCTAAATATTAAATATGGCGTGATAAACAAGAATCTGGAACATAGAAGGGCCATGTTTACAAAGACGTTTAAGAAGTGCTTTCATATTTGAGTTCATCCTGATTTTTTAGATTTTACCGTTGAAGCGGCTAGTTTCTTGTACACCTCATATCCATCCTGTAGATGGCAGCTCCAGAGCATATGGGTACATACAGGAGTACATTTAGATTTCTATCTATAGTTCACTTACCTGTTGTAAGCAAATTTATTTCCACTTATTGATTTAAATGAATTAATATTGTATACAGACTTGCAATATTTCGGAGTACAAAAAAAGAAACTAATTTTAATTTTCAAAAGGGGCTGAACTGGCATGACAGTGGAAAACCTCGATCACATTATCAAAAGCTCCAGTGGCAGGTCATCATATGACTAGGACCCGCGTCAGGAAACAATTGTCCAGTTTCCAGATGAACCTTATCTAACTTAGCCTAAACAGAGTACAAGTTGACAGCAGCCTTACAACTTTAAGTAACAAGTATACTCTTGATCACTAAGACAGGGCTGTATGTAGTGTATTCCAATTTAAATTAAATTTAAAGATTGTAGAATAGTTGGCCAACAGATTTCACAAGAGCTATTTCTCTTGCACTGCAATACGCCAAGGATTACAAGAGATTATCTAGCAACTACAGTTCAATCACTTGCGTAATACTGAGCCAGATGTTATGGTGTCTAGTAGAACGGATGTGAAGACTGGAGAAACAATGGATGAACTCCGTACAGTGATCAGGAAGATAAATTTACTCCTGAAGAAGAAACTACTAGCATGAACTCTACTTTAGCAGAGGTAAATTTAAGTCACTAGTGACTTTAATTTATCTCTGCTAAAGTAGAATGTAGATCAGTTTAAATCATTTGATTATAACTTCTGTAATGATCAGTTTATGCTGGAGTAGAGCTACTCCATCAGTAATGTAAATATAGAGTAGCTAATATTAAGTGAGAAATTAACAATAAAACCTTAAGTGACATCCGTCTACTGACATTTGTTTGATGTTAGAAACATGAACTAGCAGATGACGCATGAAAAATCATTTAATATTAGTGAAAAGTGATACTGATACCTATTTACCGACATACTAGTAAATGACACTTTAGCAGTCATTTTTAATACAGAGCTGCAGATAATATGTTAGAAAGTAACAATAAAGCTTCAGTAATACCTGTTTGCTGACATTTGATTATAATTAAAAAGCAGGAACCGGCAGATGACACCCCAGTATTAATTTCTATAATTCTTTTAGCAACACAACTCTCACAATATTGCTCAAACTTAAGTGACACCTTTCTACAAACATCTGTTTATAATTAAAAAACAAGACTTAAACATTAATTATTATAGTAATCGATAGAACTGGCAGATAATTATAACATGAATGAATTAACAATTGCAAGAGTGTCGGTGCTGAGTACATATTCTCGGTCAAAGTCAATAAACCCACAGCGGCTGCAAGTTAAATTTAACCTTGTGAAGGGTGACATAAGTCTCACATTAGGTCACCCTGATTCTAACCTAAAATTTCTTTTAACCATCACACTGAGATGACACAGACGTTTGTGTGATGGACGGTCGAGCTCTACCATACAGGGAAGAGTTGAGGAACTGTATTAGGTTTGTTGATGTGTAATATTTTACCTTGTAATTATAGATGGTTATTGTGAATCAGATCTAATTATCATTAGTTTTTAGTTGCACTAAAATTTTGATTATATGTGCAGCTAGAAATAATAAATTCATTTACTTTAAGCTTAATAAACTAATGTGCCCCAGAATGAAGACTTAGTCACACTTAAGCACACTGTTAAGAGGAACAGGAAGTTTAGCTATGATCAAACTCTTATCCAAGAATAACTATATATTAATAATCTGATAATTAGGAATTAATTTTTACACTTAAACTAAGTCCATCTTGAGCAGTGAGATTATATTGTTTAACGACTTTGTTGTTTTTCCTCGTCGACTTGAAGTTAAAAAAAAAATTACTTTTTCAGTGCTTAATACATTTAGTGACACCTTTGTTTTAGAAGAATTATTTTCATGTTATTAGCCAATAAAAAAGAACACTATATTGTATTACTATGGGATATTAATAATGGAAGTGCGATGGGAGACAACCAACGACTTAGTCGCCTGTGGATATAACAAAGTGTTGCTACAAGGTGTAGTATTTTTCTGACAAGTCAGGACAAGGGCACAAATACCTGGCCTTCCTTAGACCCGATTGAAAAAATTTCTATACATTTGTTACTTCTCGAGATGTCTCATCCCTCGGAAACTCCCCTCAGGGTAACCAGGTAAACTAGACTGGCTCGGGCGCCTGGGCAGTTTAGGTTCCTGCAGGGACAGTTTGTTGCACTACATCACACAGCTTTAGGATGAGTTGTATGGTCAAGTAATATAGCATGTTAAATATATTATGATTGCTACATTATCAGTGTTTTAGTAACAGATTTGTTACATTGCCCTTCTGTTTAATAAAACATAATCAAACAGTCCTTATATTTTAGCAATAATAATTTACAAACATAAATATGATTATTTTTATATTAGAGGTCCCAGTTATGGTAAATATTATTACAGAGGCAGTGTCGAGGGAGGCAGCGAGGGAAGGATTCGGGAGTCCGTCAGTCCACTCTAGGAGGGTGACTTGATCCTAGTGCCCCGTGACCTGGTGGCTAAAACTCTCTCTTCACACGGTGAGGGTTCGGGTTTAATTTCCGGCGAGGGCAGAAACATTGGGCGTGTTTCCTTACACCGGTTGTCTGTGTTCACCCATCAGTAAAATGGATACCTGTGTATTAGTCTACTGGTGGGGGTGGCATCCTGGGACAAAACTGACCTAATTTGCCTGAAATGTTCTGCATAAAAAGCTGATTTCTCTAGAGTAGTACGTCACTGACGTACTCTAGGTCTGTATACCATGTAGATGTACTTGTAGAAATAAAGATATTAATATTATAGTATTTTTTCAGTATTTCCTACAACTTTTGTCATCATCCATTCAGATCCCATTTCCTCAGAAATGCTACTGATGAGCTTATAAAAGTATGTACTTGAATGGACAACGAAGCTTCTCACTCAATCATAATTGACCAGGTGACCTACGTGGTACTTGGAAACAAAATTAAAATATATCATTTAACATGAAGTTAAATATACGAACATTGCAACACAAGATGAGGAAAAATTCTTAAGGTTTCAACTTCACAGCAAATTAAAATCAACACAATACGTCCAGCATATACAGTAGCTAAGGAGGTCATCAAAATAGTGAGTGTCCTTTCAAAACTAGGCTGTTATGTTCCCCAAACATCACTCCTCGCTCTCTACTGCTCTCTAATTAGGTGTTTCCTGACGCGGGTCTTAGATGATGACCCGCCTTTGGAGATTTAGTCATCTGACCGAGGCCTTCCGCTGGCTTACCGGTCATTTATAACCAATTAGTATTTGTTCTGCACTCTAATCTATATTTTTTATTTACATAATTAACATACAATTTTAGTGGAAATAACATGTCATTATATACAACTTAGCAGACGAAAAAAACGCGGTAACAAGAACGACTAGATTGTAGGAAGGAAAATATAATGATAAAGATATGACAATATTTGAGAAAGAAAAGTGGAAGAACATGTTACAAGAGACAGAGATAAATAATTTGTATAAAGAATTCTGTAAAAAATATGAAAAAAAGAGTTAAACGGTTTGTGCCTAAAATGAAAATAAGACGACTTAATCAAGAATGGTTTATGAGAAGGTGTAAATAGAAGAAAAATGAAGCAAAGGGAATAATTGAAAATTATGCTTAGAGTGTTAGATCAATGGAACGGATTATAAGACGAAATGGAAAGCGCTGGAATTATTAGAAATAAATATAAAAATACATTAAGAAATTTTTAAAGACGGAACACCACGAGCACAGCTCTGCTCCTGTAGCTATAAATACGTAAGTACAAGTACAAATAGGTAAATACAAATTGGTAAGTACAATTAGGTAAGCACAAATAGGTAAATACAAATAGATAATCGCTTCCTTCGATATTTCGGCAACACATGTTTGGTGTTATATGGAGGTACGTATCTTATTTATCATTCAGTTAGTAAATGATGTTCGTTGCAACCTGCAATCCTGTCTTGTGTTGCGCTGGTTGACTTTCATCCTCGTCAACCTTCTTTTTACCCAACCCAAAAAAAAAGATCCGAAATGATCACCTCTATTCATAAAAAAAAAATCCCCGTTACAACTTTTTTTTTCTTCCGATGATCCACTTCGGTGTTTTATTTCTAAACTGAAGAGTTTTCAGTATTTTTCGTGAGAGTTTTACACCCAAGAAAAGTTAAAATGTCCTAAAATGTCCTGCCAAAAATAAGGGAAGTGAATTTTAGAGCACAAAGCCTCTTTTGACATGCTAATGATGCTGCTGCTGCCAGATGGTAATGGTGGCACTGATGTCAGATGCTGTTGCAGGCACTGATGTCAGATGCTGTTGCAGGCACTGATGTCAGATGCTGTTGCAGGCACTGATGTCAGATGCTGTTGCAGGCACTGATGCCAGATGCTGTTGTAGGCACTAATGTCTGATACTGTTGCAGGTACTGATGTCAGATGCTGTTGCAGGCCCTGATGTCAGATGCTGTTGCAGGCGCTGATGCCTGATTCTGTTGCAGGCACTGATGCCTGATACTGTTGCAGGCACTGATGCCTGATTCTGTTGCAGGCACTGATGCCTGATACTGTTGCAGGCACTGATGCCTGATACTGTTGCAGGCACTGATGCTTGATACTGTTGCAGGCACTGATGCTTGATACTGTTGCAGGCACTGATGCCTGATACTGTTGCAGGCACTGATGCCTGATAGTACTGAAGTTACTGATGCCAGATGCTGTTGCAGTTACTGGTGCCAGATACTGTTGTGATCAGTGGTATCAGACACTGTTGCAGCCACTGATGCCAGATACTGTTGCATTCACTAGTGCCAGATACTGTTGCAGTCACTGGTGCCAGACAGTACTGCATTCACTAGTGCCAGATACTGCTGCAGTCACTGGTGCCAGATATTGTTACAGCCACTGGTGCCAGACACTGTTGCAGCCACTGGTGCCACTGTTGCAGCCACTGGTGCCAAACACTGTTTTAGCCACTGATGCCACTGTTGCAGCCGCTGGTGCCACTGTTGCAGCCACTGGTGCCACTGTTGCAGCCACTGGTGCCACTGCTGCAGCCACTGGTGCCATTGTTGCAGCCACTGGTGCCACTGTTGCAGCCACTGGTGCCACTGTTGCAGCCACTGGTGCCACTGTTACAGCCACTGGTGCCACTGTTGCAGCCACTGGTGCCACTGCTGCAGCCACTGGTGCCACTGTTGCAGCCACTGGTGCCACTGTTGCAGCCCCTGGTGCCACTGTTGCAGGCACTGGTGCCACTGTTGCAGGCACTGGTGCCACTGTTGCAGCCACTGGTGCCACTGTTGCAGCCCCTGGTGCCACTGTTGCAGGCACTGGTGCCACTGTTGCAGCCACTGGTGCCACTGTTGCAGCCCCTGGTGCCACTGTTACAGCCACTGGTGCCACTGTTGCAGCCCCTGGTGCCACTGTTGCAGCCCCTGGTGCCACTGTTACAGCCACTGGTGCCACTATTGCAGCCACTGGTGCCACTGTTACAGCCACTGGTGCCACTGTTGCAGCCACTGGTGCCAGACACTGTTGCAGCCACTGGTGCCACTGTTGCAGCCACTGGTGCCACTGTTGCAGCCACTGGTGCCAGACACTGTTGCAGCCACTGGTGCCACTGTTGCAGCCACTGGTGCCACTGTTGAAGCCACTGGTGCCACTGTTGAAGCCACTGGTGGCAAACGAGCAAGACATCGACCATTTTCCAACATGGTAGAATGACCCACAGAAGGAAACACATTCACCAAGTTTCATTTAGTAGTTATCTGGCCAGATTTTCATGGACATCACAATTCTTATGAAGCTCTGAACAGTCTGGCAAACTGGTTTCCTTGAATCCTTTCATAAATGTTGTCTTGTTTACTCTCCAGCAACACGTTAACTCTTAATAACCAATTGTTTTCGCCCCGATCAAACACCCCCACTGGATGCCTTAACACCTTCCGTTCAAATGCTTCACCCCGTCCCTCCAACCTTTCCTCGGATGAACCCTATTCCATTCCACCTTATTTAAGTGATCAATCTATCTCAACAACCTTTGCTCCGCTTTGTGAATTATGTTGATTTTTAATTTCTTTCTCTTACACTCCTTCCCAAACTCATCCATCCATCTTTGCAACTTCTCTTCTCCCAAAGTGACTGTCTCATCAACAAAGAGTAACTATGAAATCTCTGTTCGGATCACAATCATTTGTCTTTTAATTTCACGTCCCTCCCCAACACCCTAGCAATCACAGCTATAAATATTTGAAACAATCGTGATGAAAACGCAACTTTGTTTAATTTCTATTAGTAGAGAATAGTTCCCCTCTCTCCTACATTCCCTACAACATGAAGCACACTGAAGCTTTTAATAACCTTTCACCTGTTCCACACAACTGCAACATCCGCCACCTTGCTACCCAATGCACTCTATCACATGCTCTTTTTCAAAGCCATAAATATAACAATTAATTTATTACATTAATCTATGCATTGTTCACTTATATACTTTGATGTGAACACTTAATCTCTAGCCATTATAAATCCTTCTATGTGTGCACTCCCACTTTCTGTCTCTCCCCTAATTCTTACGGTTAAACTTTACCCAGTAGTATATTTAACAGTTTTAGTTCCATATAATTCTTACACTTATTCATGTTAGCTTTTCTCTTAAATAATGGAAATACGCAAAAGTTCTCTGCAAATACGTTTAGATTACCTTCTCTTATATCATACATATAATGAATAAATATACCAATCACTCTCAGACTATATCCCCTCGTTTCAACACCCCATCTGTTCCAGATGGTTTATCTCACTTCATTCCACCCACCAGATGTTATTCCTCAGTGTCCAGTGCGGGAAATCACCGTCTACCTCTCTCGTCTAACTTCAACTGCTCAAAACATTCTCTACTAATTTCCAATACCATCAATACTTTTAATAATAATAATAATAATAATAATAATAATAATAATAATAATAATAATAATAATAATAATAATAATAATAATAATAATAATAACAATAATAATATATAATAATAATAACAATAATAATAATATTATTATTCTTATAATTATTATTATTATTATTATTATTAGTAGTAGTAGTAGTAGTAGTAGTAGTAGTAGTAGTAGTAGTAGTAATAGTAGTAGTAGTTTACTTGAAGAGGGTTTCGGGGGTCAACGCCCCTGCGGCTCGGTCTGAGACCAGGCCAGGTGGATCAGGGTCTGATCATCCAGGCTGTTAATGCTGGCTGCATGCAAAATGACTTACGAACCACAGCCCGGTTGGTCAGGTACTGACTTTAGGTGCCTGATCAGTGCCTTCTTGAAGACAGCCAGGGCTCTATTGGTAATCTCCCTTATGGGAGGAAGTTGAACAGTCTTGGGCCCCGGACACTTATTGTGTTGTCTCTCAGTGTACTCGTGGCGCCCCTGCTTATCATTGAGGAAATGCTGCATCTCCTGCCGAGTCTTTTGTCTTCATGGGGAGTGATTTTCGTGTGCAAGTTTGGTACTAATCCCTCGAGAATTTTCCAAGTGTATATTATCATATATCTCTCTCGCCTGTATTCCAGGGAATACAAATAAAGGGCCTTCAACCGTTCCTAGTAATTTAGGTGCCTAATCGTACTTATGTGTGCCGTGAAAGGTCTTTGTACACTCTCCAGGTCAGCAATTTCGCCTGCCTTAAAGGGGGTAGTTAGTGTACAGCAGTATTCAACCTAGAGAGAACAAGCGATTTGAAGAGAATCATTATGGGCTTGACGTCCATAATTTTGAAGGTTCTCATTATCCATCCTATCATTTTCCTAGCAGATGCGGTAGATACATTGTTGTGGTCTTTGAAGGCCAGATACTCTGACATTATCACTCCCAGGTCCTTTACATTATTGTAGTAGTAGTACCAATAATAGTAGTAGTATATTTATTATTATTAGTAGTAGTAGTAGTAGTAGTAGTATATTCGAGGCAAAAGAGGTAAACCAGCATGGTTCATTGAGCTCTAAAAAAGCCAGCAGCATCAGCAGTAGTTCAACACTGACACAATGCTACGTTTACAAGAAATAAACAAATATATAATGACTTCAATTCAATACATTACGAAGCCATAGAAACTACAGCAAGTCAACTCATGTACTGATAAAATGCAACAAAATTTACTAATTATTAATGTGAACACGTGACCAACATAAATTTATTACACATATCAATATATATATATCTATATCTATCTATCTATATATATATATATATATATATATATATATATATATATATATATATATATATATATATATATATATATATATATATATATATATATATATATATATATATATATGTCGTGCCGAATATGTAAAACTGGTCAATTAGCAAGAACTCATTTAAATTTAAGTCCTTTCTAAAATTTTCTCTTATAAGTTTAAAGATATATTTTTTTGATTAATGTTAATGTAAAAAAAATTTAATTTTGCACCAAAAGGATCTTAGAAAACTTACCTAACCTTATTATAACAACAATAATTTATTTTAGCCTAACCCAACTAAATATATTTTAGATTTGTTTACAATAATTTAATACTAAACAAACACAATCAAATATATTTTTTTCGTTAGGTTCAGAATGATTTTGGCGAAATTATTGCATACACAAATTTTCACTTTTCCTATATGGCAAGATGAGCGTTGCTATTTAAGCCAAGATCGCAAGTTCTGCCTATTCGGCACGACATATATATATATTTGTGCGTGTGTATGTATATATGTATGTATTATGACTGCAAACTCATTTTTCGATATTGAAAGTGACTTTGATGCTAATGAAGGATTGTTGATGAAGACAGATGGATCAAACATTATTACCACGCATTTCCCAGACGCTGGATGACTTCTTTCCGATTGATCGCCGTTCCATGGATTTAATAATAATAATAATAATAATAATAATAATAATAATAATAATAATAATAATAATAATAATAATAATAATAATAATAATAAAATTAGTAATGGTAGGAAAGAGAAGATACAGAGACATTCCATATCACTTCAACTAAGCCATTTCACGGCTGCTCTCTGGTTTTCCTCAAAATTGGAACACTTGTAGATCTGACTAAAAAAATGAGATTTTTTTAGTCCCAAAACTGTAGGTCAAACGGTTCTGGAGATAGAGGTCACGGAACTTTCACGAAAAGGTCATGTTAGGCAGGTCATGTTAAATTTAAAAATGAAACATCGCCGCTTGTATGAGACCTACATATCTGATCAACATACCCTTTTTGAAGCTAAAGGATATCTCTAAAACTTTTATGTACACCATTTTTGACCTCAGAGATCAAACAAAAAATGTTGACTTTTTTAGTGACCTTTGACCTGAAAAACTCAAAAATGCACAACATATTTTTTTCTCACGCCCACTAAATGTGGATAAATCTATACGACTGCTTCAAACTGCAACAAGAATGTTCATGGGTTTTTAATTAGGTTAGATGCCCCATCCATTTTAATAAACCTACTCGATGCTATTTTTACCTTTGACCTTTGTCATAAATTTCTCCGGACTATATCTCTGGGACCATTATGGCTAGAATAGTGAGATAAATGAAATTTCGTTATACTGTCCTAATGCCTGTATTAATACCTCCATGCTTTACCTTGAAATCCCCAAATGCTACTTTCAAATTGCACAAGACAAGGAATTTCTGTTTTCTTTCCCGATTACCACCAACACCTCTTACTGGAACATAGTCTTTCAAGCATTTGTTTGCTCACATCTGGAGAACGATTCAAGTCGATAATTTTGGAAGCGATATCACTGTTAATATACTATTTGCACTCATAATTCATTATTTAATATGATTGCAAGTTGGCCCTAGAATGGCTGTGTGCTTTTTAGCAGACTGTGCCGCCATTTAGGAGCCAGGACCTTTTTATTTGAGTTACGACATCGAAGTCGTAAGACTGTGAAGACAGTTTCCCCCAACCGTGAGTCTAGCGTTGACAATATTACAATGCACATTAACTGTGCAATGTAATATTGTCATTATAACACAACTAGTCAAACAGTTCAGTTCTGTAATACTTCCACAAAGACTCAGCCTCTACACACAAAAGCTCCTGTCAACTGAAAATAAACTTTTATATTGTTTAGTTATAGTACTGACATTAAGATGATTAATAATCAACAGATATTCAACGTTTATTGTCACACTAAATTGTGCAGCAAAGAAATGTTTGTAGTTTGATTCAGTAACGAAAAAAAATGGAAGCATTGATTTGTTAAGGCGGGCCAATACAACATGGGTTCGAATCCTTGGTTAGTGCAGTGTTGTCATAGATATATGTATATATATATATATATATATATATATATATATATATATATATATATATATATATATATATATATATATATATATAGTTAGAAATATATATATATATATATATATATATATATATGTCGTGCCGAATAGGTAAAACTGGTCAATTAACAAGAACTCATTTAAAATTAAGTCCTTTCTAAAATGTTCTCATATACTGTTAAAGATATATTTTTTATTTATATTAATATAAAAATTAATAACTTTGTATAAAAAAGCCTTAGAAAATTTATCTAACCTTATTATAACAAGTGCAATTTAATCTACCCTAATCCAACTAAATATAATTTAGAAAAGTTTACAGTAATTTAATAATAAACAAATGCAACAAAATATATTTTTCTCGTTAGCTTCAGATTGATATTTGTGAAATTATTGCATACACAAATTTTCGCTTGCTTTATTCAGCAAGAAGAGCGTTGCTATTTAAGCCAAAATCGCAAGTTTTACCTACTCGGCGCTACATATACATAAATCAAATGATATTTGTTCCCCTGGCCTAACTGTAATGGTAGAAGAGATGTCTGTCCGGAGAAGTTTACAGCAGAAGTTAAATGTGAAAATAACATTGAGTAAGTTTACTGAAATGGATGTCATCTAATGTAATTAAAAACCCATGAAAATTTTTATTACAGTTCGAAGTGATCATGTAGACTAATCCCCCTTTCAGCGCGTGAGGAAAAAAAAAGTATTTTGTGCATTTTGACGTTTTTCAGGTCATAGGTCACAAAAAAGGGTCAAGTTTTTCGTTTGACCTCTGAGGTCAAAAATGATCTAAACAAAAGTTTTACAGCTTCTCTTTAGCTTCAGAATATAATGTGTGTATGTATATCAGTCTTGTAGGTCCCACACAAACACATATTTCATTTAAAAATTTCACATAATATGCAAAAAAAAAAAAATAATCTTTAGGTCAAAGTTCCGTGAAGCTGCAGCTCTGGGACCATTTGATCTACAGACTCGGGACAAAAAAAAAATCTCATTTTTTCACTGTGGTTGTGTTAATTCTGATGTACCGTAAAAAAAAAAAATGTAAGTTTTGATGGAACTGACATGGAATGTTCCTACTTTGGGTATGTGTCCTAACACCTGTTGCCCCTGTTCACCTAGCAGTAAGTAGGTACCTGGGTTATTAGTTGACTGTTGTGGGTAGCTTCTCGTGAGCGGAAGTATACCTTAGATAGCTCTGGACTTTTAAATGAGCTAAGGTTGGATAACGGCTGTTAGTCTGTAAAGTTGATTAGTGTAAAAAAAGAGAGCCAGAGAGAGAGAGAGAGAGAGAGAGAGAGAGAGAGAGAGAGAGAGAGAGAGAGAGAGAGAGAGAGAGAGAGAGAGAGAGAGAGAGAGAGAGTGGTTGAGTTTTCATCAATGAATTTTGCCGAGAATAAGATACAGTTTTGGAGAGAGATTATTAAGTTGAGAAAGCCTGCAGAGTAAATGGACTTGGAATTTAAAAGCGAAAGAGAGATGTTGGGAAGGTGAAGGTGTTTGAAAAATGTAAAGAACATTTTAAGGAGTTAGTTAATGTTCATGATGAAAGGAAGGCATTGACATATTTTGCATCAGACAAGAAGGAAAAATGAAGAGTCAGAGGTGAGTGAAAGGGAAAGTGTCTAAGACGAGAGAGATACATCATAATCTACACCTGGAAAATCCTAGAGGAACTGGTCCCAAGTCTGCACACAGAAATCACTCCCTACGAAAGAAAAGACTGAGCAGATGGTGCAATATACCCCAAATGAAAAGTAGGGACGCCATTAATACACTAAGAGAAAATACAACAAGTGTCCGGAGCCAAAGACTGTTCAACAGCTTCCCACCAGGCATAAGGGAAATTACCAATAGACCCCTGGCTGCCTTCAAGATGCAGCTGAACAGACACCTAAAATCAGTACCCGGTTGATCAGGTCCTGATCCACCGGGAGGCCTGGTCAAGGACTGGGCCGCGGGGACGTTGGCCCCCTTCCAGGTAGAATAACAAAGGGTAAAGCAGTTGAGATAAATGATACTAAGATTTGAGATACTAAAAGCAGCTGGGAAGACGGTTCTTGAGTTGGTATATTTATTCATTATGTGCGTGAAAGACGGGAAGGTACCTAAGGAGTGGCAGATGGCAGGAATGGTTCCTTGGTGTAAGTGGTACCTAAGGAGTGGCAAATGGCAGGAATGTTTCCTTGGTGTAAGTGGTACCTAAGGGGTGGCAGAAGGCAGGAATGGTTCCTTGGTGTAAGTGGTACCTAAGGGGTGGCATATGGCAGGAATGGTTCCTTGGTGTAAGTGGTACCTAAGGGGTGGCAGATGGCAGGAATGGTTCCTTGGTGTAAGTGGTACCTAAGGAGTGGCAAATGGCAGGAATGTTTCCTTGGTGTAAGTGGTACCTAAGGGGTGGCAGAAGGCAGGAATGGTTCCTTGGTGTAAGTGGTACCTAAGGGGTGGCATATGGCAGGAATGGTTCCTTGGTGTAAGTGGTACCTAAGGGGTGGCAGATGGCAGGAATGGTTCCTTGGTGTAAGTGGTACCTAAGGAGTGGCAAATGGCAGGAATGTTTCCTTGGTGTAAGTGGTACCTAAGGGGTGGCAGAAGGCAGGAATGGTTCCTTGGTGTAAGTGGTACCTAAGGGGTGGCATATGGCAGGAATGGTTCCTTGGTGTAAGTGGTACCTAAGGGGTGGCAGATGGCAGGAATGGTTCCTTGGTGTAAGTGGTACCTAAGGAGTGGCAAATGGCAGGAATGTTTCCTTGGTGTAAGTGGTACCTAAGGGGTGGCAGAAGGCAGGAATGGTTCCTTGGTGTAAGTGGTACCTAAGGGGTGGCATATGGCAGGAATGGTTCCTTGGTGTAAGTGGTACCTAAGGGGTGGCAGATGGCAGGAATGGTTCCTTGGTGTAAGTGGTACCTAAGGGGTGGCAGATGGCAGGAATGGTTCCTTGGTGTAAGTGGCAAAGAGGAGAAAAGCGTAAAATTTATAAGGGAATAAACCTGTTGAATATGCCATGGAAGGTGTACAGGAAATTTTTTTTTAAACGAGTTAGGGACAAAACAATTTATAGGACTGGAGAGGAAGAAGGAGGATTTAGAAAGCCCAGGGAACGTGCATAACAAGGGTTTACACTGAAGCATAAAAGTGAATCATACTTAAATAAGGGTAAGAATTTTTTGTACCATTTATGAATATAGTAAAACGTAAGTTGGTTGGATAGGGAAGCGATGTAGCAGATATTACGAACAAATGGATTAGTTAATACTTTAGGAAAGCCGATAATTATGTTTTTTTGTTTTTTTTTTTTTTTTTGCAAATTGATTGGCTTATTGACAATGGTGTAAAAACCTACTTTTTACCAAAATTTACTTTAAAACCTAAATTAACTTAACGTATTTTTTTTAGCCAAATTCTACTAAATACATCATAAATCAGTTTAAATTTACTTAATATTTCTTAAAGTCAATGATAGTTTTCGTTACGTTCAGATTGATTATCACTGATTTATGGCATCAAAAAATTTCACTCTGCTTATTCGGCAGAAAAGTATTTGAGTTAACCAAAACTGATTAATATCGTATTATTATTATTATTATTATTATTATTATTATTATTATTATTATTATTATTATTAATATTGTTATTATTATTATTATTATTATTATTATTATTATTATTATTATTATTACATTCAATGGGATTGTTAAAGCCACAAGAGTGATACACTGCACGGGAAGGCACAGATAAAGTGGGAATAATCTGATAATTCCACAGTGGTAGCCTCGTATATAATCGAACTTGAATTATCGACGAGGAAATTATCCAAGGCATTAATTCATTCTTGGAGCATTAATTACTACCAATGTAATCACTGATGACTTTTCTACATATGTAATATGAAATTATTACCATAAGTTGTTTAAAAAAATAACTTTTTAAGAAGAGAATAAGATTTGAGAGAGAGAGAGAGAGAGAGAGAGAGAGAGAGAGAGAGAGAGAGAGAGAGAGAGAGAGAGAGAGAGAGAGAGAGAGAGAGAGAGAGAGAGAGAGAGAGAGAACATTCATATTATGCACTTCTCCACTATGTACGAAAATGTTCAACCCGTTATTCTACCGTAAATCTGTTACATACTGTTATTAAACTGTTAACTACCTATTATATAATTTGTTAATTTACCTGTTACGTAACATACTATCTATTGCGTAATTTCGTATACTTATACTATCTATTGCATAATTAACCTATACATAACTTGTTATATTACTTATTGCTTAATTTGTTATACTACCTGTTGTATTACCTATTATACAGCCTGTTATACTTGTATAAAACCTGTTACATTGGTATAAAACCTGTTATACTGGTATAAAACCTGTTATACTGGTATAAAACCTGTTATACTGGTAAAAAACCTGTTATACTGATATAAAACCTGTTATACTGGTATAAAACCTGTTATACTGGTATAAAACCTGTTATACTGGTATAAAACCTGTTATACTGATATAAAACCTGTTATACTGGTATAAAACCTGTTATACTGGTATAAAACCTGTTATACTGGTATAAAACCTGTTATACTGGTATAAAACCTGTTATACTGATATAAAACCTGTTATACTGGTATAAAACCTGTTATACTGGTATAAAACCTGTTATACTGGTATAAAACCTGTTATACTGGTATAAAACCTGTTATACTGGTATAAAATCTGCTATACTGGTATAAAACCTGTTATACTGGTATAAAACCTGTTATACTGGTATAAAACCTGTTATACTGGTATAAAACCTGTAATACTGGTATAAAACCTGTTATACTGGTATAAAACCTGCTATACTGGTATAAAACCTGTTATACTGGTATAAAACCTGTTATACTGGTATAAAACCTGTTATACTGGTATAAAACCTGTTATACTTGTATAAAACCTGTTATACTGGTATAAAACCTGTTATACTGGTATAAAACCTGTTATACTGGTATAAAACCTGTTATACTGGTATAAAACCTGTTATACTGGTATAAAACCTGTTATACTTGTATAAAACCTGTTATACTGGTATAAAACCTGTTATACTGGTACAAAACCTGTTATACTGGTATAAAACCTGTTATACTGGTATAAAACCTGTTATACTGGTATAAAACCTGTTATACTGGTATAAAACCTGTTATACTGGTATAAAACCTGTTATACTGGTATAAAACCTGTTATACTTGTATAAAACCTGTTATACTGGTATAAAACCTGTTATACTGGTATAAAACCTGTTATACTGGTATAAAACCTGTTATACTTGTATAAAACCTGTTATACTGGTATAAAACCTGTTATACTGGTACAAAACCTGTTATACTGGTATAAAACCTGTTATACTGGTATAAAACCTGTTATACTGGTATAAAACCTGTTATACTGGTATAAAACCTGTTATACTGGTATAAAACCTGTTATACTGGTATAAAACCTGTTATACTTGTATAAAACCTGTTATACTGGTATAAAACCTGTTATACTGGTATAAAACCTGTTATACTGGTATAAAACCTGTTATACTGGTATGAAACCTGTTATACTGGTATAAAACCTGTTATACTGGTATGAAACCTGTTATACTGGTATAAAACCTGTTATACTTGTATAAAACCTGTTATACTGGTATAAAACCTGTTATACTGGTATAAAACCTGTTATACTGATATAAAACCTGTTATACTGGTATAAAACCTGTTATACTGGTATAAAACCTGTTATACTGGTATAAAACCTGTTATACTGGTATAAAACCTGTTATACTGGTATAAAACCTGATATACTGGTATAAAACCTGTTATACTGGTATAAAACCTGTTATACTGCTATAAAACCTGTTATACTGGTATAAAACCTGTTTTACTGGTATAAAACCTGTTATACTGGTATAAAACCTGTTATATTGGTATAAAACCTGTTATACTTGTATAAAACCTGTTATACTGGTATAAAACCTGTTATACTGGTATAAAACCTGTTATACTGCTATAAAACCTGTTATACTGGTATAAAACCTGTTTTACTGGTATAAAACCTGTTATACTGGTATAAAACCTGATATACTGGTATAAAACCTGTTATACTGGTATAAAACCTGTTATACTGGTATAAAACCTGTTATACTGGTATAAAACCTGTTATACTGGTATAAAACCTGTTATACTGGTATAAAACCTGTTATACTGGTATAAAACCTGTTATACTGGTATAAAACCTGTTATACGGTTACACAATCTGCCATACTATTAGAAAACCTGTTATACTAGATGCTATAAAACCAGTTATATACCCTGCTATACTATCTCCGAAACAGTTCATTTCCTGTTATATGTTCGCTGCTACGCCCATTCTGTTATACATAATCTTCACCCCAGTTATACATTACTTATTTATACAGCTGTACGTCCGTCCTTACCCGTATTTAAACTGACTTCTGAAAAGAGAAAAATATACATTATGCAACCATCAAAATAAATAAATAAACAAAAAAACAAAAAAATATATATATATATATATATATATATATATATATATATATATATATATATATATATATATATATATATATATATATATATATATATATATATATATATGTATGTATATATATTTAACAAGTCGGCCGTCTCCCACCGAGGCAGGGTGACCCAAAAAGAAAGAAAATCATCATTCAACACTAACACTTTCACCTCACACACATAATCACTGTTTTTGCAGAGGTGCTCAGAACACAACAGTTTAGAGACATATACCTATAAAGATACACAACTTATCCCTCCAAACTGCCAATATCCCGAACCCCTCCTTTAGAGTGCCAGCATTGTACTTCCCGTTTCCAGGACTCAAGTCCCGCTATATAAAAATAACCGGTTTCCCTGAATCCCTTCACTAAATATTACGCTTCTCACACTCCAACAGATCGTCAGGTCTCAAATACCATTCCTCTCCATTTACTCCTATCTAACACGCTCATGCACGCCTGTTGGAAGCCCAAGCCCCTCGCCCACAAAACCTCCCTTACCCCTTCCAACCTTTTCGAAGACGACCCCTACTTCGCCTTCCTTTCCCTACGCTCTCCATGTCATTCTACTTTGATCCAATCTCTCTAAATGACCAAACCACCTCAACAACCCTTCTTCAGCCCTCTGACTAATACTTTTATTAACTCCACACCTCCTTATTTCCACACTCCGAATTTTCTGCATAATATTTACACCACACATTGCTCTTAGACAGGACATCTCCACTGCCTCCAACCGCCTCCTTGCTGCAGCATTTACAACCCAAGCTTCACACCCATATAAGAGTGTTGGTACTACTATACTTTCATACATTCCCTTCTTTGCCTCCATAGATAACATTTTTTGTCTCCATATATACCTCAATGCACCACTCACCTTTTTTCCCTCATGAATTCTATGATTAACCTCATCCTTCATAAATCCATCCGCCGACACGTCAACTCCCAAGTATCTGAAAACATTCACTTCTTCCATACTCCTCCTCCCCAATTTGATATCCAATTTTTCTTTATGTAAATCATTTGATACCCTCATCACCTTACTCTTTTCTAAGTTCACTTTCAACTTTCTACCTTTACACACTCCCAAACTCATCCACTAACCTTTGCAGTTTTTCTTTAGAGTCTCCCATAAGCACAGTATCATCAGCAAAAAGCAACTGTGTCAATTCCCATTTTGTATTTAATTCCCCATAATTTAATCCCACCCCTCTCCCGAACACCCTAGCATTTACTTCTTTTACAACCCCATCTATAAATATATTAAACAACCATGGTGACATTATACATCCCTGTTTAAGACCATCTTTTACCGGGAAGTATTCTCCCTCTCTTCTACACACCCTAATCTGAGCCTCACTATCCTCATAAAAACTCTTTACAGCATTTAGTAACTTACCACCTATTCCATATACTTGCAACATCTGCCACATTGCTCCCCTATCCACTCTATCTAAATCCATAAATGCAATGAAAACTTCCCTAGCTTTATCTAAATACTGTTCACATATATGCTTCAATGTAAACACTTGATCTACTCATCCCCTACCCACTCTGAAACCTCCTTGCTCATCCTCAATCCTACATTCTGTTTTACCTCTAATTCTTTCAATTATAACCCTACCGTACACTTATCCTGGTATACTCAGTAAACTTATTCCTCTATAAGTTGTATAATCTCTTTTGCCCCCCTTCCCTTTATATAAAGGAACTATACATGCTCTCCGCCAATCTCTAGTTACCTTTCCCTCTTTCATACATTTATTAAACAAAAATGCCAACCGCTCCAACACTATATCCCCCCCTGCTTTTAACATTTCTGTCATGATCCCGTCAGTTCCAGCTGCTTTACACCCTGTCGTTCTACGTAATGCCTCACGCACCTCCCCCACACTCACATCCTGCTCTTCTTCACTCCTAAAAGATGGTATACCTCCCTGGCCAGTGCATGAAATTACCGCTTCCCTTTCTTCGTCGACATTTAAAAGTTCCTCAAAATATTCTCGCCATCTACCCAATACCTCCATCTCCCCATCTACTAACCCCCCTTCTCTGCTTTAACTGATAAATTCATTTGTTCCCTAGGCTTTCTTAACTTGTTTAACTCACTCCAAATTTTTTTCTTATTTTCATTAAAATTTTTTGACAGTGCCTCTCCCACTCTATCATTCGCTCTCCTTTTGCACTCTCACACCACTCTCTTCACCTTTCTTTTACTTTCCATATACTCTATTCTTCTTATAACACTTCTGCTTTGTAAAAACCTCTCATAAGCTAACTTTTTCTCTTTTATCACAACCTTTACTTCATCATTCCACCAATCACTCCTCTTTCCTCCTGCACTCACCCTCCTATAACCACAAATTTCTGCCCCACTTTCTAATACTGCGTTTTTAAAACTATTCCAACCCTCTTCAACCCCCACCACTACTCATACTTGCACAAGCTCACCTTTCTGCCAATAGTTGCTTATATCTCACCCGAACTTCCTCCTCCCTTAGTTTATACACTTTCACCTCCCTCTCACTTGTTGTTGCCATTTTCCTCTTATCCCATCTACCACTTACTCTAACCGTAGCTACAACTAAATAATGATCCGATATATCAGATGCCCCTCTATAAACATGTACATCCTGGAGCCTACCCATCAACCTTTTATCCACCAATACATAATCTAACAAACTACTTTCATTACGTGCTACATCATACCTTGTATATTTATTTATCCTCTTCTTCATAAAATATGTATTACTTATTACCAAACCTCTTTCTACACATAGCTCAATTAAAGGCTCCCCATTTTCATTTTTGCCCCTGGCACCCCAAATTTACCTACTACTCCCTCCACAAATATATATATATATATATATATATATATATATATATATATATATATATATATATATATATATATTAGGTTTCTAAGAAGACACACATACACTAATCTAAACACTTACTACCCACTAGCACACACATATACAAACACTTATACAATTGTACCTTCACACTCTCACAGTTTTCAGAACAGTCGATGTACTCAAACAATATGACACACTCAAACGGTCAGTCTATTAGACACACTCAAGCAATCAATCAGACACACTGAAGCAGTCTGACGCACTCAAACAGTCTGACGCACTCAAACAATCTGACGCACTCAATCAGTCTGACGCACTCAGTCTGACACAATCAGTCTGACGCACTCAAACAGTCTGACGCACTCAAACAATCTGACACACTCAATCAGTCTGACGCACTCAGTCTGACATAATCAGTCTGACGCACTCAAACAGTCTGACGCACTCAGTCTGACGCACTCAAATAATTTGACCCACTCACACAATGTGACACAATTAAACAATCTAACAGTCAGGCAATGAAACTAACCCACAAACATTGTAACACGCACAATCAATATGACAATCAGTCTAACACAAATATGGAACTAGGCACACCTAACACACTCGATCAGTATGATGCACTAAATCATTCTGACACACTCCTACATGCAACTAAGCACTTTTTAACACACTCAGACAATTTGACATAGTCACTCTGGCACACTCAGCGTTCACTGTGCCACACCCCGACATACAACTATTCGCACATAACACACAAACATACTAAACACACGTAACACACTCCGTCATAAACTAGGCACACATAACTCACTCAAGCATACAACTAGGCACATTTAACACACTCAAACATACATCAATATGCACCTAGCCCACTCAAATATACAACTAGTCGCACTTAACACACTCAGATATACAACTAGCAGCACTTAACACTCTCAAATATACAACTAGTCGCACTTAACACACTCAAATATACAAATAGCAGCACTTGAACACACTCAAATATACAACTAGTCGCACTTAACACACTCAAATATACAACTAGCAGCACTTAACACTCTCAAATATACAACTAGTCGCACTTAACACACTCAAATATACAAGTAGTCGCACCTAACACTCTCAAACACAACTAGGTACACTCACCACACTCACACAAACACTAGCACACACTCACACACACTAAGATACCCAGTCTTTGTAATTTACCTCTATACTCCAACATTAAACATTCTGGAAATAAATGGTATAAAATACCGACACAGTGGAAATATAAACACATATGCAGTATAATGTGATCCTTTATTGACAACGTTTCTCCCACACAGTGGGCTTTTTCAAGTCACTTGAAAAAGCCCACTGTGTGGGCGAAACGTAGTCAATAAAGGATCACATTATACTGCATATGTGTTTATATTTCCATTAAACATTCTGATGCTCACGAATACTCTAACACACACACACACACACACACACACACACACACACACACACACACACACACACACACACACACACACACACACATACACACACACACACATACACACACACATACACACACACACACACACACACACACACACACACACACACACACACACACACACACACACACACACACATACACACACACATACACACACACACACATACACACACACATACACACACACACACACACACACACACACACACACACACACACACACACACACACACACACACACACACACACATACACACACACACACATACACACACATACACACACACACACACACACACACACACACACACACACACACACATACACACACACACACATACACACACACATACACACACACACACACACACACACACACACACACACACATACACACACACATACGCACAAACACGATAAAACACTTACCCATAATGTTGCGATGACGTCAACCTGCAGAAATAAATAAGAACATTACTAATGAAGAATTTTACCACTGAATAATAATTTTCAATGTTTAATTGAGAAATGTTTATATTAATCAAAAAGGAACCAAGGACAGTGTGAATATATATATATATATATATATATATATATATATATATATATATATATATATATATATATATATATATATATATATATATATATATATATATATATATATTCCTAACAGGGATGTTAGGAAGTATTTCTTCAGTCACAGAGTTGTCAGGAAGTGGAATAGTTTGAGAAGCGATGTAATGGAGGCAGGATCCATACATAGCTTTAATAAGAGGTATGATAAAGCTCATGGTGTGGGGAGAGTGACCTAGTAGCGGCCAGTGAAGAGGTGGAGCCAGGAGCTATGACTCGACCCATGCAACCACAACTATGTGAGTACAACTAGGTGAGTACACACACACACAGGCTGCAGGCCTGAATCACCAACTGGCTCCTGGAGTTCAACCCCACCAAATACACAATCATGAAGATTGGGAAAGGGCAAAGAAGACCGCAGACGGAGTACAGTCTTGGAGGTCAGAGACTACAAACCTCACTCAAGGAAAAGGATCTTGGTGTGAGTATAAGACCGAGCACATATCCGGAGGTACACATCAACCAAATAACTGCTGCAGCATACGGGCGCCTAGCAAACCTAAGAACAGCATTCCGACATTTTAATAAGGAATCGTTCAGGACCCTGTACACTGTATACATTATGCCCATATTGGAGTATGCAGCACCAGTTTGGAACCCACATCTAGCCAAGCATGTATGGAAGCTAGAGAAACTGCAAAGGTTTGCAACAAGACTAGTCCCGGAGCTAAGGGGTATGTCCTACGAGGAAAGGCTAAGGTAAGTCGACCTGATGACACTGGAAGACGGGAGAGAGAGCGGAGATATGATAACGACATATAAAATTCTGAGAGGAATCGACAAGGTGGACAAAGACAGGATGTTCCAGAGATAAGACACAGCAACAAGGGGTCACAGTTGGAAGTTGAAGACTAAGATGAATCACAGGGATGTTAGGAATTATTTTTTCAGTCCCAGAGTTGTCAGGAAGCGGAATAGTCTGGGAAGTGATGTATTGGTGGCAGGATCCACACATAGCTTTAAGAAGAGATATGATAAACCACATGGAGCAGGAAGAGCGACCTAGTAGCGGCCAGTGAGGAGGCGGGGCCATGAGCTGTAAATCGACCCCTGCAACCACAACTAGGTGAGTACAACTAGGTGAGTACACACACATACACACACGCACACACACACACACACACACACACACACACACACACACACACACACACACACACACACACACACACACACACACACACACACACACACACACACACACACACACACACACACACACACACACACACACACATAACCTCTGCAGCACACGGGCGCCTGGCAAACCTGAGAATAGCGTTCCGATACCTTAATAAGGAATCATTCAAGACACTGTACACTGTGTATGTTAGGCCCATACTGGAGTATGCAGCACCAGTCCGGAACCCACACCTGGTCAAGCACGTCAAGAAGTTAGAGAAAGTACAAAGGTTTGCAACAAGGCTAGTCCCAGAGCTCAAGGGAATATCGTACGAGGAAAGGTTAAGTGAAATCGGACTGACGACACCGGAGGACAGAAGGGTCAGGGGAGACATGATAACGACATACAAGATACTGCGGGGAATAGACAAGGTGGACAGAGATAGGATGTTCCAGAGAGGGGACACAGGGAAAAGGGGTCACAACTGGAAGCTGAAGACTCAGACGAGTCACAGGGACGTTAGGAAGTATTTCTTCAGTCATAGAGTTGTCAGCAAGTGGAATAGCCTAGCAAGTGAAGTAGTGGAGGCAGGAACCATACATAGTTTTAAGAAGAGGTATGACAAAGCTCAGGAAGCAGAGAGAGAGAGGACCCAGTAGCGATCAGTGAAGAGGCGGGGCCAGGAGCTGAGTCTCGACCCTTGCAACAACAATTAGGTGAGTACAATTAGGAGAGTACACACACACACACACACACACACACACACACACACACACGTACTACCATCCATCACAACTCAGAACTATCCATCACAACTCAGCACCATCCATCACAGCTCAGTACCATCCATCACACCTCACCACCATCCATCACACCTCACCACCATCCATCACACCTCACCACCATCCATCACACCTCACCACCATCCATCACACCTCACCACCATCCATCACACCTCACCACCATCCATCACACCTCACCACCATCCATCACACCTCACCACCATCCTCGCCTCTCTCCTGGTAAAACATAACAGCTAAACCACCCAATTGACATGACAGCTTGACCGATGGGGCCATAAACGATGCTGAAATCCCTCGAAATCTATTCCATTTTGTCCTGGACAATTTCGTTGTGTCCGGTTGTCAACACAGCGGTTTAGTTGGTGTTTTATAGCGCGGCGACGGCCGTGGGAGGGCTCTGGCCTGGTTTAAACTGTTTTATCTGAATCTACGTCGAAGTGAAGGTGGTTATTGGTTTAACGTGGCGTTGTTGATTGTTTTTCAGAGCTTTAACCTAGCCTCGTTTACCTACGTTAATTTTAGAAAGAGATAACTAACGTTAATATTTTAACGCATCATTTGTGCCGGAAGGTACTACTCTCTTTAATTCATGCTGCGTAGGTTAGGTTATGTTAGGTTATGTTAGGTTATGTTAGGTTATGTTAGGTTATGTTAGGTTATGTTAGGTTATGTTAGGTTATGTTAGGTTATGTTAGGTTATGTTAGGTTATGTTAGGTTATGTTAGGTTAGGTTAGGTTATGTTAGGTTATGTTAGGTTAGGTTATGTTAGGTCATGTTAGGTTAGGTTAGGTTAGGTTAGGTTAGGTTAGGTTATGTTAGGTTATGTTAGGTTATGTTAGGTTATGTTAGGTTATGTTAGGTTATGTTAGGTTATGTTAGGTTATGTTAGGTTATGTTAGGTTATGTTAGGTTATGTTAGGTTATGTTAGGTTAGGTTAGGTTATGTTAGGTTATGTTAGGTTAGGTTATGTTAGGTTATGTTAGGTTAGGTTAGGTTAGGTTAGGTTAGGTTAGGTTATGTTAGGTTATGTTAGGTTATGTTAGGTTATGTTAGGTTATGTTAGGTTATGTTAGGTTATGTTAGGTTATGTTAGGTTATGTTAGGTTATGTTAGGTTATGTTAGGTTATGTTAGGTTATGTTAGGTTATGTTAGGTTATGTTAGGTTATGTTAGGTTAGGTTAGGTTATGTTAGGTTATGTTAGGTTATGTTAGGTTATGTTAGGTTATGTTAGGTTATGTTAGGTTATGTTAGGTTATGTTAGGTTAGGTTAGGTTAGGTTAGGTTATGTTAGGTTATGTTAGGTTATGTTAGGTTATGTTAGGTTAGGTTAGGTTAGGTTAGGTTAGGTTAGGTTAGGTTATGTTAGGTTATGTTAGGTTATGTTAGGTTATGTTAGGTTATGTTAGGTTATGTTAGGTTATGTTAGGTTATGTTAGGTTATGTTAGGTTAGGTTAGGTTATGTTAGGTTATGTTAGGTTAGGTTATGTTAGGTTAGGTTAGGTTAGGTTAGGTTAGGTTAGGTTATGTTAGGTTATGTTAGGTTATGTTAGGTTATGTTAGGTTATGTTAGGTTATGTTAGGTTATGTTAGGTTATGTTAGGTTATGTTAGGTTATGTTAGGTTATGTTAGGTTATGTTAGGTTAGGTTAGGTTATGTTAGGTTATGTTAGGTTATGTTAGGTTATGTTAGGTTAGGTTAGGTTAGGTTAGGTTATGTTAGGTTAGGTTAGGTTAGGTTAGGTTAGGTTAGGTTAGGTTAGGTTAGGTTAGGTTAGGTTATGTTAGGTTATGTTAGGTTATGTTAGGTTATGTTAGGTTATGTTAGGTTATGTTAGGTTAGGTTAGGTTAGGTTAGGTTAGGTTAGGTTAGGTTAGGTTATGTTAGGTTATGTTAGGTTATGTTAGGTTAGGTTAGGTTATGTTAGGTTAGGTTAGGTTAGGTTAGGTTAGGTTATGTTAGGTTATGTTAGGTTAGGTTAGGTTAGGTTAGGTTAGGTTATGTTAGGTTATGTTAGGTTATGTTAGGTTATGTTAGGTTATGTTAGGTTATGTTAGGTTATGTTAGGTTATGTTAGGTTAGGTTAGGTTAGGTTAGGTTAGGTTAGGTTATGTTAGGTTATGTTAGGTTAGGTTAGGTTAGGTTAGGTTATGTTAGGTTATGTTAGGTTAGGTTAGGTTAGGTTAGGTTAGGTTATGTTAGGTTATGTTAGGTTATGTTAGGTTATGTTAGGTTATGTTAGGTTATGTTAGGTTAGGTTAGGTTAGGTTAGGTTAGGTTAGGTTAGGTTATGTTAGGTTAGGTTAGGTTAGGTTAGGTTAGGTTAGGTTAGGTTAGGTTAGGTTATGTTAGGTTATGTTAGGTTATGTTAGGTTATGTTAGGTTATGTTAGGTTAGGTTAGGTTAGGTTAGGTTATGTTAGGTTATGTTAGGTTAGGTTAGGTTATGTTAGGTTATGTTAGGTTATGTTAGGTTATGTTAGGTTAGGTTAGGTTAGGTTAGGTTAGGTTATGTTAGGTTATGTTAGGTTAGGTTAGGTTAGGTTAGGTTAGGTTATGTTAGGTTATGTTAGGTTATGTTAGGTTATGTTAGGTTAGGTTAGGTTATGTTAGGTTATGTTAGGTTAGGTTAGGTTAGGTTAGGTTAGGTTAGGTTAGGTTAGGTTAGGTTAGGTTATGTTAGGTTATGTTAGGTTAGGTTAGGTTAGGTTAGGTTAGGTTAGGTTAGGTTAGGTTAGGTTAGGTTAGGTTAGGTTAGGTTAGGTTAGGTTAGGTTATGTTAGGTTATGTTAGGTTATGTTAGGTTATGTTAGGTTATGTTAGGTTATGTTAGGTTATGTTAGGTTAGGTTAGGTTATGTTAGGTTAGGTTAGGTTAGGTTAGGTTAGGTTAGGTTAGGTTAGGTTAGGTTATGTTAGGTTATGTTAGGTTATGTTAGGTTATGTTAGGTTATGTTAGGTTATGTTAGGTTATGTTAGGTTAGGTTAGGTTAGGTTAGGTTATGTTAGGTTATGTTAGGTTATGTTAGGTTAGGTTAGGTTATGTTAGGTTATGTTAGGTTAGGTTAGGTTATGTTAGGTTATGTTAGGTTAGGTTAGGTTAGGTTAGGTTAGGTTAGGTTAGGTTAGGTTAGGTTAGGTTAGGTTAGGTTAGGTTAGGTTAGGTTAGGTTATGTTAGGTTATGTTAGGTTATGTTAGGTTATGTTAGGTTATGTTAGGTTAGGTTAGGTTAGGTTAGGTTAGGTTAGGTTAGGTTAGGTTAGGTTAGGTTATGTTAGGTTAGGTTAGGTTAGGTTATGTTAGGTTATGTTAGGTTAGGTTAGGTTAGGTTAGGTTAGGTTAGGTTAGGTTAGGTTAGGTTAGGTTAGGTTATGTTAGGTTATGTTAGGTTATGTTAGGTTAGGTTAGGTTAGGTTAGGTTATGTTAGGTTATGTTAGGTTATGTTAGGTTATGTTAGGTTATGTTAGGTTATGTTAGGTTAGGTTAGGTTAGGTTAGGTTAGGTTAGGTTAGGTTAGGTTAGGTTAGGTTAGGTTAGGTTAGGTTAGGTTAGGTTAGGTTATGTTAGGTTATGTTAGGTTATGTTAGGTTATGTTAGGTTATGTTAGGTTATGTTAGGTTATGTTAGGTTATGTTAGGTTAGGTTAGGTTAGGTTAGGTTAGGTTAGGTTAGGTTAGGTTAGGTTATGTTAGGTTAGGTTAGGTTAGGTTATGTTAGGTTATGTTAGGTTAGGTTAGGTTAGGTTAGGTTAGGTTAGGTTAGGTTATGTTAGGTTAGGTTAGGTTAGGTTAGGTTAGGTTAGGTTAGGTTAGGTTAGGTTAGGTTAGGTTATGTTAGGTTATGTTAGGTTAGGTTATGTTAGGTTATGTTAGGTTATGTTAGGTTATGTTAGGTTATGTTAGGTTATGTTAGGTTAGGTTAGGTTAGGTTAGGTTATGTTAGGTTAGGTTAGGTTAGGTTAGGTTAGGTTAGGTTAGGTTAGGTTAGGTTAGGTTAGGTTAGGTTAGGTTATGTTAGGTTAGGTTAGGTTAGGTTAGGTTAGGTTAGGTTAGGTTAGGTTAGGTTAGGTTAGGTTAGGTTATGTTAGGTTAGGTTAGGTTAGGTTAGGTTAGGTTAGGTTAGGTTAGGTTAGGTTAGGTTAGGTTAGGTTAGGTTAGGTTAGGTTAGGTTATGTTAGGTTAGGTTAGGTTAGGTTAGGTTAGGTTATGTTAGGTTATGTTAGGTTAGGTTAGGTTAGGTTAGGTTATGTTAGGTTAGGTTAGGTTAGGTTAGGTTAGGTTAGGTTAGGTTAGGTTAGGTTAGGTTAGGTTAGGTTAGGTTAGGTTAGGTTAGGTTATGTTAGGTTAGGTTAGGTTAGGTTAGGTTAGGTTAGGTTAGGTTAGGTTAGGTTAGGTTAGGTTAGGTTAGGTTAGGTTATGTTAGGTTAGGTTAGGTTAGGTTAGGTTAGGTTAGGTTATGTTAGGTTATGTTAGGTTAGGTTAGGTTAGGTTAGGTTAGGTTAGGTTAGGTTAGGTTAGGTTAGGTTAGGTTAGGTTAGGTTAGGTTAGGTTAGGTTAGGTTATGTTAGGTTAGGTTAGGTTAGGTTAGGTTAGGTTAGGTTAGGTTAGGTTAGGTTATGTTAGGTTAGGTTAGGTTAGGTTAGGTTAGGTTAGGTTAGGTTAGGTTAGGTTAGGTTAGGTTAGGTTAGGTTAGGTTAGGTTAGGTTAGGTTATGTTAGGTTATGTTAGGTTAGGTTAGGTTAGGTTAGGTTAGGTTAGGTTAGGTTAGGTTAGGTTAGGTTAGGTTAGGTTAGGTTAGGTTAGGTTATGTTAGGTTATGTTAGGTTAGGTTAGGTTAGGTTAGGTTAGGTTAGGTTAGGTTAGGTTAGGTTATGTTAGGTTATGTTAGGTTAGGTTAGGTTAGGTTAGGTTATGTTAGGTTAGGTTAGGTTAGGTTAGGTTAGGTTAGGTTAGGTTAGGTTAGGTTAGGTTAGGTTAGGTTAGGTTAGGTTAGGTTAGGTTAGGTTAGGTTAGGTTAGGTTAGGTTAGGTTAGGTTAGGTTAGGTTAGGTTAGGTTATGTTAGGTTAGGTTAGGTTATGTTAGGTTAGGTTAGGTTAGGTTAGGTTAGGTTAGGTTAGGTTAGGTTAGGTTAGGTTAGGTTAGGTTAGGTTAGGTTAGGTTAGGTTAGGTTAGGTTAGGTTAGGTTAGGTTAGGTTAGGTTATGTTAGGTTAGGTTAGGTTAGGTTAGGTTAGGTTAGGTTATGTTAGGTTAGGTTAGGTTAGGTTAGGTTAGGTTAGGTTAGGTTAGGTTAGGTTAGGTTAGGTTAGGTTAGGTTAGGTTAGGTTAGGTTAGGTTAGGTTAGGTTAGGTTAGGTTAGGTTAGGTTAGGTTAGGTTAGGTTAGGTTAGGTTAGGTTAGGTTAGGTTAGGTTAGGTTAGGTTAGGTTAGGTTAGGTTAGGTTAGGTTAGGTTAGGTTAGGTTAGGTTAGGTTAGGTTAGGTTAGGTTAGGTTAGGTTAGGTTAGGTTAGGTTAGGTTAGGTTAGGTTAGGTTAGGTTAGGTTAGGTTAGGTTAGGTTAGGTTAGGTTAGGTTAGGTTAGGTTAGGTTAGGTTAGGTTAGGTTAGGTTAGGTTATGTTAGGTTAGGTTAGGTTAGGTTAGGTTAGGTTAGGTTAGGTTAGGTTAGGTTAGGTTA
>NC_091302.1:34460410-34520410 GCF_038502225.1 Cherax quadricarinatus | reverse complement strand
CTTCCAGCCGTCTCCTCGTTACAACATTCACCACCCATGCTTCACACCCACATAAGAGCGTTGTTCTAACTATACTCTCATACATTCCCCTCTTTGCTTTCATGAACAAAGTTCTTTGTCTCCTCAGACTCCTCAGTGCACCACTCACCTTTTTCCCCTCGTCAATTCTGTGATTCACCTCATCTTCCTTAGACCCATCTGCTGACACGTCCACTCCCAGATATCTGTATACAGTCACCTCCTTCATACTCTCTCCCTCCAATCTGACATCCAATCTTCCGTTACCTATTTTTGTTATCCTCATCACCTTACTCTTTCCTATATTCACCTTTAATTTCCTTCTTTTATATACCCTACTAAACTCACCCACCAACCTCTGCAACTTCTCTTCAGAATCTCCCAAAAACACAGTGTCATCAGCAAAGAGCAACTGTGACAATTCCCACTTTGTGTTAGATTCTTTATCTTTTAACCCCACACCTCTTGCCAACAACCGAACATTTACTTCTCTTACAAGTCCATCTATAAATATATTGAACAACCATGGTGATATATATATATATATATATATATATATATATATATATATATATATATATATATATATATATATATATATATATATATATATATATATATATATATATATATATATATATATATATATATATATATATATATATATATATATATATATATATATATATTAGCCCCAATCATCTGTTTACTATAATTTCGTTTTGTTTTGAAATTTGCTGTTTTTCCTCGATTTATTGTTCGTAATATGATTGTTTTTAATTTTCTTGGAGGAGATGAAAAAAGTAAAGTAGTAGAAGAAAGATGAGATGAAAAAGAGAAAGGTTAAATAAGCCTAAAAGAAGAGGAGTGTAATAGTGAAGAGGAAGAAAGAGAAAAAGTACGACTATAAGATGAAAAATAGCTATAACAAGTGATGACACATTCACTTACTAGCGAGAACCAGTGAGATTTAACGTGACTGAGCGAGCGACGTTCATATCCTGTAGAATGCAACGCCAGTTGTGCAATGTGTACTCACCTATTTGTGGTTGTAGGGGTCGATTCACAGCTCCTGGCTTCGCCTCTTCACTGATTGCTACTAGGTCACTCTCTCTCTGCTCCATGAACTTTATCATACCTCTTCTTAAACTATGTATGGTATCTGCCTCCACTACGTCACTTTCCAGTCTGTTCCACTTCCTGACAACTTGATGGCTGAAGAAATACTTCCTAACATCCCTGTGATTCATCTGAGTTTTCAACTTTCAGTTGTGACCCCTTGTTGCTGTGTCACATCTCAGAAATATTCTGTCCCTATCCACCTTGTCTATTCCACTCAGTATTTTATATGTCGTTATCATGTCCTTCCATATCCCTGCTGTCCTCCAGTACGGTCAGGTTGAGTTCCTTGAACCTCTCCTTGTAGGACAAGCTCCTCAACTTCGGGACTAATCTTATTGCAAACCTTTGCACTTTCATTTTTTGACGTGTATGACAAGGTGTGGGTTCTTTACTGATGCTGCATACTCCATTATGGGCCTGACGTACACGATGTAGCGTCGTGAATAACTCCTTACTTCGATGTCAAACCGCTATTCTCAGGTTTGTCTGGCGCCCGTATGCTGCAGCAGTTATTTGGTTGATGTGCGCCTCAAGATAAGTTCTCGGTATGACGTTCACCCCAAGATCCTTTTCCTTAAGTGAGTTTTACAGCCTCTGATCTCTTAGGTTGCACACCATCTGCGGTCTTCTTTGTCCTTCTCCAAACTGCATAATTTCTCACTTGCTGGGGTTAAACTGCATGAACCATTTGTCAGACCATTTTTGCAGCTTGTCCAGATCTCCTTGCAGACTTATCTGATCCTCGTCCGCTTGTATTCTCATTAGTTTCACATCGTCTACGAAGAGAGAGACACCTCTGACTCTATTCCTTCCGTCATGTCATTCACATACACAAGAAAAAGAACCGGATCTAGGACTGACCCTTGTGGAACCCCACTCTATACATACATCTACTCTAACACCTCGTCTCGTACCGACACGTTGTCTCCTTACTGTCAAGTATTCCCTGATCCATTGCAGTACTTTCCCTCTTATTCCTGCATGCTCCTCTAGGTTTTTCAACCAGTCTTTTGTGTGGTACTGTGTCGAAAGTCTTCTTACCATTCAAGTAGGTGCAGTCTACTTCTCCCTCTCTCTCCTGTTCTATTTCTGTTACCTTGTCATAGAACTCCAATATGTTTGTGACGTAGGATTTCCCTTCCCTGAAGCCGTGCTGGTTGCCATGTATGAGTCCATTCTTATCTAGGTGCTCCACCACTCTTTTTCCTGATAATCTTCTCCATAACTTTACAAAAAATGCATGTTAGCAACACTGGTTTGTAATTTATTGCAGCCTGTCTGTCTCCTTTCTTAAAAATCGGGAGGACTACATTTGCTGTCTTCCACAACTCAAGCAGTTGCCCTGTGTATGTGTGTGTGTGTGTGTGTGTGTGTGTGTGTGTGTGTGTGTGTGTGTTTACTCACCTCACTTACTTGTACTCTCACCTAATTGTGGTTGCAGGGGTCGAGTCACAGCCTCTGGTCCTGCCAACTCACTTATTTGTGGTTACAAGGGTCGAGTCTTAGTTCCTGGCCCCGCCTCTTCGCTCATTGCTACTAGGTCCACTCTCTCATTGCTCCATTGCTCCATATCGTATGTGTGTGTGTGTGTGTGTGTGTGTCTGTGTGCGTCTGTGAACTCACGTGTTTGTGATTGCAAGGGTCAGTTCTTAGCTCCTGGCTCTTCCGCTTAATTAACTTGCCACTTGCTCGATTCACTCTCTCGTAGCCGCGTGGGCCCTATCATACATGTTCTTAAAAGTATGTATGGGGTCTGCCTCTACCACATCTTCGTCCAGGTCATTCCACTTCCCGACCTCTCTGAGACTAAATAAATACTTCCCGACATACCTGCGACTCATCTGTAGCTTTAGCTTCCAGCTGTGCCCCCGAGTACCTGTTTCCCGTCTGTTCCCGTCTGTTCCCGTCTGTTCCATCAATTCCTCGAAGTATTTTATGCTGTTATCATGTCTCCCCTGATCATTCTGTCCTCCAGAGTCGTTAGAGTCAGTTCCTTTAGCCTTTCCTCGTAGGTCATATCTCTTAGCTCTGGAACTAGTATTGTCGCATACCTCTGTACTTTCTCCACTTCCTTATCATGCTTCCTCATATATGGGATCCATAATTGTCCTGAGTACTCCAGGAATGTCTTGGTATATGTTGTACCAAGTGTCCGAATGACCGCTGAAGAGGTTATTCGGTTGATGTGAGGTTCTGGCGATGTGGTAGGTATTATGCCTACTCCCAGGTCCTCTTTGAATGAAGTCTGCAGCCTTTGTCCTCCGAGCCTTAACTCCATGCCCGGTCTTCTAACCCTTTCCCCAATCTTCATAACCTTACATTTGCTGGGGTTGAATTCAAGCATCCACTTATCAAATCAGTCCATTGAGGTCTTTCGCCGTCCTCATCTTTCTGTATTCTCTTCATTAGTTTTACACCATTAGCGAAGAGAAATATGTCTGACTCACTTCCATCCGGTATGCCACTCACATAAATCAGGAACAGTGGTGGTCCTAACATTCACCCTTATGGTGTACTGCTTGTAACTCTTTCCCATTCTGACATCTCTTCCTGGGCAGTCATGCTTTGTTTCCTTTTCTTAAGGTACTCCTTGATCCACCGGCGTATATTCTCAGTTATTCCTGCCTGCTTCTCAAGGTTTTGCCACAGTTTCGTGTGGGGGTACAGTATTAAATGACTATTTGCACTCTAAGAAAATGCAATCCATCCAATCCTCTTTCTTCTGTATCACTTCTGTTAATTTTCTATGGCATTCCAAAAGACTGGTAAGATAAACCTTGTCATCTATGAATCCCTACTGGTTGTTACACATTGTACCACTTCTTTCCACTCTCCTGTTTCCTTCATTACCTTGCATGGTATACATGTCAGATAACAGGCATGTAGTTCAGTGTCTCCTGCCTATCTACTTTCTTAAATATAGTTACTACGTCCACTGTCTTCAGATCTTTGGCAACTGTCGTGTGTTCATTGATTTGTTGTAGATCATAGCTAGCTTTCAAACAATGCGTCTGCTTCCTCTCGCAGAATCCATGGTGACACCCTGTCAGGTCCCACTGATTTGATTTATCCAGCTAAACCTATTTTTTTTTTTACTTCAACCCCTGTTCCGTGTATGGTGTCCAGTACCTGCTGTTTCCCCCTGGGCGTCTGCCACTGAGACGACCTCTTTAAATTGTTTGTTTAGCACTTAGCAGACTGCCTTGCCATTTTCCGTCAGCTCTCCTCCTTCCTTCTTTAGTTGAATTACCTGGTCTTGTACTATTGTTTTTCTTTTGATGTGACTGTGAAGCAGCTACATCTCAAATTGTGGCTCAGCCTCTTTCTCTCACCTTTACATATTTATTTCTGGCTAATCTGCTTGCTACTCTGCTCCCATTTATTCGTTGCTTCCTTTACTTTTTCCATGTTCTTATGTTTATTTCTCTTTTTTTTATTGTTTTGCCTCTCTGCATCTTTGGTTCAACCAAGGATTCTCTTCCTTTCTATTTCCCATTCTTCAGCTTTGTCTCTGTGATAGCTACCAAGTCTGGATTTGCCTTAACTATTCGTTCCTTCAGCTCATCAGCATTGGTGCACCACACTTTTACCTTACTTTTCCTTGTCGTGCACAGGTTTGTTTTGACTACTCCCTGTGCATGATGCACACCTGACAGGATTATGGAAATTAGCCCTGCTGTTGGCGTGTGTGTTACTTCTAGGTGTTTGGCCAAGGATAGGGTTATCGATAGGGAATTGGAAGAGTGAGGAAGTGGGAGATGAGAGAAGGGTAATAGGCTGGTGTTAGTGTTGCTGGGGTAGTGACCCAGAGTTGAGTGAGCTGGGAAAGGAGTTTGGGTTGCATCTGGAGGATCCCGTGAGTTTGGTTATTTGCTACTTCTCGTGGCCCCACGTCTGCTCTCTGCTTGACGGTCTTCACATACTCCCTCACTTGTTCTCTCTCCGACGCTGTCCTTTCCCGATCCAAAGAGACACAGTTGTATCGTCACGTGTGTTCGTATATGTGCTCATGTGTACTCACCTAATTGTGGTTGCAGGGGTCGAGTCTTAGCTCCTGGCCCCGAGTGTGTGTGTGTTTGTGGGAGTGTGTGCTTGTGTGTGTATGAGTGTGTGTGTGTGTATGTGAGTGTGTGTGTGTGTGTGTGTGTGTGTGTGTGTGTGTGTGTGTGTGTGTGTGTGTGTGTGTGTACTCACCTATTTGTGGTTGCAGGGGTCGAGTCCTAGCTCCTGGCCCCGCCTCTTCACCGGTTGCTACTAGACCCTCTCTCTCCCCGCTCCATGAGCTTTATCAAACCTCGTCTTAAAACTGTGTATGGTTCCTGCCTCCACTACGTCATTTTCTAGGCTATTCCACTGCCTTACAACTCTATGACTGAAGAAATACTTCCTACTATCTCTCTGACTCATTTGTGTCTTCAACTTCCAATTGTGGCCTCTTGTTTCTGTGTCCCCTCCCTGGAACATCCTGTCCTTGTCCACCTTGTCTATTCCACGCAGTATTTTATATGTCGTTATCATGTCTCCCCTGACCCTCCTGTCCTCCAATGTCGTCAGGCCGATTTCCCTTAATATTTCTTCATAGGACATTCCCCTTAGCTCTGGAACTAACCTTGTTGCAAACCTTTGTACTTTCTCTAGTTTCTTGACGTGCTTTATCAAGTGCGGGTTCCAAACAGGTGCTGCATACTCCAGTATGGGCCTGACATACACGGTGTACAGTGTCTTGAATGATTCCTTACTAAGGTGTCGGAATGCTGTTCTCAGGTTTGCCAGGCGCCCATATGCTGCAGCAGTTATCTGATTGATGTGTGCTTCCGGAGACATGCTCGGTGTTATACTCACCCCAAGATCTTTCTCCTTGAGTGAGGTTTGCAGTCTTTGGCCACCTAGCCTATACTCTGTCTGTGGTCTTCTGTGCCCTTCCCCTATCTTCATGACTTTGCATTTGGTGTGTGTGTGTGTGTGTGTGTGTGTGTGTGTGTGTGCGTGTGTGTGTGTGTGTATTCACCTATATGTGGTTGCAGGGGTCGATTCACAGCTCCTGGCTTTGTTTGTGTGTATAAATAAGTGCACAGCTGATGGTTAAATGCTGTGCACACATACAAACGTACATGTATATACGGCCATCCAACAAATGCATAAATATTGACGTAAACAATGGAATGTACAGGGCCAGGAGAGAGAGAGAGACAGAGACAGAGAGAGAGAGAGAGAGAGAGAGAGAGAGAGAGAGAGAGAGAGAGAGAGAGAGAGAGAGAGAGAGAGAGAGAGAGAGAGAGAGAGAGAGAGAGAGAGAGAGAGAGAGAGAGAGAGAGAAGGTGGAAGTAAATAGTATAAAATACCAACACAATGGAAAAAAAACACATATAATGTGATCCTTTAATGACAACGTTTCGCCCACACAGTGGGCTTCATCAAGTCACAAACAGATCAACCTGAGTGAAAGGTACGTGAAACGTTGTCAATACAGGATCACATTATACTGCTTATGTGTTTATTTTTCCAGGGAGATAAGGTAAACCCAGCACTTGCTGAACGGCAGAAGCTGCACATTTCTCCACGAGGCACAAGTTCAAAGTTTTCTCCACTCCGACTAGCACACCTCCATCCCATCTCCAAGATCATGAACATGTCGACTCATCTCTGGCCTCGCCCCTGTCTGGCTGGACTTGGCACTGCAAGCCGAACTGGAGACATGTCTCTGTCCTTACTGTCACGTGTAAGGTCAACGTTGAATATCAAAATGGGATACAATACTGACAGGTTGGTAAGTAATGCACATAGGCAAGAGTTATGTATCTTTATTCCGAAACGTTTCGCCTACACAGTAGGCTTCTTCAGTCGAGTACAGAAAGTAGGCAGGAGCAGTAGAGATGTGAAGACAATGTAATCAGTCCATCACCTTGGGCAACTTTTCAAGAGAGAATGGTTGAATCTGAGAGTGACGTGACCTCTCAGTGATTACATTCTTTCTTCTAGTACTCTACACCTCTCCTTTCGACAGTATGTAAGTCCCCACACTCTCGCTTGATCTTCACATTGTTTCAGACTATGTAACAGAACTCTTCTCCAGGCTGAGGGACTGACAACCTCAAATCTACGTCTTCGAGGGTGATGGACTGATTACATCGTCTTCACATCTCTACTGCTCCTGCCTACTCTCTGTACTCGACTGAAGAAGCCTACTGTGTAGGCGAAACGTTTCGGAATAAAGATGCTTAACTGTTGCCTATGTGTCTTATCAAGGTCAACGCTTTCAAGGTCCACCATCCAACTGAACTTCCCAAACAGCCAGACGACAGCTATTATACCACAAGACGGGCAACCACCAGCACTCTCACTTTACCTACTAGAAGATGTAACCTTACACACAGCTGGCTCCAGCTTCACATTCTTCCCTATATGTATGTCGCTAAACATTATATATATATATATATATATATATATATATATATATATATATATATATATATATATATATATATATATATATATATATATATATATGTCGTGCCGAATAGGCAGAACTTTCGATCTTGGCTTTAAATAGCAACGCTCATCTTGCCATATAGGACAAGCTAAAATTTGTGTATGCAATAATTTCGCAAAAAATCATTCTAAACCTAACGAAAAAAATATATTTCATTGTGTTTGTTTAGTATTAAATTACTGTAAACGTATTTAAAATATACTTAGTAGGATTAGGCTAAAATAAATTGTTCTTGTTATAACAAGGTTAGGTAACATTATATATATATATATATATATATATATATATATATATATATATATATATATATATATATATATATATATATATATATATATATATATATATATATATATATATATATATATATATATATATATATATATATATATATATATATATATATATATATATATATATATATATATATATATATATATATATATATACCTTATACCTGTAAACTGTCTATAATAAATATTTTGCAAGAGCCAGGCTTTAGAATAAGCTGGGGTAGGATAAAAGCTGTAAGCTTGTGAAATAAACACAGGTTCGCTTAAAATTTGTAAATCCTGTAAGTGAAAAATAAAGACAGGGAAACTAATTTACTTAAAGAGACAGACAGGAGCAAGCCGACAGAATAACAGGTAGAGAAATACGAAGACACTTGTATATATACAAACATACTGTTCATTAGTATATATACGTCGACGAATACTTGAACATACATACGGACATAGGGAACGGCAGACAGTCAAACATTTGAATATGTAAAGGCACACTGACACAGACAGACAGACAGATAGGCAGACATACAGAAAGGCAGATGTATATACAGACAGACAAGACAAGCAGTTGGATATATAAACAGGCGGACAAAAAGATTCAAATGGACAGATAGACGAACAGATGGAGAGATAAACAGATAGACCTACACACAAACAGGTAGATGGAGAGACAGGCATACAGAGGGAGAGACAGGCATACAGATGAAGAGACAGGCATACAGATGGAGAGACAGGCATACTCACCCCAAACACGCAAGTAGTGTCACCAGTTTTATTAGGCCACTGAAGTCACCAGCCCGGGGCATCTCTCCCACCTGTGGAAAGACGCAAAGAGACTGTGAGAGACTGTGTCAGAGAGATAATGAATTATTTACCAGTAATACAAGCTATAAGCCAGCAAAAAAACATGCAGCTAATTTCTTCAGAAGTTCAAAGAATAAGTGTTGAAGGTCTAGGGTCGTGTAGTGTGGGTGGTAATCAGGGAGAAATCAATGCCAGTCATCCCTGTGTCGGGGGTCAGCGCCCCCGCGGCCCGGTCCATGACAGGCCTCAACATGGCTTCAATATGCAGATAAAGGCGATGACCTGATAAGGTCAAGGCTAGAAGGGATATATACATGAAACACTACACAGACTTATTTCAATTACTCTCTTCCACATAAAACCATCTCAAGCATAAACTCTAAATAAATATAAATAACTCGGACGAGTTCGTGTATCCTGGAGTGGATACTTATCTGACATCCGTTCATTATCCAGCGGATAATCCAGCAAGGGATACGAACAATAGACAACAACAGATTTTTACAAACAGGTGCGTCAGTAAAACTGTTTGCAGTGTTTCCTTCTAATTAAACCTTTGTTAAATATGATTCTTTTCTTGGACATCAAAGAGGCGGGTGACATCAGTGTGACGTCACTTACGGATGGATAACTTCATTCAGCTATTTTTTTTTTTTTTCACTTTTATACAGCGTGTGGAGATTTTTCTTTTGTTGGACCCATACGGGTCTAGCACTTCCCGAGTGTATTTGATAAAAATAATAAAAGTTAATCGTATGGGTAACACAGCGTTCTCTCTCTCTCTCTCTCTCTCTCTCTCTCTCTCTCTCAAAACAAAAGCACAATATACATTGTTGAAAGGCAATCCAAAGAATAAACAAAAAATCTTTCATGCAATTCTATTTCATCTTTCCTTGTCCACAACAAACAAATTAACAAATAACAGATCAATGTGACCTTTCGAGTGCTCTTTTGTTTGTATTGTGCTTTTGTTGAACTTCCAGAGTGGGTGAACACGGGGGCTTCTTTTGTTGTTGTTACTGCTGCTACTGTGGTTTTTGTTTTTTCTTGTTGTTTTTGTTGTTGCCTTTATTACTGTAGTTATTGTTGTTTTTTCCTTGTCGTTGTTGTTATTCTTCGCGGTGTCCTGGTTGTTGTTTCCGTTGCTGCTCTTGTTGCTTGGATCAAGAGCCCTACGGAAAAATCAAGATACCGCTCCTAGAAGGAGGTGTACAAGAAGACATGCTGACTGATACTGAGACCGACAGTGACCAGCAATGGCCAACAGTGACCAACGGTGGCCAAAAGTCACTAACAGTAACTAACAGAGACCAACAGATTCAGCGCAGTGAGTGATGCAGACTCGATCCTCCGTAGTGTGGGAGAGACGTCAGCGGAAGCCAGAAAATCTACATTTGCTTGCCACTGATAAGACAAATGTAGATGTTAATTCAGATGTACTTGTGCTAATCCTTTTGGAGACTAGGTCTTGTAGGCCTTTTGTGTATCCATATGTTTTTGTGCTACCGTCCACAGGATGGATATGGGATGCACAGTAAACTAGCCATCATAATTCACAGGGTAACTCACGAAATCGTAATGACACGATTGCAAACAAACCATACCACGGGCGGGGATAGAACCCGCGATCAGAGAGTCTCAAAACTCCGGACCGTCGCGTTAGCCACTGGGCTAGCTAGCCACAATAAGATTCATCCAACTAGGTATATTTCTACACTATAGGAAGGTTAGCACAGGCACCACTGTGACCACAAATGCATTGGTGCCTATGCTAACCTTCCTATGGTGTAGAAATATACCTAGTTGGATGAATCTTATTGTGGCTAGCTGGTCCAGTGGCTAACGCGACTGTCTGGAGTTTTGAGACTCTCTGGTCGCGGGTTCTATCCCCGCTCGTGGTATGGTTTCACAGGGTGGATATGAAGTACACACTAAACTAGCCACTACCATCCGTAGGATGGATGTGGAATGCACAACAAACTAGCCAATATCATCCCCATGATAGATATATAATGCACATCAAACTAGCCACTACCATCCACAGGACAGATACGGAATGCACAACAAACTAGCCACTACCATCCATGGTTATAACGATGCTCAACAAACACTCCGCTTCGGCGGCAAAATTTAAAAATCTATTCGTTTAAAAAGAGAAACGTATGAGAGGAAGGGAGAGGCTGGAGGCAGGAAAGATGCGTGGGACATCCACGTATAATGTGAATGTTGTGAAGAGAGAGAGAGAGAGAGAGAGAGAGAGAGAGAGAGAGAGAGAGAGAGAGAGAGAGAGAGAGAAGAATGCAGATACTGCGGGATGTTGTACCGGTTTGAAATGTATAACCATGTGTAATTTGAAATGGCGTAGCAAGATTAGTTGAAAACCAGTGCTTACAATAATACAGGTCGACGGAAGAGTGTGGTGTGACTTCTCAGGGATTTATAAGATTCGGAATGGGTTATAAAGGAATACAGAACAAGCAACAAATGAGCTGCGCCTCAGTGGCATGATGAAGCTCCGGTATGATGAACGTCAGGCTGAAGAATGATACCGTCAGTATGTTACTGAAGCACCAGTAACGTGTCAGCGTGAGGTGCTGATATACTGCCAGCAGGAGTATAATATATATGGAGGTGTAGCAAATAGAGTGAAGGGTAGGATAAACTGGGACCTGTTCTTTGACAAACGTGATATGTATGCAAGGGATGGGGTTCATCTCTCTGGAGATGGAGTGGTTGCATTAGCCAATTCAACTGAGAGGGTAATTGATGACTTGTCTAGGAATTTAAACTGATTGATTATAGAGGTATGGGTGTTTGTGGGAAACAATCAGGCTGCAGCATTAGGGTTAATAACAGCAGTTATTACTGGGATACCTCAGGGATATGTTTAAAAGACAATATTCAAAATAAAGTTGCTAGTAATGGCAAATCAATTGATCAACAAACAAAGAGGGACAGTAGAGGGCAACGAGTGACTAGCTCCCTTAAAGTTTACTATAAAAATAGTAGGAGTCTAAGAAATAAGATAGATGAGCTAAGATTACTTGCAAGTGTAGGTAATATAGATATTATTGGTATAACAGAGACCTGGTTCAACCTGAAAGATAGAGAAATGCCTTCTGAATGCAACATACAGGGTTATAAACTATTCCACACTGACAAGGTCAACAGGAAGGGTGGTGGGGTGGCGATGTATGTCAGAGAAAATTTAAATTGTTGTTTTAGACATGATATAAGATTAGAGACATCGAACACAGAATCTGTTTGGCTACAGTTTCTCGAGGGACATGACAAATTAATTTTGGGTGTGATTTATAGGCCCCCAAACCTTGATAGGGAGGGCAGTAAGCTGTTATGGGACGAAATTCATAAGGCATCTAGATATGACAATGTCGTGATAATGGGAGATTTTAACTTTAGACAAATTGATTTGAACAATATGACAGGAAATCTTGAGTCTAGTGACTTTCTTGATACGGTTCAGGATTGCTTTTTAGAACAGGTTGTGACAGAACCAACTAGAGGAAACAATCTGTTTGACTTGGTTCTTGCCAACAAAGATTCACTAATTAATAATTTTAAGGTTAATGATGAGCTTGGGGAAAGTGATCACAAATCACTTAGTTTTAATATATCATGGAATTACCCAGATAACTGCAATCAAATCTCTGTCCCAGATTTTCGCTTGGCCGACTTCATGGGACTGAAAAATTACCTGGGTGGGCTAAATTGGGATGTCCTGACTATGGGTCAGGTAGGTGCTCTTGGTTGCCAATATGACGTTTTTCAGAGCATAGTTCTAGCTGCCCAGACAACTTTTGTACCTAGTAGGGAAATTAGATCTAACAAAAATGATCCCAAATGGATGAACAATAGATTAAAACATCTCACTGGTCAAAAGAGAGGCATATATAGGCGTATCAAAAGAGGGGATGGGCAGTTAAGAAATCAAAATATTCAATTAAAGAGAGAAATAAAGAAAGGAATAAGAAAAGCAAAAAGGGATTATGAGGCTAAGGTCGCAAGGGATTCAAAGATTAACCCTAAAGGATTCTTTCAGGTATACAGAAGTAAGATTAGGGACAAGATTGACCCACTTATGAGTAACTCTGGTCAGATCACTGACAATGATAAGGATATGTGTGAAAATCTAAATACCTAACTTGACTTAAGAAATCGTAATGACTACTTCTTCTCAGTTTTCACCCAGGAAAATACTAGCGATATTCCTGTAATAATAGATTACGTAGAACAGGATGATAATAAACTATGTACGATTGCGGTAACTAGTGACATGGTCCTCGGACAAATAGAGAAACTAAAACCTAACAAATCCCCAGGCCCTGATGAACTGTTTGCAAGGGTGTTAAAGGAATGTAAAGAGGAACTTAGCATACCTTTGGCTAATCTTTTTAACATATCACTACAAACTGGCATAGTGCCTGATAAGTGGAAAATGGCAAATGTAATGCCTGTTTAAAAGGCAGGTGACAGGTCCTTGGCTTCGAACTATAGACCAATATGATTTACCTCCATTGTGGGAAAATTTATGGAATCAATAATTGCCGAAGCAATTCGTAGCCATCTTGACAGGCACAGATTGATTAATGAATCTCAACACGGTTTTACAAAGGGGCGTTCCTGTCTTACGAATTTACTAACTTTTTTCACTAAGGTGTTTGAGGAGGTAGATCATGGTAATGAATATGATATTGTGTATATGGACTTCAGTAAGGCTTTCGAAAGAGTTCCACACCAGAGGCTATTGAGGAAACTTAAGGCACACGGAATAGGAGAAATTTTTTCCTGGGTAGAGGCATGGCTGACAAATAGACAGCAGAGAGTTTGCATAAATGGGGAGAAATCAGAATGGGGACACGTCACAAGCGGTGTTCCTCAGGGGTCAGTGTTCGGCCCGTTGTTGTTCACAATTTACATAAACGACATAGATGAGGGAATAAATAGCGACATAAGCAAATTTGCTGATGACACCAAAATAGGCCATCCAATTCATTCTAATGAGGACACTAGAGCACTCCACGATGATTTGAATAGACTGATGCAATGGTCGGAGAAGTGGCAGATGCAGTTTAATATTGACAAATGCAAAGTTCTAAATGTTGGACAGGTAAATAACCATGCCACATATAAACTAAATGATGTAGATCTTAATACTACTGATTGCGAAAAGGATTTAGGAGTTCTAGTTAGCAGTAATTTAAAACCAAGACAACAGTGCATTAGTGTTCGCAATAAAGCTAACAGAATTCTTGGCTTCTGTTACAAAAAACGCGATTCTAAAAGCTTAGAGATCTCCAGTGAATACTAGAAAGGACTGCCCTTCTAGCATCCAGCCTGTTACTGGGTTTTCGTAACGAGTAGTCAGTATGAACATTAAAATGGTATAAAATACCGACAGATTGTTAGGTAAGACACATATGCAACAGTTAGGTATCTTTATTTTGAAACGTTTCGCCTACACAGTAGGCTTCTTCAGTCGAGTACAGAAAAGTTGATAGAAGCAGAAGATACTTGAAGACGATGTAATCAGTCAGAAGTGACAGGATGGAGACTTATATAGTGCCAGGAGGTGAGACGTAGGTTGCTTTGGGAGGGCAGGTCCCTCTCAAACCCAGCCGTTCTCACTATATAAGTCTCCATTCTGTCACTTCAACTTCATATTGTTTCAGACAACGGAACAATGCTCTTCTCCAGACTGAGGGACTGACCACCTCAAAACTTTAAGGGTGATGGACTGATTACATCGTCTTCAAGTATCTTCTGCTTCTATCAACTTTTCTGTACTCGACTGAAGAAGCCTACTGTGTAGGCGAAACGTTTCAAAATAAAGATACCTAACTGTTGCATATGTGTCTTACCTAACAATCTGTCGGTATTTTATACCATTTTAATGTTCATTCTGTCAGACACTGCAACACAAGGGTATCTTGGTACAGACCATCAACTTCGACAACCTCTACTAGTGAGAACGGCTGGGTTTGAGAGGGAACTGCCCTCCCAAAGCAACCTACGTCTCACCTCCTGGCACTATATAAGTCTCCATCCTGTCACTTCAACTTCATATTGTTTCAGACAACGGAACAATGCTCTTCTCCAGACTGAGGGACTGACCACCTCAAAACTTTAAGGGTGATGGACTGATTACATCGTCTTCAAGTATCTTCTGCTTCTATCAACTTTTCTGTACTCAACTGAAGAAGCCTACTGTGTAGGCGAAACGTTTCAAAATAAAGATACCTAACTGTTGCATATGTGTCTTACCTAACAATCTGTCGGTATTTTATACCATTTTAATGTTCATTCTGTCAGACACTGCAACACAAGGGTATCTTGGTACAGACCATCAACTTCGACAACCTCTACTAGTGAGAACGGCTGGGTTTGAGAGGGACCTGCCCTCCCAAAGCAACCTACGTCTCACCTCCTGGCACTATATAAGTCTCCATCCTGTCACTTCAACTTCATATTGTTTCAGTCAACGGAACAATGCTCTTCTCCAGACTGAGGGACTGACCACCTCAAAACTTTAAGGGTGATGGACTGATTACATCGTCTTCAAGTATCTTCTGCTTCTATCAACTTTTCTGTACTCGACTGAAGAAGCCTACTGTGTAGGCGAAACGTTTCAAAATAAAGATACCTAACTGTTGCATATGTGTCTTACCTAACAATCTGTCGGTATTTTATACCATTTTAATGTTCATTCTGTCAGACACTGCAACACAAGGGTATCTTGGTACAGACCATCAACTTCGACAACCTCTACTAGTGAGAACGGCTGGGTTTGAGAGGGACCTGCCCTCCCAAAGCAACCTACGTCTCACCTCCTGGCACTATATAAGTCTCCATCCTGTCACTTCAACTTCATATTGTTTCAGACAACGGAACAATGCTCTTCTCCAGACTGAGGGACTGACCACCTCAAAACTTTAAGGGTGATGGACTGATTACATCGTCTTCAAGTATCTTCTGCTTCTATCAACTTTTCTGTACTCGACTGAAGAAGCCTACTGTGTAGGCGAAACGTTTCAAAATAAAGATACCTAACTGTTGCATATGTGTCTTACCTAACAAGTAGTCAGTATCCTTGTCCAATTATCCACTAGAATTCAGTATGATTCAATAGTGCTTCAGGATTACAACTGGTAGGCTACTAACTAGAGAAATTAAAATTTAATAAATTTATTAAGTCTAGAGGTATATTATCAAATTAAATTAAATTAAATTAATCACAGTAATCAACAAAATAAGAATAATCACTTCTCTCGTATACAATAGTATTGTGCTGAAAGCACATATCACATTTATAATTCTTAAGTACCGTCTGGTACATTAACATTTAATAAGATATTACAAATATGTACAAGTAAGTTTGTGTGTATGTGTGTAAGTGCTCTAAGTAGTTCGCTATGTCTCAAGACTCGACTAGACTTAAATAAGTGACTGACAAAGTCCTCAAATAAACTAACTTCTCAACCAACTGGCTATCAGAACAGTCTGCTTGAACAATAAAAAGAATGCTAAGCCCAATAACAATATAACAAGCAACTGCGACACTGAATCAGGAACAAGGAGATAATATAACGACACTAAGTAGGGACCATCAGCAGATCCTCCACAAAAGTCACAAAACTCCCATACTACTGAATCTAAGTTCAGCATAAGAAAATCCCCGACTGTGATAATACACAGATACCAGTACAAGTTAGGTCAGAAGCTACAGCTCAGGACCTGAGTTGCTCAGACTGTCTATGCGACACACAACCTCAGTACAACGTCGAAAATCACTAAGTCTATACAGTGTTCTGTGAACAGAGTTCTACAGAACTAACAAGAATAATGAGACAGACAATCTGTCCAACCATCAAGAGAGTCTAGACCAGACTGAATACTTCAGGCGAGGTAAGGACACCTCCTGCCCCCCTCGATCACGTGATAGCTCCGTGGACAGCTGTAGTTCAGCAACAGAAGCCGGCAGTCTAACGAGCAAAGAGCGATAATTACAGTAGTTAGACAATCAAGACTTGAACTGAGCATATAATATGTTACATCCTACCTAACAACATAACTAAGTCAAATAATAATATAAAGCAATACATTTACGATTTAGCAATTATCGTAAATATAAGCAATAAAAAATTATATGAAAAGGTAATATACATTATATTCATAATCATAATATACATTATATATATTGCAACCCATTCAGAGGTTGCAACAGCTTCATATCTAGAAGTATAAATAATAGAAGTCCTCAAGGTGTTCTTCAACTCTATATATCCTTGGTTAGGCCTCATTTAGACTATGCTGGTCAGTTCTGGTCACCGTATTACAGAATGGATATAAATGCTCTGGAAAACGTACAGAGGAGGATGACAAAGATGATCCCATGTATCAGAAATCTTCCCTGTGAGGATAGACTGAGGGCCCTGAATCTGCACTTTCTAGAAAGGTGTAGAATTAGGGGGATATGATCGAGGTGTATAAATGGAAAACAGGAATAAATAAAGGGGATGTAAATAGCGTGCTGAAAATTTCCAGCCAAGACAGGACTCGCAGCAGTGGTTTCAAGTTGGAAAAATTCAGATTCAGAAAGGATATAGGAAAGCACTGGTTTGGTAATAGAGTTGTGGATGAGTGGAACAAACTCCCGAGTGCAGTTATTCAGGCTAAAACGTTGTGTAGCTTTAAAAATAGGTTAGATAAATACATGAGTGGGTGTGGGTGGGTGTGAGTTGGACCTGACTAGCTTGTGCTGCTGGGCCTGGTGCAGTGCTCCATCCTTGAGTGGAGATGATCAGACTGGGTGGGTCATAGGGCTAATCCGGGGGGAGCGTCATTCGTCTAATCCGGGGGGTACATGGACCTGCTCCGCATGGATCAGTAGGCCTGTTGCAGTGTTCCTTCTTTCTTATGTTCTTATGTTCTTATGAAGTATTGTAATATATCGTACAATATAACGAAGGAAAAACAAAAGTATTGAAATACAATAGACTGAAGGGTAAACTAAAATACTGAAACACGTCATGCGATAAACAGAAGGGCAAACTAAAGTAGTAAATTATATGATAACCAAAGACTGACGGGTAAACAATAGTTAATGGTAAGGATAGTTACACGAAGCTTGACAAAACCACTTGGACAGAAAACTGAAACAAAAGGTTAAAAAGATATCTGTATATTTCGGGATCAGTCAGAGACCATCTTCAGCTAAGGTCTCTGACTAAGACTGAAGAATACACATCTTTTATTGCCTTTTCTCCAAGTGGTTTGTCACTTTCCAATCGTTCAATGTTTATGTCACTGTGGCACCAGCGTATAGTGTTTATGTCACTATAATACTAGCGTACAGTGTCATGTTTGAGGATATGAGAGTGGAGTGTTTGTCACAGTCATACCAGCATATTGTGACATGTTTATGCATGTGATTGTTTATGTCACCGTGATATCAGCATATACTTCCTTATTTAAGCATGTGAGTGTTATGTGTCGTTATAATACCAACATATACTGCCTTATTTAAGTATGTGAGTGTTTATGTCGTTATAATACCAACATATTCTGCCTTATTTAAGTATGTGAGTGTGTCGCTATAATACCAACATATACTGCCTTATTTAAGCATGTGAATGTTTATGTCATGTTGAAGCAGGTGACTATGACATCTTCTGTCTTGACGTACATTTTCACATTCTTCGACGACATATGAAGTCAAGAGGAAAATTTAGTGGTAGACTTTATTCTGGAGTTTTTTGCGAGATTGGTAGATTGGTTAATTTGGTTTGAAACCTATTGGGAGGTTAGTTAATTTGATTTGGAACCTATCGACTACATGAGGTCCATTAAGGTTTGATAAGGGGTTAATGGGATTTAAAGTCTACTGACTAATGTTATTAAGGTTGTATTACTTTGACGAGGGAATTACTAGTGAGATGAGCAAATTCGCTGATGACACGAAGATAGGTAGGATAATTGATTCAAACGTAGATGTCACAGAACTTCAGGAGGATTTAGACAAACTCAGTTCGTGGTCAGAAAAGTGGTAGATGTAGTTGTCACCTGGTTAATAGGTTTTCAAGTCTGTCGACTATTCGAAACTCATTAGGGCTGCGTGTCATATGTTCCCCACCAGTCAAGAATTCTTTTAATCACAGTATTTGTGAATACCGTAAATTCTCAGCGTATATACACTAAGAGGCATACACCCATTGGTGTGCATATAGTTTGAACCAGTCTTCTGCAGATATATATCAATGTAAATCAGGGAGGGGATTGAACCCATGGCAAAGTGAGTGGTAAAACTCATGGGCCAGTGCGTTAACCACCGGGCCAGCTGGCTCTGATTAAGAATCATCCATCTAGGTGAGGTGTTTGCAGTCGTGTGGTGTAAACCTTGGTGAGCGATACCGACTATGATAAACTGTTATGAAGCACAACTCGTCCTCAAAGAACAACAACTTAGACACCAATGATGTCTAGAAGACTCGCTAATCGCCATCACCGACACCGTAGAACATCAGACTGGAAGTTACAAAATTTATTACAATAAACACTGGCATAAATGATACTCAAAGCAGGTAAAGCACAACCTCCCTCACAAGACAGATATCACGTGACCTCATTACCTGATCTCATCTCAAATAAGCCAGACTTGCGTTTTTCAGGTCACTGTGTGTCACTCGTACCCCGTTTTCTGTCTATAAATACTGTTATTTTTAACCTCTTGTGTGTCAGAAGTGATCAAGGTACCAGGGGCGAAACGTTTTCTGATATATCCCAGTGTTTCATCACTCTGTCTTTTTAAACCAGTTGCAATCGTATTACGATTTCATGAGTTATATCAATATGCAATAAGATCACAGTAAACAGATATCACAATCTGCAGAACCACTGTGAAAACTTTTTCAGGTTCCAAGCGCTTTCGTGATTTGTCAACTTATCCAGGTCCATGACAATGTAAGACATCACGATAGCGCTTGGAATTTAAATATTTTTTCACAGTGGTTGTTTTGCTTATATCAATCTATAAATTCGAGAAGAAGCTTGTATAAAATCATGGAAATAGGCTGGTGAGTTCCCATTAAGGTTGGTGATCTGATTTAAAGAAAATCTCCGTCAGTATGTGATGTGACTCAGAGATTTGTAAAGCAACTAGGTGTTGGGTTCTATCCCGCGGACATTCTAGAGAGGGAATACCCCAGTGTATCCTGGCAAGTGCTAGATACTTAGATATACGTAGCATAATGAGTAAACATGGTGTCTTCTATCTGTTCTTCATGGATACGGAGAGGTGGGGCTGGGGAGAAGAGATGATGAAGAGGAAGTGAACAGGTGGTAGGGTAAGCTGTTGTTGGAACAACGTTTCGCCCTTTGTAGAGCTTTATAAGGTCAAGTTTGGCTCTGTATTGAAAATGATAAAGGCCAACATCCTCCCCCCATAACTCTTCAAACACAACCACCAACACCCAACCACCCTGCCCTCCCTCCATCCCTCCCTCTCTCCCACTCTCCCTCCCTCCCTCCCTCCCTCCCTCCCACCATCCCTCATTCCCTCCCTCCCTCTCTCCCTCTCTCCCTCACCATTCTAACAACTAGCATCACCAGCAGTCACCGCCACAGTAAATACTACTACCAGCAAATTCAACCACCATTACCTCAGTCACTACCCCTATCACCACGACCACAACCACTGCCGCCACTACCACCACTACCACCACCGCCACCACCACCACTACTACCACCACCACTACCACCACCACCACTACCACCACCACCACTACCACCACCACTACCACCACCACTACCACCACCATTACCACCACCACCACCACCACTAACACCACCATTACCACCACCACTACCACCACTAATGCCACCACCACAACCACCACCACTACCACCACCATTACCACCACCACCACTACTACCACCACTACCACCACCACCACCACCACCACCACTAATACCACCACTACCACCACCACCACTACCACTACCACCACCACTACCACCACCACTACCACTACCACCACCACTACCACCACCACCACTACCACCACCACTACCACCACCACTACCACCACCACTACCACCACCACCACTACCACCACCACTTCCACCACCACTACCACCACCACCACCACCACCACTACCACAATCACTACCACCACCACTACCACCACCACTACCACCACCACCACTACCACCACCACTACCACCACCACTACAACCACCATTACCACCACCACTACCACCACCACTACCACCACCACCACCACCACCACTACCACTACCACCACCACTACCACCACCACTACCACCACCACTACCACCACCACCACTACCACTACCACCACCACTACCACCACCACCACCACCACCACCACCACTACCACAACCACTACCACCACCCCTACCGCCACCACTACCACCACCACTACCACCACCACTACCACCACCACTACCACCACCACTACAACCACCATTACCACCACCACTACCACCACCACCACTACCACTACCACCACCACTACCACCACCACTACCAACACCAATACCACCACCACCACTACCACTACCACCACCACTACCACCACCACCACCACCACCACCACTACCACAACCACTACCACCACCCCTACCGCCACCACTACCACCACCACTACCACCACCACTACCATCACCACTACCACTATCACCACCACTACCACCACCACTACCACCACCAGTACCACCACCACTACCACTACCACTGCCACCACCACTACCACCACCACTACCACCACCACTTCCACCACCACTACCACCACCACTACCACCACCACTACCACCACCACTGCCACCACCACTACCACCACCACTACCACCACCACTGCCACCACCACTACCACCACCACTACCACTACCACCACCACTACCACCACCACCACCACCAACAGCGTCCATCAAACTCGTTCACCTTTCAAAGCTTGTCTGTCCTCTCTCACCCTTCCTGGCCTCTTCTCTCTTCCCCTCTTTTCTCTCTCTTACCCTCCCCACCCTGATAACTCCCTTCCCCTCCCCCACCCTCTCCCACGCAGAATTGGTCTCCATAGTGACACAGATGTGGGTGGTTGGCTGCCTCTAACACTCACTCTGTCATCAGAGTTCACAGCTGCTCCTCACTCACTCTGTCATCAGAGTTCACAGCTGCTCCTCACTCACTCGCGTCAGTTTGTTGCACTCATCTACAACTCCGTTAAGAAACCACAGCTCTTCAATATCCGTTCTAAATCCTCGATAAAACTTCTCGACCTCTCTTTCCCCCTTCCCTTCACACACACACGCACACACACACACACACACACACACACACACACACACACACACACACACACACACACACACACACACACACACACACACACACACACACACACATCGTTCAAGACACTGTACACCGTGTATGTCAGGCCCATACTGGAGTATGCAGCACCTGTTTGGAACCCGCACTTGATAAAGCACGTCAAGAAACTAGAGAAAGTACAAAGGTTTGCGACAATGTTAGTTCCAGAGCTAAGGGGAATGTCCTATGAAGAAAGATTAAGGGAAATCGGCCTGACGACACTGGAGGACAGGAGGGTCAGGGGAGACATGATAACGACATATAAAATACTGCGTGGAATAGACAAGGTGGACAAAGACAGGATGTTCCAGGGAGGGGACACAGAAACAAGAGGCCACAATTGGAAGTTGAAGACACAAATGAGTCAGAGAGATATTAGGAAGTATTTCTTCAGTCATAGAGTTGTAAGGCAGTGGAATAGCCTAGAAAATGACGTAGTGGAGGCAGGAACCATACACAGTTTTAAGACGAGGTTTGATAAAGCTCATGGAGAGGGGAGAGAGAGGGCCCAGTAGCAACCGGTGAAGAGGCGGGGCCAGGAGCTAAGACTCGACCCCTGCAACCACAAATAGGTGAGTACAAATAGGTGAGTACACACACACACACACACACACACACACACACACACACACACACACACACACACACACACACACACACACACACACACACACACACACACACACACACCCATACTGGAGTATGCAGCACCAGTCTGGAACCCACACCTGGTCAAGCACGTCAAGAAGTTAGAGAAAGTACAAAGGTTTGCAACAAGGCTAGTCCCAGAGCTCAGGGGAATGTCGCACGAGGAAAGGTTGAGGGAAATCGGACTGACGACACTGGAGGACAGAATGGTCAGGGGAGACATGATAACGTCATACAAGATACTGCGGGGAATAGACAAGGTGGACAGAGGTAGGATGTTCCAGAGAGGGGACACAGAAACAAGGGGTCACAACTGGAAGCTGAAGACTCAGCCGAGTCACAGGGACGTTAGGAAGTATTTCTTCAGTCATAGAGTCGTCAGGAAGTGGAACAGCCTAGCAAGTGAAGTAGTGGAGGCAGGAACCATACATAGTTTTAAGAAGAGGTATGACAAAGCTCAGGAAGCAGAGAGGGAGAGGACCTGGTAGTGATCAGTGAAGAGGTGGGGCCAGGAGCTGAGTCTCGACCCCTGCAACCACAATTAGGTGAGTACAATTAGGCGAGTACACACACACACACTCACACACACACATACACAAAGTCAGAGAGAAGATTATCAGGAGAAGAATGGTGGAGCATCTAGAAATGAATGAGCTTATCAACGACAACCACCACTGTTTCAGGGACGGGAAATCCTGTGTCACAATCCTACTGGGGTTCTATGAGAGGGTGACGGCAGTAAGACACGAGAGAGAGGGGTGGGTAGATTGCGTTTTCATGGACTGTAACAAGCGCAATTTAATTTTGCCTAATCATAATGATTTTTGGAAAATTATTACATACACAAATTTTCGCTTGCCTTATTTGGGAAGAGGAGCATTGCTATTTAAATCATAATCGCAAGTTTTACCTATCCAGCGCGACATTTATGTATATCGTTGAGAGGCGATCTTAACAAAACAAAACAAGCCACCGGGAATCATGACCATATCTGGCTGGCTACCTTACCTTGAGAAAACTTCCCCTCATTCCTCCTGTTGCTAGTCTTGTGTGGCATGCAAAGAGTACGTAACCTTTATTCGGCGCATGTACACACCCTCACTGAAAGGCTATTTTCCCCAACCAGCGAACCAGTACTAAGGGTCGGATGAAGGGGCGCTGTCGGTCGATCAGTACCCAGGTTCAGCCAATGAGAAGATGGTTCTGGCAATCATAGAGATGTTGTGGGCACCACCCGCCTGTCTGCCCTTATCATTTCCATTCTAGAGATGGTTGAAGCACGGTCTGCTCTCTAGTGGCATCTACTCTGCCTTGCTTACCGTGGCGTGCACTAATACCTATTGTTGTACATAGTGTATATAGTGTAAATACTTCTGTTCTTACTTCGTGAAAGGATAATACAAGTCAAAAGTTCTTCTGTTGTGTTTGTTTTGCTCCCTTTACACCCAGGATAAGAGGCCTTTGAATTCCTGGGTTGTAATATCTTGAATCATTCCCTAGCTCCTGATGACGTACGGAGACGTGTGCTGAAGATTCCCTCCCCCGTGGCTTGTCTTCATGGTTCTCAGCAAACAGCCTCGGTGTGACTTTCATGTCCTTTGCCATCTGACTTCCTTCCATGAATACCCATGTACTTCCACTTATACCCATATAAAGCTATGTATTCCAGCATACGACCACTTTCTTAAATGAACACCCGTGTTCTTAAATGAGCACCCATATATTAAAATGAACACCCAGGACTAGGAATAAGAGGAGAGAGAGTGAGGGAGCTCATTAAGGCAGGTTTAAGACTATGCTTACGTGAGCTTATTTCCTCCCTCCCGCCTTTCTCAGCGACTGAGAGAAAGAAACACATAGAGAAGGAGATGGAACAAGGGCAGAGGAGATGGAATAATATTGGTCAGTGTCACTCATCCTGTGAGTGAACACACTACCATACTGATAGTGCTGGTCAGTGTCACGTATTGTTACAAAAAACGCGATTCTAAAAGCTTAGAGATCTCCAGTGAATACTAGAAAGGACTGCCCTTCTAGCATCCAGCCTGTTACTGGGTTTTCGTAACAATTAGTCAGTATCCTTGTCCAATTATCCATTAGAATTCAGTATGATTCAATAGTGCTTCAGGATTACAACTGGTAGGCTACTAACTAGAGATATTAAAATTTAATATATTTATTAAGTCTAGAGGTATATTATGTAATTAAATCAAATCAATATCATCAAAATAAGAATAATCACTTCTCTCGTTTACAGTATTATTGTGCTGAAAGCACATATCACATTATCATTCTTAAGTACCGTCTGGTACATTAATATTTAATAAGATATTACAAATATGTACAAGTAAGTTTGTGTGTATGTGCACAAGTGCTCTAAGTAGTTCGCTATGTCTCACGACTCGACTAGACTTAAACAAGTGACTGAGAAAGTCCTCAAATAAACTAACTTATTAACCAACTGGCAATCAAAACAGTCTGCTTGAACAATAAAACGACTGATAAGCCGAACAACAATATAACAAGCAACTGCGACACAATCAGGAACAAGGAGATAATATAACGACACTAAGTAGGGACCATCTGCAGATCCTCCACAAAAGTCACAAAACTCCCATACTACTGAATCTAAGTTCAGCATAAGAAAATCCCCGACTGTGATGACACACAGATACCAGTACAAGTTAGGTCAGAAGCTACAGCTCAGGACCTGAGTTGCTCAGTGTCTATGCGACACACAACCTCAGTACAACGTCGAAAATCACTAAGTCTATACAATGTTCTGTGAACAGAGTTCTACAGAACTAACAAGAATAATGAGACAGATAATCTGTCCAACCACCAAGAGAGTCTAGACCAGACTGAATACTTCAGGCGAGGTGAGGACACCCCCCCCTCGATCACGTGATAGCTCCGTGGACAGCTGCAGCTCAGAAACAGAAGCCGGCAGTCTAACGAGCCACAAGCGATAATTACAGTAGTTAGACAATCAAGACTTCAACTGAGCACATAATATGTAACATCCTACCTAACAACATAACTACGTCAAATAATATTATAAAGCAATATATTCACGATTTAGCTATTATCGCAAATATAAGCAGTATAAAATTATATGAAAAGATAATAATTATATATATACATAATAATCATTGCAACTCATTCAGGGGTTGCAACACTTATCCTGTGAATGAACACACTACCATACTGAGAGTACTGGCCAGTGTCACTTATCCTGTGAGTGAACACACTACAATACTGACAGTACTGGTCAGTGTCACTTATCCTGTGAGTGAACATACACCCATACTGACAGTACTAGTCAGTGTCACTTATCCTGTGAATGATCACACTACCATACTGACAGTACTAGTCAGTGTCACTTATCCTGTGAATGATCACACTACCATACTGGCAGTATTGGACAGTGTCACTTATCCTGTGAATGAACACATTACCATACTGACAGTACTTGTCAGTGTCACTTATCCTGTGATTGAACACACTCCAATACTGACAGTACTGGTCAGTGTCTCTTATCCTGAGAGCGAACACACTACCATTTTGGCAGTTCTGGTCAGTGTCACTTTTCCTGTGAGTGAACATACACCCATACTGACAGTACTGGTCAGTGTCGCTCATCTTGTGAGTGAACACACTACAATACTGACAGTACTGGTCAGTGTAACTTATCCTGTGAATGAACATACGCAAATACTGACAGTATTGGTCAGTGTCACTTATCCTGTGAGTGAACATACACCCATAATGACAGTAATGGTCGGTGTCACTTATCCTGTGAGTGAACACACTACCATCCTGACAGTACTGGTCAGTGTCACTTATCCTGTGAGTGAACACACTACCATACTGACAGTACTGGTCAGTGTCACTTATCCTGTGAGTGAACACACTACCATCCTGACAGTACTGGTCAGTGTCACTTATCCTGTGAGTGAACACACTACCATACTGACAGTACTGGTCAGTGTCACTTATCCTGTGAGTGAACACATTACCATACTGACAGTACTGGTCAGTGTCACTTATCCTGTGAGTGAACACACTACCATACTGACAGTACTGGTCAGTGTCACTTATACTGTGAGTGAACACACTACCATACTGACAGTACTGGTCAGTGTCACTTATCCTGTGAGTGAACACACTACCATACTGACAGTACTGGTCAGTGTCACTTATCCTGTGAGTGAACACACTACCATCCTGACAGTACTGGTCAGTGTCACTTATCCTGTGAGTGAACACACTACCATACTGACAGTACTAGTCAGTGTCACTTATCCTGTGAATGATCACACTACCATACTGGCAGTATTGGACAGTGTCACTTATCCTGTGAATGAACACATTACCATACTGACAGTACTTGTCAGTGTCACTTATCCTGTGATTGAACACACTCCAATACTGACAGTACTGGTCAGTGTCTCTTATCCTGAGAGCGAACACACTACCATTTTGGCAGTTCTGGTCAGTGTCACTTTTCCTGTGAGTGAACATACACCCATACTGACAGTACTGGTCAGTGTCGCTCATCTTGTGAGTGAACACACTACAATACTGACAGTACTGGTCAGTGTAACTTATCCTGTGAATGAACATACGCAAATACTGACAGTATTGGTCAGTGTCACTTATCCTGTGAGTGAACATACACCCATAATGACAGTAATGGTCGGTGTCACTTATCCTGTGAGTGAACACACTACCATCCTGACAGTACTGGTCAGTGTCACTTATCCTGTGAGTGAACACACTACCATACTGACAGTACTGGTCAGTGTCACTTATCCTGTGAGTGAACACACTACCATCCTGACAGTACTGGTCAGTGTCACTTATCCTGTGAGTGAACACACTACCATACTGACAGTACTGGTCAGTGTCACTTATCCTGTGAGTGAACACATTACCATACTGACAGTACTGGTCAGTGTCACTTATCCTGTGAGTGAACACACTACCATACTGACAGTACTGGTCAGTGTCACTTATACTGTGAGTGAACACACTACCATACTGACAGTACTGGTCAGTGTCACTTATTCTGTGAGTGAACACACTACCATACTGACAGTACTGGTCAGTGTCACTTATCCTGTGAGTGAACACACTACCATCCTGACAGTACTGGTCAGTGTCACTTATCCTGTGAGTGAACACACTACCATCCTGACAGTACTGGTCAGTGTCACTTATCCTGTGAGTGAACACACTACCATCCTGACAGTACTGGTCAGTGTCACTTATCCTGTGAGTGAACACACTACCATACTGACAGTACTGGTCAGTGTCACTTATCCTGTGAGTGAACACATTACCATACTGACAGTACTGGTCAGTGTCACTTATCCTGTGAGTGAACACACTACCATACTGACAGTACTGGTCAGTGTCACTTATACTGTGAGTGAACACACTACCATACTGACAGTACTGGTCAGTGTCACTTATCCTGTGAGTGAACACATTACCATACTGACAGTACTGGTCAGTGCCACTTATCCTGTGAGTGAACACACTACCATAATGACAGTAATGGTCGGTGTCACTTATCCTGTGAGTGAACACACTACCATACTGACAGTACTGGTCAGTGTCACTTATACTGTGAGTGAACACACTACCATACTGACAGTACTGGTCAGTGCCACTTACCCTGTGAGTGAACACACTACCATACTGACAGTACTGGTCAGTGTCACTTATCCTGTGAGTGAACACATTACCATACTGACAGTACTGGTCAGTGTCACTTATCCTGTGAGTGAACACACTACCATACTGACAGTACTGGTCAGTGCCACTTATCCTGTGAGTGAACACACTACCATACTGACAGTACTGGTCAGTGTCACTTATCCTGTGAGCGAACACACTACCATACTGACAGTACTGGTCAGTGTCACTTATCCTGTGAGTGAACACATTACCATACTGACAGTACTGGTCAGTGTCACTTATCCTGTGAGTGAACACATTACCATACTGACAGTACTGGTCAGTGTCACTTATCCTGTGAGTGAACACACTACCATACTGACAGTACTGGTCAATGCCATTCATATTGTGAGTGTCACTCATATTGTGAGTGTCACTCATACTGTGAGTGACAGTGTCCAAGAAAACCAGTAGAGTACAACCCAGATTACTGAAATCTGTGTCCCCTACAATATATAAGGTTCATTCCCTTTATAAGAGTACATCTTCAGGTTATCACATATTTACAAGAGTACGAGCCACTGGTTTCACTACTTTACAATAAAGATTACTAGTCACTTGTATCATTACCTTACGATAAAGAGTACTAGTCACTGGTATCACTTCAATAAAGAGTACTAGTCACTGAGCCACTGATATCGTTACTTTACAATAAAAAGTACTAGTCACTGGTATCATTACTTTACAATAAAGAGTACTAGTCACTGGTATCACTACAATAAAGATTACTAGTTACTGGTATCAGTACTTTACAATAAGAAGTACTAGTCACTGGTATCTCTACAATAAAGAGTATTAGTCACTGGTACCATTACAATAAAGAGTACTAGTCACTGGTGTCAGTACTTTACAATAAAGAGTACTAGTCACTGGTGTCACTACAATAAAGAGTACTAGTCACTGGTATCGGTACTTTACAATAAAGAGTATTAATCACTGGTATCACTACAATAAAGAGTACTAGTATCTGGTAACACTACAATAAAGAGTACTAGTCACTGGTATCACTACAATAAAGGGTACTAGTCACTGGTATCAGTACTTTACAATAAAGAGTACTAGTTACTAGTATCACTACAATAAAGAGTACTAGTCACTGGTATCGCTACTTTACAATAAAGAGTACTAGTTACTAGTATCACTACAATAAAGAGTACTAGTCACTGAAGTCACTACTTTACAATAAAGAGTAGTAGTCACTGGTATCACTACAATAAAGAGTACTGTTCACTGGTATCACAACAATAAAGAGTGCTAGTCACTGGTATCACTACAATAAAGAGTACTAGTCACTGGTATCACTACAATAAAGAGTACTAGTCACTGATATCACTACAATAAAGGGTACTAGTCACTGGTATCAGTACTTTACAATAAGGAGTGTTAGTCACTGGTATCACTACAATAAAGAGTACTAGTCACTGGTATCACTACAATAAAGAGTACTAGTCACTGGTATCACTACAATAAAGGTTACTAGTCACTGGTATCAGTACTTTACAATAAGGAGTGTTAGTCACTGGTATCACTACAATAAAGAGTACTAGTCACTGGTATCACTACAATAAAGAGTACTAGTCACTGGTATCACTACAATAAAGGGTACTAGTCACTGCTATCACTACAATAAAGAGTACTAGTCACTGGTATCAGTACTTTACAATAAGGAGTGTTAGTCACTAGTATCACTACAATAAAGAGTACTAGTCACTGGTATCACTACAATAAAGAGTACTAGCCACTGGTATCACTACAATAAAGGGTACTAGTCACTGCTATCACTACAATAAAGAGTACTAGTCACTGGTATCAGTACTTTACAATAAGGAGTACTAGTCACTATTATCACTGTAAGAGTACAATAAAGAGTACTTATCGACATGTAAATATTGACTTTATAAATTGCAATGACCTTATTGAATTTTTTTTTTGTGAAATGTTGCCAGTATTAACTGCCAGTACTAACTGGCAGTATTAACTGGCAGTATTAACTGTCAGTACTAACTGGCAGTATTAACTGCCAGTATTAACTGTCGGTACTAACTGGCAGTATTAACTGTCAGTACTAACTGGCAGTATTAACTGCCAGTATTAACTGTCAGTACTAACTGGCAGTATTAACTGCCAGTATTAACTGTCAGTACTAACTGGCAGTATTAACTGCCAGTATTAACTGTCAGTACTAACTGGCAGTATTAACTGCCAGTATTAACTGTCAGTACTAACTGGCAGTATTAACTGCCAGTATTAACTGTCAGTACTAACTGGCAGTATTAACTGCCAGTATTAACTGTCAGTACTAACTGGCAGTATTAACTGTCAGTACTAACTGGCAGTATTAACTGCCAGTATTAACTGTCAGTACTAACTGGCAGTATTAACTGCCAGTATTAACTGTCAGTACTAACTGGCAGTATTAACTGCCAGTATTAACTGCCAGTATTAACTGCCAGTATTAACTGTCAGCATTAACTGCCAGTATTAACTGCCAGTATTAAATGCCAGTATTAACTTCCAGTATTGACTGTCAGTATTAACTGCCAGTATTAACTGCCACTATTAACTGTCAGTATTAACTGTCAGTATTAACTGCCAGTATTCACTGCCAGTATTAAATGCCAGTATTAACTGTCATTATTAACTGTTAGTATTAACCGCCAGTATTAAGTGCTAGTATTAACTGCCAGTATTAACTGTTAGTATTAACTGCCAGTGTTAATTTCCAGTATTAGCTCTTAGTATGAACTGCCAGTATTAACTGCCAGTATTAACTGTCAGTATTAACTGTCAGTATTAACTGCCAGTATTAAATGCCAGTATTATCTGTCAGTATTAACTGTCAGTATTACCTGCTAGTATTAACTGTTACTATTAACTGCCAGTGTATTAACTGCCAGTATTAGCTGTTAGTATTAACTGCCAGTATTAACTGTTAGAATTAACTGCCAATATTAAATACCAGTATTAACTATTAGTAATAACTGCCAGTATTAACTGCAAGTATTAACTGCCAGTATTAACTGCCAGTATTAACTGCCAGTATTAACTGTCAGTATTAACAGTCAGTATTAACGCCAGTATTAACTGCCAGTATTAACTGCCAGTATTAACTGTTAGTGTTAACTGTCAATATTAACTGCCAGTATTAACTGCCAGTATTAGCTGTTAGTATTGACTGCCAGTATTAACTGCCAGTATTAACAGCCAGTATTAACTGCCAGTATTAACTCTCGGTATTTGCCAGTATTAACTCTTAGTATTAACTGCCAGCATTACCTTCCAGTATTAGCTGTTAGTACTGACTGCCAGTATTAACTGCCAGTATTAACTCTCGGTATTTGCCAGTATTAACTGCCAGTATTAACTGCCAGTATTAAATGCCGGTATTAAATGCTAGTATTAACTGCCAGTATTAACTGCCAGTATTAACTATCAGTATTAATTGCTAGTATTAATTGCCAGTATTAACTCTTAGTATTAACTGCCAGCATTAACTTCCAGTATTAGCTGTTAGTACTGACTGCCAGTATTAACTGCCAGCATTAATTTCCAGTATTAACTGTCAGTGTTAACTGTCAGTATTATCTGCCAGTATTAATTGCCAGTATTAACTGCCAGTATTAAATGCCAGTATTAAATGCCAGTATTAACTGCCAGTATTAATTGCCAGTATTAACTGTTAGTATTAACTGCCAGTATTAACTTCCAGTATTAGCTGTTAGTATTGACTGCCAGTATTAACTGCCAGTATTAATTTCCAGTATTACCTGTCAGTGTTAACTGTCAGTATTAACTGCAAGTGTTAACTGCCAGTATTAAATGCCAGTATTAATTGCTAGTATTAACTGCCAGTATTAGCTGTTAGTATTAACTCCTAGTATTAACTCCCAGTATTAACTCCCAGTATTAACTGCCAGTATTAACTGTTAGGATTAACTGCCAATATTAACTGCCAGTATTAACTGTTAGTTTTAACTGCCGTATTAACTGCAAGTATTAACTGCCAGTATTTACTGCCAGTATTAACTGTCGGTATTAACTGTAAGCATTAACTGTCAGTATTAGATGTCAGTATTAACTGCCAGTATTAACTGCCAGTATTAACTGCCAGTATTAACTGCCAGTATTAATTGCCAGTAATAACTGCCAGTATTAACTGTTAGTATTAACTGCCAATATTAACTGCCAGTATTAACTGTTAGTATTAACGGCCAGTATTAACTGCCAGCATTAACTGTCAGTATTAAATACCAGTATTAACTGCCAGTATTAACTGCCAGTATTAATTATCAGTATTAACTGCTAGTATTAACTGCCAGTATTAACTGTTAGTATTAACTGCAAGTATTAACTTCCAGTATTAGCTGTTAGTATTAACTGCCAGTATTAACCGCCAGTATTAATTTCCAGTATTAACTGTCAGTGTTAACTGTCAGTATTAACTGCCAGTGTTAACTGCCAGTATTAACAGCCAGTATTAACTGTCAGTATTAACTGCTAGTATTAACTGCCAGTATTAGCTGTTTGTATTAACTCCTAGTATTAACTGCCAGTATTAACTGTCAGTATTAACTGCCAGTATTAACTATTAGGATTAACTGCCAATATTAACTGCCATTATTAACTGTTAGTTTTAACTGCCAGTATTAACTGCAAGTATTAACTGCCAGTATTTACTGCCAGTATTAACTGTCGGTATTAACTCTCAGTATTAACTGCCAGTATTAACTGTCAATATTAATTGTTAGTATTAACTGCCAGTATTAACTGTTAGTATTAACTGCCAGTATTAACTGTCAGTATTAACTACCAGTATTAACTGCCAGCATTAACTGCCAGTATTAACTGCCAGTATTAACTGCCAGTATTAACTGTCAGTATTAACTGCCAATATTAACTGTCAGTATTAACTGCCAGTATTAACTGCCAGTATTAACTGCCAGTATTAAGTGTCAGTATTAACTGCCAATATTAACTGTCAGTATTAACTGCCAGTATTAACTGCCAGTATTAACTGCCAGTATTAAGTGTCAGTATTAACTGCCAGTATTAACTGCCAGTGTTAACTGCCAGTATTAACTGCCAGTAATAACTTCCAGTCTTAACTGCCAGTATTAACTGTTAGTATTAACTGCCAATATTAACTGCCAGTATTAACTGTTAGTATTAACGGTCTGTATTAACTGTTAGTAATAACTGCCAGTATTAACTGCCAGTATTAACTGTCAGTATTAACTGCCAGTATTAACTGCCAGCATTAACTGCCAGTATTAACTGTCAGTATTAACTGCCAGTATTAACTGCCAGTATTAACTGCCAGTATTAACTGTCAGTATTAACTGCCAATATTAACTGTCAGTATTAACTGCCAGTATTAACTGCCAGTATTAACTGCCAGTATTAAGTGTCAGTATTAACTGCCAGTATTAACTGCCAGTGTTAACTGCCAGTATTAACTGCCAGTAATAACTTCCAGTCTTAACTGCCAGTATTAACTGTTAGTATTAACTGCCAATATTAACTGCCAGTATTAACTGTTAGTATTAACGGTCTGTATTAACTGTTAGTAATAACTGCCAGTATTAACTGCCAGTATTAACTGCCAGTATTGCCTGTCAGTATTAATTGCCAGTATTAACTGCCAGTATTAACTGCCAGTATTAACTGCCAGTATTAACTGCCAGTATTAACTGCCAGTATTGATAGTTGTAACAATGTTGGTAGAATTACCGACAGTATGTTAGTCAAAAGGACACAAGTGCAGCTAGTGCGACATTTTTTTGTGGCAACGTTTCGCTCTCCAGAAGCTTTGTCAAGCTTGACGAAGCTCCTTGAGAGAGAAACGTTGCCACAAAATGTTGGAATCAGCTTAAGAATGAATCTCAGAGGTTTGTGCTGTACCTACTGAAGCATTTTGTATTCTTTCTTTTTTTTTTGGCCAAGAGTACAAAGTACAGGAAGAGCTTCACTAATAATGGTCCTTGTAAATATATCACGGAACGTGTTGGGAAGGGGATTGAACTCGTGGCTAGTGAGTCGTAAAACTTACAGGCCGATTGGTTAGCGCACTGGCCTGGAATTTTACGATTCACTCGCCATGGGTTCAACCCCCGCACGCACCAGTTCCGTGATTTGTTTACGGTCGTGTTATTACGAATTCGTGAGTCACGATACGGTATGAAATACCGACATTTGAAAAAGACCGCTGCATGGGCGAAATGTTGTCAGTAAAGGATTTCATTATGTTGATGAATGCTGATGAATGCAGTGTACTATGTCATACGTTGTGTTGATGATGATATGAGGTAGATATGTTAAGCAACTGACAAGATGAAGAAGTTTTATTGTGGAACTGTTTCTCCAGCCGGTGGCTACTTCAGTCCTTTACAGAGAAGGAAGGTGGAAGACGAGGAGGAGTTTGAGGTAATCAGTCCCTCATCTTGGTGTCGCTGTGTTCAGTCCTCCAGTCTTGTAAAAAATGCAAGACGATGATCTGAACACATCAACTCCAGGCTAGGGGACTGATTACCTCAAAGTCTTTCTAATCTTCTGCAGGTCTTCTTTGTACTGGACCGAAGAGTGTTTTCACTACTCTGTTCATCATAACATTGAACAATATAGGATTGTTCAATAAGACACATGTACAACACTTGATTATATATATTGCTACAACGTTCACTCTATGCATTCGATTGAAAAAGACTGCTGCGCAGGCGAAACGTTTCGGCAATCAAGATACTCAGCACTGTGTACCATTTACGTCTGAAACAAGACTGAGAACACTTCCCTGGGATGATCCCAGTATCATACCGTGAGTGCGTCTTGAAGTCACAACACTACCATAACAGTACCATACCTCTCTCTCTCTCTCTCTCTCTCTCTCTCTCTCTCTCTCTCTCTCTCTCTCTCTCTCTCTCTCTCTCTCTCTCTCTCTCTCTCTCTCTCTCAGATATTCTATATCTGAGTAGGTTTTTTCTCTAACTCATTATTAATTCACAGAGTGACGGTGTCTCGAGCCTCGTCAAAGACACCTGCAAATCAAAGGATGGACCAAGAATTTGCTGTTTCCGGTACTGTACGAGAATTTTAGCCCCTTTTTGCAATTTAAATGTGAAAAAAATAATTAGAATCCATAATATTGGGCACTCTTACTTCACATCAATACTTATTTTAAAGCAAAAATATCAGAATTTCAGGGAAAATTTCAAGATTTCCTAAAAATACTGAAAAAACCATCATACGAGTTTCACTTAGGGAAGAGAAAATTAAAGAAGGGAGAGGAAATAATGTATATTAGAAAACGACGAAGGAAGGAAGAGCGGAAAGAAAAGATTGCAGAGGAGAGGGTGCGGAGGAAAGGGTGAGAATAAATAGATGGAGAGGAAAGATTTGAAACGAAATGGTGGAAAGGAAAGAAAAAATAGGATGGAAAAGGTGGGAAGGAAAATGTGGTTAGGACAGGGAGAGCAGGCAAGGATGGGCAGGGTCGGATAGGTAAGGGAGGGAGGGAGGGATAGTGGGCAGGACAGAGTGGGCAGGATAGAGTGATAAAAATAGGGGGAGCAGGATAGAGAGGATAGAGTGAGCAGGATAGAGAGAGAAGGATAGAGAGAGAAGGATAGGGTGAGCAGGATAGAGTGAGGAGGATAAGGCGGCCATGATAGGAGGAGAAAGACTACCCTCATTACAGCACTGCAGAAAATGGAGCCAAGCATTTTCGTGAATACTGGATAGATGAAAGAGGAAGTGTAGAGAAGAGCAGGAAGAAGAAGAAGGAGAAGGAGGATGAAGGAGGAAGAGGTGTGTGTGAGAAGAAAGAAGAAAAGACTAAGAGGGGAAGAGAGAGAATCTTGTGCTACACTCTCATTACCTAGCGGTAAAGAACATACGAAGGAAAACCTTGACTGGTACAATCTAGAACACCCAGGTGAACACTGTGTAAGTCTAGTATACTGAACACAGGAGCACACATCATCTTAATACTACACTCGGCGACTGAGATCAAGTGGAAGATCAAGTGGAAGATCAAGTGGAAGATCAAGTGGAAGATCAAGTGGAAGATCAAGTGGAAGATCAAGTGGAAGATCAAGTGGAAGATCAAGCAGTGGAGCACCAGAGGAACACCGTAGGAGGAAATTTCTCGAAGCAGAAACAATAAAGAACAAGAAAAAGAAGACAGTACTGACCATGGTGTCCCGTGACCTGGTAGGCAACGCTCTCGCTTCGCACACTATGTGTCCGTGGTTCAATCCCCGGCTGGGTGGAAACATTGGGGATGTTTCTTTACATCTACTGCCCCTGCTCACCTAGCAGTAAGTAGGTACCTGGGTGTTAGTCGACTGTTGTGGGTGGCATCATGGGGGATAAGATTAAAGGACCCCGGTGGAAATAAGACAGACAATCCTAGATGACGCACTGACTGTCTCTGGGTGGTTAATCTTCCGGGGTTAAAAATCCGAGCAAACTCATAACTTACCGTCCCAGACTATTCTTTAAATTCCGTTGCTATAAAATACTGTGAACTATAGGTACATCCTTTTGTAAACATGCCGCTATTTGATAAACTTAGTGTATGTCGTAATGAGCGACTGTGGGTGTATACACAGGAGAATGGACGGGGAACTTCACCGTGGTCCTGGCAGGACCACGGTGAAGTTCCCCGTCTATTCTGTTCATTCATGCCACTATTTTGTTTAATAGTCTTGGATAACTTAACATTTAAAGACTCCAGACATTTACATTTAATTTGCTGTTTTCGGGTGTGAATTGCGACGTTGTACTCCAGCATTGCTTGTGTTGTTAATTGCGCGTGCATGATTGTGCTCTTGCAGAAGTAAATCTTTGTGTGTTTGAGTACAATGTAAGGTGTTGATCAAAACTCAATGGCTATAATCATAGTCATAACTTTTAAAGGGGTGGACCGGTACGTCAGCGGAAGGCCTCTGTCAGATGACCAAAACTCCATCCGTGGGGCATCACATGACTATGACTCGCGTCAGGAAACACTTGTCCTGTTTCCTGACGAACCTTACCTAACCTGACTTGTTGGGTGTTGAAGGTCTAGCGAGGTCTCCTGAGTGTTTGGGTGATAATTACTGATGCATCAGTGTTGGCTTTACCTAGGATGAGAGAGATGAGAGAGACCCTGTAGCAAGGAGGTATATGACTGATGACAGCTTCAGGGAAATGCGTACGAATGCATTCACTTGGGATACCTTTAATGAATACATTCACTTGGGATACCTTTAATGAATGCATTCACTTGGGTGATCTTTAATGCATGCCTTCACTTAGGGCAACTTTAATGAATTCATTCACTTCGGACACCTCTATTGAGTGCATTCACTTAGGACACCTTTACTGAAAGAGTTTCTGTCCTTGGATCCTGATCAATTCAAATCTGTGTATATGCAGTGACCTATACGAAATAATAACGGTCCAAGTTCTCGTAAGTGTCTCCACGAAGTCATACTCTGGGAATTCTAAGAGCACGAAGAAAGAAACATTTGATTACTCCTGTCTTGACTTTTAGAGCGTGATGAGAAATAAAATCCACGAGGTCATTCTTAAAAAAAAAAATGAATTTCCCACAGTCCCACTGACGTCGGATGTCACACTTTTGTTGATGTAAAGCCGAAACTGGTTAATTTTAACTTAATTTGGTGTTTCTCACTTGTACATAGGAGATATGAAAATCCTGTATTAATATCGGAAGGATTAGGAGCGTGAGATTGGGGAAACCTCACGAAGATACAATAGGGAGATGGTGGGTGAATTGGCGCATACGGTAGCCTAATCTACTACACGAGGGTCATTAAGACTGCATGTCACCTGCTGGTATAAACCTTGGTAATTGATACCGACAAATTGGTTAAGAAAGACACATGAGCAAACACTAGGACATATTTATTAAAAAGAACGTTTCGGTCCTGGAACCGAAACGCTTTCTAACCCAAGTCACCTGTTCGCCACCAGTCAAGAATACTTTAGTCAGTATAACAAGGATGAAAGAAAATTCCTAGTGTATATGCAAAATGAGACATATTTCTCGGTGTATACTTTCTCGACTCATATTGTCTCCTATGCTACCATTAAGAAAAAGAATCCAAGAGAAGAAAGGAAAACGAATGGGTTTGTCGGCTTCCAGACGAGTCCTTGATGGTACGAACACTGGATCACAGGAGAGTCATTAATGGTACGACCACTGGATCACAGGCGGGTCCTTGATGGTACGTCCATTGGATCACAGGCGAGTCCTTAATTGTACGACCACTGGATCACAGGAGAGTCATTAATGGTACGACCACTGGATCACAGGAGAGTCATTAATGGTACGACCATTGGATCACAGGCGAGTCTTTGATGGTACGACCACTGGATCACAGGCGAGTCCTTGATGGTACGGCCACTGGATCACAGGCGAGTCCTTGATGGTACGTCCATTGGATCACAGGCGAGTATTTAATGGTGCGACCACTGGATCATAAGTGGTACTAACTTATTCTTCGAGAGAATCAGAGGAGGAACCACAGAAATGTATCTCTCCTGAAATCGAACTAAATCACATACCTAATGTAGATTTATCAATACGTCAAGCATTGGCAGGTATTGTTGCTATGACAGCTCAACATCCGCTCCTGATTATCACACAATCAACTCAAAATGAACCGGAGTGACTGTAAATGTCCATTTACTGTACTGCTAAATACGGAGATGGGCCGGAAAGAATTCCTTGGCTGGCCGGATATGGCTCCTCTGGCTATATTTTGCTCACTTCTGGATTAAGGTAAACTCTGCGTATATACACATACATGTATATATAAATATACACAGTTTTCAGTGTACTGACCCCCTCCCCCCAAACAGAGGCCCAGCGAACAGTAACTGTTTAAAAAATAACGTCTCGTACATTTTTTTTTATGTTTGCAAGAAAAATACAACTAAAATGCTAAAAAAAACTGTGTTACAGTACTTCATATTTACATTAAATTTTTCAGTACTTTAGATTTTTCATTTAAGGACATTTTTCGACCATAATAATTATGAGTTGGTCAGTACTTCTTATAAACCTTCATCTGCGTCATTTTATTTTTGTTAAAATTTTGCGTGACCATTTCCTAGTGAATTCACAAATAACCTACACTTCAGATGACTTTTCGGTCCGCCCTGGACCACTATCAACTGACATTGGTCTCGTTTGATCAAGAGTGGTCCGGTGTGGCGCATGTTGGTTTTCCTGGATGCGTAACGTGTGGCTCGAATTGCTCCAGCCACGGTGTTGTGGATTTTATTAAACACCACTAATTCCACTATGCCTCTATGTGCTCACCATTCCTGTACCAGGTAGGGAGCCTTGCTGCAACCAGCCTTGCTGCAACCAGCCTTGCTGCAACCAGCCTTGCTGCAACCAGCCTTGCTGCAACCAGCCTTGCTGCAACCAGCCTTGCTGCAACCAGCCTTGCTGCAACCAGCCTTGCTGCAACCAGCATTGCTGCAACCAGCCTTGCTACAACCAGCCTTGTTGCAACCAGCCTTGCTGCAACCAGCCTTGCTGCAACCAGCCTTGCTGCAACCAGCCTTGCTGCAACCAGCCTTGCTGCAACCAGCCTTGTTGCAACCAGCCTTGCTGCAACCAGCCTTGCTGCAACCAGCCTTGCTGCAACCAGCCTTGCTGCAACCAGCCTTGCTGCAACCAGCCTTGTTGCAACCAGCCTTGCTGCAACCAGCCTTGCTGCAACCAGCCTTGCTGCAACCAGCCTTGCTGCAACCAGCCTTGCTGCAACCAGCCTTGTTGCAACCAGCCTTGCTGCAACCAGCCTTGCTGCAACCAGCCTTGCTGCAACCAGCCTTGCTGCAACCAGCCTTGCTGCAACCAGCCTTGCTGCAACCAGCCTTGCTGCAACCAGCCTTGCTGCAACCAGCCTTGCTGCGACCAGCCTTGCTGCGACCAGCCTTGCTGCGACCAGCCTTGCTGCAACCAGCCTTGCTGCGACCAGCCTTGCTGCGACCAGCCTTGCTGCGACCAGCCTTGCTGCAACCAGTCTTGCTGCAACCAGCCTTGCTGCGACCAGCCTTGCTGCAACCAGCCTTGCTGCGACCAGCCTTGCTGTGACCAGCCTTGCTGCAACCAGCCTTGCTGCAACCAGCCTTGCTGCAACCAGCCTTGCTGCGACCAGCCTTGCTGCGACCAGCCTTGCTGCGACCAGCCTTGCTGCGACAAGCCTTGCTGCAACCAGCTTTGATGCAACCAGCCTTGCTGCAACCAGCCTTGCTGCAACCAGCCTTGCTGCGACCAGCCTTGCTACGACCAGCATTGCTGTGACAAGCCTTGCTGCGACCAGCTTTGCTGCAATCAGCCTTGCTGCGACCAGCCTTGCTGCAATCAGCCTTGCTGCAACCAGCCTTGCTGCAACCAGCCTTGCTGCGACCAGCCTTGCTGTGACCAGCCTTGCTGCAACCAGCCTTGCTGCAACCAGCCTTGCTGCAACCAGCCTTGCTGCGACCAGCCTTGCTGCGACCAGCCTTGCTGCGACCAGCCTTGCTGCGACAAGCCTTGCTGCAACCAGCTTTGATGCAACCAGCCTTGCTGCAACCAGCCTTGCTGCAACCAGCCTTGCTGCGACCAGCCTTGCTACGACCAGCATTGCTGTGACAAGCCTTGCTGCGACCAGCTTTGCTGCAATCAGCCTTGCTGCGACCAGCCTTGCTGCAATCAGCCTTGCTGCAACCAGCCTTGCTGCAACCAGCCTTGCTGCGACCAGCCTTGCTGCGACCAGCCTTGCTACGACCAGCCTTGCTGCAACCAGCCTTGCTGCGACCAGCCTTGCTGCGACCAGCCTTGCTGCAACCAGCCTTGCTGCGACCAGCCTTGCTGCAACCACCCTTGCTGCAACCAGCCTTGCTGCAACCAGCCTTGCTGCGACCAGCCTTGCTGCGACCAGCCTTGCTGCAACCAGTCTTGCTGCGACCAGCCTTGCTGCAACCAGCCTTGCTGCAACCAGCCAGGCGTGTCAGGCTCGCGTACCTGCTGAATTCATTTGATGATATGCTCATGGCCTTGCTGAAGTCTGCCAGCTCAGGCTGACCCTACTGAAATCTGCCACCTCAGGCTGACACTACTGAAGTCTCCAAGTTCAGGCTGACACTACTGAAGTCTCGCAGCTCAGGCTGATTATGGTGTCGCTTGGACGTCATGTGAGACTGGGTTGGTGACGTCTGGACGTTTTATGACCTGCAGATGTCAGGTGAAGCCGGGAAAAGTATCATCTGGATGTCATGTGACGTGTAGATTTTAGGTGACATCTGGATGTCAGGTGACGCCGGGGGGAATGTGGCGTCTGTATGTCGGGTGACGCCGGGGAAATGTGACGTCTATACATTAGGTGACGCCAGGGGCATGTGACGCCGGAGGGAATGTGACGTCTATAGGTAAGGTGACGCCAGGGGGATGTGACGTCTGTATTTCGGGTGACGCCGGGGGATGTGACGTCTGTATGTCAAGTGACGCCAGGGGAATGTGACATCTATATGTCAGGTGACGCCGAAGGAAGGTGACGCCGGGGGGAGGTGACGCCGGGGGGAATGTGACGCCTATATGTCAGGTGACTCCGGGGCGATATGACAGTTATATGTCACGTGACGCTGGGGGATGTGACGTCTGTATATCAGGTGACGCCGAGGGAATGTGACATCTGTATATCAGGTGACGCCAGAGGGATGTAACGCCGGGGGAATGTGACTTCAATATGTCAAGTGACGCCGGGGGAATGTTACGTCTATATGTCAAGTGACGCAGGGGAGGGGGGGAGTGTCACGTCTAGTTATGTCCGTCTTCCACCAAGGTATAGTGACTCAGAAGAAGAAAACACATTAACCATCATTTATTCAATCGCTGTAGTTCTCTCCACAACATATAAACTTTGTTTGTCCTGCGAGAGATATTCTTTATTCTGAGTTCTCTTGCGTTATTTAGACGTTAATAAACTGGCAGAGTCTCTCCAGATTATTATTATTATCATTGTTACGTATAATAATAATAATAATAATAATAATAATAATAATAATAATAATAATATTATTATTATTATTATTATGATGATGATGATGATGATGATGATGATGATGATGATGATGATGATGATGATGATGATGATGATGAGGAGGAGGAGGAGGAAGATGTATATTATTATTTCTCTTATTATTATTACGTATATTATGATAATTTTCATTATTATTATTACGTATATTATTATTTATTATTGTTATTATCTTTATAATTAATATTAATATTATTGTAACGTTTCAGAATATTTTAAGCCGTATTTATGGGTTTCCCAAGTACCTCAATATTATTTGCAATAGCCTCTCAATGGGACAATTTGCATAATATAAGAGCACTGAAATACATTTTATTCTAGAGGGTTGGAGAATATGAAGATATACGTAGAAAAACCCACGTCCTGGGAAAAACCTGGCGAGGGGTGACCACCTCGCTATTAACAGAAAAATGTCTTCTGGTATTTTAAGGATCCGGTATTTATCTTTCATTGCTTCCCCTTCATTCATTACTCTGGCGAGGGGAGAAAAATTAAATTTTATGTGTGGGTATACATAAACACACACACACACACACACACACACACACACACACACACACACACACACACTGTTAGATACTGGTCACTCACTCCTGCAAGCTATTATCAGAATTAGAGTAGAAATAGCATAGATAAGGTGAAGATAGGGTCGACGGGAGTGTGAGGAGTAAAGCAGTCTAGGGAGGGGTAACGTCAGACACTTGTAGAAGCTGAGACAAGCTAAATTTTACAACCTAGTTACTTTCTGTATTTTATAAGTAGAATTGATAAGTGTTAGAATTGCTATTGGTAAGTTTTAAAATTACTGGTATTAATACTGGTATTTATTAGCAGTATGAATACTTAGAAGTGGGGGCACACACACACATACACACACACACAGGAACAAGCGGTCAGGCACTATCGTAGAGGTTCTTAAATGGAGATATCGAGGGTTGAAGGTAGACACACTTGTTGGATGGTAACGATATATTGTCAGACTGTGATGATGGGAATTGGAGCCCAGCCTTTGCCTGTCCTAGCCTATGTCAAAACGCCGACTGAGGCCGAGGCAGAGGTACGAACGTACACATGTGCATCCTGTGACGTCACACAAAGTCACAGGCCTAAAAGGGATCTCCTATCTAAAGCACATGGATGATACTATATGCTATACAACACAGGGATCAGCAACTATGCTGACAGCTCGGTCATGTTACGTATGTCGTCTCGACATACACTACTATCTATAGGCTGAACAGGCAGGTGGTTCTGGGCTGATTCTATACAATAACAAATTCATATATAACTTAGAACTTATGGATGGTATCATAATGGATAACAAAATGAATTTTACGTAATGGGTGTTAACGTAATCACTTTTAACGTAATGATTTTTAACGTAATGCATTATAAACTATAAGAACAAATCATTGTAAAATATGGGATGGAATTGATCGATCGATCTGTATTCATGCACTCTACAGATTCCGAGGAAGAATAAATATATATATACGAGGTGAAATTAACAGCAAAGGCATCTGGTGCACTCAGACTATTACTGTCATATTCTCAGAATACGGAGGGAACGTGAATACGAAAAAAAAAAAATTCTGAAAAAACTAATCAGTTAATAACAAACAGTTGACAATTTACTTCATCTCGGACATCTAGTTATACAGACTATGTATATTTAAACCCAATTCTGAGAGGGTGAGGTTTACATATGCAGAATGGTTTTATCTCTGGGAGGATTGAATTCCTCTGCAATGGCTAACACTTGCCTTGACTGAGGGAGATTTGAACGTGTATCTACAAAAGATACTTGTGGGTTTCTCATTACTTGTCGAGTATGCAAGGAGTAATGACATTCAGGTTGATTATCTAACTGAGTATCTGAGGTAGAGGGTACAGAGTCAGGAGGATTTTCAGCATCTGTCACATTAGTCTGGGTAGCAATATCATCAACATCGCATACTAATTTCATATGATCTAAATGCGATTCTTTGTACTTACCAGTACTAATTTCTCTAACCTTATACTTATTACCAGAGATATGTTCTACAACTCGATAAGGTCCGACAAACTTTTGATCGAGCTTAGGCATTGCGGATGTTTTGTTGAAATTTGTCAGCATTACTCATGAACCTACTTTGACTTTTGATGGCTTAGCACAGTTGTTAGTTACTCTAGTAAATTCTGCTGTTGATTTATGAAGTGTTTCACGGATTCTTCTAAAAACACTTTGAGCCTTGCTGGTACGAGTTGCTACGAAATCATCAGGGTTGTAATTAGGTTTCGGAGTGGAATATAACAACTCATAGGGTAAACGCTTGTCTACACCATACAATGCATAATGTGGAGTATCACCTATGGAAGCATTGTAAGCAGAATTTATGGCACATTGAACATCTGGTATGACTTCATCCCAAGTTTCACTATTGGGGTTGATAGTGGCTCTCAGGACATCAAGTACTTTCTTATTGGTTCGTTCGGCTAACCCATTGCTGGCAGGATGATGAGGAACAATGGTGGATTTAGAGATCTTGTATAAAGTACACAAATTTTCAAGAATCTCATTACAGAATTCACCTCCATTATCTGTTACTAAGGACTTAGGGGTGGTATGCCTGCAGATAATGCATTCTTTAAATGTCTCTGTCTCTGCAGTCTTATCTGCAATAGGAACTAACTCACAATATCTGGTCAAATGGTCTACCATAACACACAGATGTTTGTTGCCTTGGAGGGAACATTTAAAATTGGTTAACAAGTCAAGGGAAACTTTTTCCCACGGTTCGCTAGTGGTTGGGTACACTTGGATTGGATTAGGACCATTGACATTCCCTTTATGTTGTATACAGACACTACATTTCTTAACATACTCGGAAATATCAGTTGCCAAACGTGGCCAAAAGTATTTCATTCTGGCTTGTTTCACAGAACGATCCATACCAGGGTGTGCAACACCTGGTGCATCATGAACTAGCTGTAGAGCTACGTTCACTAGTGACTGTGAAATTACTAACTGGTACACTCTTCTGCTTGGAGTACCCAACTCGGCTGTTCGATACAGTAATTCTTGGCTCATTACAAAGTCACTAATGGGTGCTGGTGGCTTCACAGTAAGAATAAGATCTTCCTGGAGCAGGAATCGAATCACACCAGAACACAAGGGATCAGTTCTTTCTTACTGGAGGAATGAACAAACTCGGTGGAGTGGATGACTCTCCCCGGTTGAAAAAAATTAACGTTATAACACGCAATATGAGCAAGGGAGAACGAATCTACTATCTCAAACTGCAAGCACAGGAGAAAATAAATGAACACGGTCAACAATACTGATATTCAATCTGAGTCGCACACAGTGACACGAGGTATCAGCTATAAAGAAACTTCGCTTACAAACGTTAACAACATGTGAAAGTTACTCGAGAAATAACTTCTTACAATGCACTGACTACTGTCAACTAGGATGGGATCACAATCTGAAACACAAGGGACAACAACAACACTCAAGTGAGCACACTAGCCACAGAAACGTCTTTCTGCAATGGCTTGTGGCATCAGCAAGAGATGGCATAACTCATTGCAAGTAAAGTTCTTCTCAAAGCGTCCCCTGGGAAGGAACGAGTACTTGAACAAGTCGCCATCGCAAGGATAGTAGTCTCAGCACTATCCTGCATGCATGATATTGTGGCTGGAGTCCAGACAGGAGCGAGGCTACGTTAATAAGTAATTCACGGATCTATAGGAACTTAATCTGAACTTCACATTTCGCAGCACTTTAACAAATCTCAGATACAAGCTGTGAGAACAAACACATTGCTCAGGGGCTAGGTATTGTCTTTCAGTCAGTAAGGAAATGATGGTACTGTGGACTGATTCATATTGACTTTGACTGGCATGATACACTAAGTGAACATTCAAAAGTGACTGGGACATCTTCTCAGTGAAATTACTGAAGGGCATAAGGCAAAAAAAATAGAAAGAATGACACAGTAAGCTTAAATGGGAAGAAAATGCTTAACGATTCTGCATAAGTAACTAAAAATTGACAGGTCACACAGTAAGCAAAGAACTCACAGTCACAGAGAAAATGCTTATCTGAACAAACAACACTTTGAAAATCAAGAGAACTTGTACTTTACTCAAATCTAATTTGCTCAACTTTTACTTTAAATTGAATGAATGGCACAGTGAGTTGTCTTTACTTTCAATGCAATAGGGAAACACACAATAAAATGATAAAATGGACTCAATAAAGCTTGTGCAAAATAAAACAAACTGGGACACAATTCATTGGAATAAAATAAAATGACACAGAAAGAATAAAATATTATGCACAGAACAGAGCATATGAAACTGCACTGAAAGTATTGCACAACACTGCATAAAATCTCTGCAAGAAAAACTTTAATGGCAACACAATCTTTGCACAAGAATTATTGCAAAATGAGTCAATGTGCAATAATAAAAAAATTATTACACACACAAGAAAAGAAATATATCAAGGAATGAACTGGGGGAACACTTTGACTCTTAACTACAACTTAAACAACACTTAACAAGCAAAAGAACAATTTATTCTAAAAGAAGAACTTAAAAATTGCACTAAGAGTGAATTTGTTCAATGAAACATGGAAAATAATAGATGCTAAAACACAGAACAAAAAAGTTTGAACACTTACAGTGATGCAGAACACAACACTTACAGTGATGCAGAACACAACACTTACAGTGATGCAGAACACAACACTTACAGTGATGCAGAACACAACACTTACAGTGATGCAGAACACAACACATCAACATAAACACAATACTAGATTTTTCTTGCAATGAAACTTGATGTGTGAAAAATTTTGTAAAAATGATTTCTTGCTTGCACAAAATAATGGCACTATTGTCTGTGGAAATAAGACAATTTAGACACTGGCTAAATGAAAAGAATATGAACACAAGAATGTTCAACACACAGAGAACAAAAAAAAGAATACACAAATGCTGGGATGAAAAAAATTATATATAACTGAGACAACACTGAATTGTGATGCAGGACAATTAAATAAATTACTGAAATACTCCACTGAATCACTGAGAACACAAGGTGATTCTGAAGTGTAAACACAAGTTCTATACTGCTCATATGTTGCACACACAACAAGGAAAAACACTAAGTACTTACTTCAAGTGTATAAAAAGACACACAACACAACAGACATAAGAAAATGCACGAAAATTAACACTGAATTAAGGAGATAAAAAGATTATTGCAAACAAACACTGAGTCTAATCGAGAGTCACTGAATGTCACTAAGAAAATCACTGGAACACAAAAGAAATGTCTCAACACTCGCAAATGTCTCTATGAAAAAAAAATATTATCACTGTAACGACTTGGTGTAGAATGAGGTAGATGGTAGTGGAGAGTAGAGGATTGTTTATGTCGTTTTGCTGCTGTCCTCTGCACATGTGATCGTAGAATTGCGCTTACATCGACGACAGACACACACAGGAGGCTTTCAACGGTGGCACGAAACACACTCTAGCTCTTGACCCCCTATGTGGTCCTTAAAATATGGTGCTACAACCCTTAGTAGTGCGCCAAAACACTGGTAGAGGTTGGGTGAGTACCACAACACAGTGATAGTGGTTGGGTTTGTGGGTAAACAGGGCTAAGACCGGGCAATGGTGAGACACACGTGGTGAGTGGGTGGTTGGGTCTATGGGTTGAATGGCGTAAGCCTCACTGAGGACAGCCACACTGCCGCGAAGATATTCTAAGCTGGCTAGCTTAAAATACACCCACGAAATACCACAACACCACAAGGATGAAAAAGAGCACTCAGAATTGCTTGGAACTTGAATCACAAGCGATGAAGACTACTCACGTGGCTTGCTTGAGTACTGGGGTAAGACACCTGGGTTAGTTGCTAGCTGGCTTATCTTAACCCTTCATACAGAATAGCTTGATAACTTCACACGATGAGCACAGCAGGGGTGGAAGCTGGTTTGGCAGGAAAAGGAACTGGATGGAGTAGACTAGGCTGGACTGGACTCCGTTGTTCTGACTCCCCCACCACAGACTGGAAGCTGGCTTATTTTGTAAACTCGGGTCAACCCCTCGGGAGTGATGCAAATAAGCAGATAAACACTAATATAAAGAGACTGACCAGTGAATGGTGTAGAAGCTGGTAGGAGCTTGAGAGAGTAGCTGGCTTGAGGTAGCTGGGTGGGGTAGGTCGAGCATACCCTGCTCGGCAGGCCTACTCACAAGATGGCAGGCTCGGTCGAAATTTATCTCCAGAAATCGCTGTAATCGTCAGAATTACAGGCCCTCCGTTGCCACCATTTATCGTAGGGGTTCTTAAATGGAGATATCGAGGGTTGAAGGTAGACACACTTGTTGGATGGTAACGATATATTGTCAGACTGTGATGATGGGAATTGGAGCCCAGCCTCTGCCTGTCCAAGCCTATGTCAAAACGCCGACTGAGGCCGAGGCAGAGGTACGAACGTACACATGCGCATCCCGTGACGTCACACAAAGTCACAGGCCTAAAAGGGATCTCCTATCTAAAGCACATGGATGATACTGATATGCTATACAACACAGGGATCAGCAACTATGCTGACAGCACTTGTAAAAGCTGTAGTACACACACACACACACACACACACACATACATACACAGAATTTCACACCTTCCTGTAAACTGACCTGATAATCCTCCCTCCCTCCCTCTAACATTCCACTATCCACTACCCTCCCTCTCTTTCTCTTTCTCTCTCTCTCTCTCTCTCTCTCTCTCTCTCTCTCTCTCTCTCTCTCTCTCTCTCTCTCTCTCTCTCTCTCTCTCTCTCTCTCTCTCTCCCCCCTCTCCCATCTCTCCCCTATAACATTTCTCCCCTCTCCCATTTCTCCCCTCTCCCATTTCTCCCCTATAACATTTCTCCCCTCTCCCATCTCTCCCCTCTAACATCTCTCCCTTCTAACACCTCTCCCGTCTCCCCCCTCTAATATCTCTCCCTTCTAACACCTTTCCCCCTCTAACACCTCTCCCCCTCTAACATCTCTCCCCCTCTGACATCTCTCCCCCTCTCATTATCTCTCCCCTCTTCCATTTCCCATCTCTCTCCCCTCTCTCTCCCTTCCTCCCCTCTCTCTCCCCTCTCCTCTCTCTCCCTTCGCTCTCTTCCATCTCCCCCCTCTCTCCCCCTTCTCCCCTGTTTCTCTCCCTCTCTTTGCCCCCTCTCTCTCCCCTCTCTTTGCCCCCTCTCTCTCCCCTCTCTTTGCCCCCTCTCTCTCTCCCCCCTCTCTCCCCTCTCCCCTCTCCTCTGTCTCTCTCTCTCTCTCTCTCTCTCTCTCTCTCTCTCTCTCTCTCTCTCTCTCTCTCTCTCTCTCTCTCTCTCTCTCTCTCTCTTTTACACAGGGTTTGACAAGGTTAAGGATCCCTAGCTTTATTGACAAGCTATTTACAGGTTAAGGATTCCTAACTTTATTGGCAAGCTAAGAGCTGTTACCTACATCAGCTCATTTGAAAGCATTTTTATTGTTATGAGACATACAAGTAGGGAACAGGATGAAGTTGGAGCCAACTGTGGGCCAGCATTTTCATTTGATCAACTGACTTTATCTCATTGACATCATTATGCTGTACGAATGTGTTCCATACTCGAGTCATCCTGGGTATATATGATCTCAGATGGAGTGATGTTCTGGAGAAGGGTACAGCCAGAGTGAAGTTGCTGCTTTCTGCCCATCTTGTGGCATAAAAGCTTGTTTCACGCTGTCCTCGAAGTGGATCCAAGTGTGGTACTTTGACAATATTGGCCTTGTACATAACAGTAAGGCCACCCACATCCCTCCTGTGTTGAAGGCTCTGCTGAAATGACAGATCTCTCCAGGATGGGTCCAGACGAGAGATGAGACGTCTTGCTCTGTTCTCTACTCTGTCAAGCAGTCGCAGATGAGAGGGGAGGGAGGGCAGGCAAACCAAGAAAGTGGAGCATACTCAAGGTGTGAGCGTACTTGTGCCTCATACAGAATCTTGCAACCCCTCTCTCTCTCTCTCTCTCTCTCTCTCTCTCTCTCTCTCTCTCTCTCCCCTTTTTTCTTCTCACTCTCCTCCTCTCGTCTTCTACCTTCCCTTCTCTCTCTTTCCTTCTCTCTCTCTCTCCCCCCTATTCCCTTCTCACTCTCCCCCTCTCTCTCTCCTTCTACCTTTCCCTTCTCTCTCTTTCTCTCTCTCTCACTCTTTTCTCTTTCAAAAAGAAGAAAAAAAAAGAAAGGGAAGAAAAGGAAAAAAAGAAGGAAAAAAAATGGTGGGGAGCAGAAGGAACCAGGGATCAGATGAGAATGGTTCTGGTAGGGAGGTGTGGATGGAGGTGCAGTGGAAAAGGATGGAACAAGAGTGGGAGAGAAAATTAGGAGAGCTTTCTGAAAAAATGGAGACAGAGCATTCTGTGAAATTGGAAAAGAGGTTGGAGAAGGAGAAGAAGAATTGGGAGGCACAAGTCGAAACTGCAGTAGCCAGGATAAGGAGCCTAGAAGATGAGGTAAACAGGCTGAAGCAAGTTACAGGGGCATTGACCAGAGAAGACACAGCATATGAAGCTGAGAGGCCGAACAGGAAGGAAGGAGATATGAATTATGCTAAGGTCATATCAGCCTGCCAAGAAGGGCCAAGGAGTGAAAGGGGAGAGCAGCTGGTTGCAGATGGAGAGGGTGATAGGTCAAATGCAGAGGCACAACCATGCTACCAAGAGCTACTGGAAAAAACAATGGAGAAAATGACCACGTACAGACAGGAACCAGAGTCACAGAGGGAGAGGCAATGGGAGGAGGAAAGGGCAAAATCAGTGTTTATCCATGTGCTTCAGGAGAGAGAGGAAAGGACACACACTGAAAGACGGCAGGCAGAAAGAAAGGAGATTGAGAACATCACAGAAATAGGTGAAGAAGATATGGACAAGACTGTAAATTTTCAGAGAATAGGGGGGTACTTGAAGGGGGAGAAAATGACTGATAAAGCTGATTCTCAGGACAGAAACAGTGTGGAACAGGATCCTCCAAGAGAAACCACAGTTGAAGTACTCGGAAGAGTACAAGAGGGTGTTCCTAAACAGAGACAGAATGCAAACAGAATGACAGCAGCTGAGGGAGAGGACAAAAAAGCGAAAGCAGCTAGGAAAGAAGACAAGGACGGAACCAGACGATGTCAATCAGAGCAGAATAGAGCAACAAGGGCAAGGACACACAGAACCATCCTCAGAACCCCACAACCTATCACAGCATCCCAACACAAACTACAATCCATACTCACAGATTCCACCCAACACCCATGTTGCGGCCCCCTACCAAACTAGCGGTTAAATAGTTAACCTGCCGGCCGGCAGTACCACTGGGTACGTCATCAAACCCATTGTGGGGACTGCTGAGCCGGCCTTAGAGCATTATGTACCTGAACATCTCACGGTACGCATCGACGCAGTAGTTACCAGAACACCTAATCGTGCACATCTACTGGCAATAGAGTATTCTACTGGCTTCTACTGGCTTCTACTGACGTTAGAGGAAGCGCTCACCGCAGCTCACTGAGTCTGTTGGCCTCAGTTACTTGACGGCCGCATTCAGTGAGCTTGCAGCATGGTGTTCGGCAAGCAGGATTAACCGAACCTACTTGCGGTGTGTCAATTGGTCTTGAAGGCGGTAGATAGTACTCACCAGACCATCTTACGGTGTACTTCTACCGGCCTTAGAGAGTATTTACAGGAGTACCGGTGATGTCTGCGGATTCGCCGCCTACGCTGGTCAACTGTGGGCCGGAGTCATCTGATGCTGTTTTAGTGGGACATTACATGAAGAAAAGGTTGGCGTGTTACACTGAACTGGGTTAGGACCGTAGTGTGACACTTAGGGAAGTATGATGGAGTGGAACACTGAGATATGCTACAGGACCGTAATGGAACACTGAGAAGAAAAGGGTGTCGTGTGACACTGAAGATGGCCTGGTTGTAGTGTACACTGAATAGTGTCATGTGATTGGTCTCTGATAAGAGAGACGCTGTGGATGATAGTGTGCGACGCAGAGACAAGGGTGTCAAGAGTGACACAGTAGATATATTGTGTATGACGCAGAGAAAAGGGTGTCGAGTGACACGGAGAGTAGGAGTGTCGTGTGACACAGAGAAAAGGGTGTCTAGTGGACACGGTTGAGCAGGAGCGTAATCGGAAGAAAGGGTGAAAAGGGTGGAAAACTTCATGTACCAACACGTAAGGGACACTACAAGAGAGAGAGGAGAGGATGAACCAGCAAGACTGGACCTAGTATTCACCTTGAGTAGTGCAGATAGTGAGGACATCACATATGAAAGACCCCTTGGGGCCAGTGATCATGTGATTTTAAGCTTCGAATACACAGCAGAGCTACAAGTGGAGGGGGAAGCAGGAAGGCCAGGGCGAATGAAGCCAAACTACAAGAAAGGGGACTACACGGGAATGAGGAACTTCCTGAACGGGGTTCAGTGGGACAGAGAACTGGCAGGGAAGCCAGTTAATGAGATGATGGAATATGTAGCAACAATGTGCAAGGAGACTGAGGAGAGGTTTGTACCCAAGGGTAACAGGAATAATAAAAAAGCCATGATGGGCCCATGGTTCACCCAAAGGTGCAGGGAGGCAAAAACCAAGTGTGCTAGGGAATGCAAGAAATATAGAAGGCAAAGGACCCAGGAGAATAAGGAGAGCAGTCGTAGAGCTAGAAATGAATATGCATAGATAAGAAGGGAGCCCCAACGACAATATGAAAACGACATAGCAGCGAAAGCCAAATCTAACCCATGGCTGTTATACAGCCACATCAGGAGGAAAACAACAGCCAAGGACCAGGAAATCAGGCTAAGGAAGGAAGGAGAAGAGACAACAAGAAATGACCGTGAAGTATGTGAGGAACTCAACAAGAGATTCAAAGAAGTGTTCATAGAGGAGACAGAAGGGGCTCCACAAAGACAGAGATGTGGGGCACACCACCAAGTGCTGGACACAGTACACACAACCGAGGAAGAAGTGAAGAGGCTTCTGAGTGAGCTAGATACCTCAAAGGCAATGGGGCCGAATAACATCTCTCCATGGGTCCTGAGAGAGGGAGCAGAGGTGCAATGTGTATCCCTAACAACAATATTCAATACATCTATCGAAACAGGGAGATTGCCTGAGGCATGGAAGACAGCAAATGTAGTCCCAATCTTTTAATAAGGAGACAGACATGAAGCATTAAACTACAGACCAGTGTCACTGACATGTATAGTATGCAAAGTCATGGAGAAGATTATCAGGAGAAGAGTGGTGGAACACCTAGAAAGGAATGATCTCATCAATAGCAGCCAACATGGTTTCAGGGACGGGAAATCCTGTGTCACAAACCTACTGGAGTTGTATGACATGGTGACAGCAGTAAGACAAGAGAGAGAGGGGTGGGTGGATTTCATTTTCTTGGACTGCAATAAGGTGTTTGACACAGTTCCACACAAGAGATTAGTGCAAAAACTGGAGGACCAAGCAAGGATAACAATGGGTCAGGGAATACTTGTCAGGAAGACAGCAGCGAGTCATGGTACGTGGCGAGGTGTCAGAGTGGGCACCTGTGACCAGCGGGGTCCCACAGGGGTCAGTCCTAGGACCAGTGCTGTTTCTGGTATTTGTGAACGACGTGACGGAAGGAACAGACTCCGAAGTGTCCCTGTTTGCAGATGACATGAAGTTGATGAGAAGAATTAATTCGATCAAAGACCAGGCAGAACTACAAAGGGATCTGGACAGGCTGCAGACCTGGTCCAGCAATTGGCTCCTGGAGTTCAACCCCACGAAGTGCAAAGTCATGAAGATTGGGGAAGGGCAAAGAAGACCGCAGACGGAGTACAGTCTAGGGAGCCAGAGACTACAAATCTCACTCAAGGAAAAAGATCTTGGGGTGAGTATAACACAAGGCACATCTCCTGAAGCGCACATCAACCAAATAACTGCTGCAGCATATGGGCGCCTAGCAAACCTCAGAACAGCATTCCGACATCTTAATAAGGAATCGTTCAGGACCCTGTACACCGTGTACGTTAGGCCCATATTGGAGTATGCGGCACCAGTCTGGAACCCACACCTAGCCAAGCACGTAAAGAAACTAGAGAAAATGCAAAGGTTTGCAACAAGACTAGTCCCAGAGCTAAGAGGTATGTCCTACGAGGAGAGGTTAAGGGAAAGCAACCTGGCGACACTGGAGGACAGGAGAGATAGGGGGGACATGATAACGACATACAAAATACTGAGAGGAATTGACAAGGTGGACAAAGACAGGATGTTCCAGAGATGGGACACAGCAACAAGGGGACACAGTTGGAAGTTGAAAACACAGATGAATCACAGAGATGTTAGGAAGTATTTCTTCAGCCACAAAGTAGTCGGGAAGTGGAATAGTTTGGTAAGCGATGTAGTGGAGGCAGGATCCATACATAGCTTTAAGCAGAGGCATGACAAAGCTCAAGGACTCGACCCCTGCAACCTCAACTAGATGAGTACACACACACACATATATACATGTATCTATATATATATATATATATATATATATATATATATATATATATATATATATATATATATATATATATATATATATGTATATATGTGTATAAATATATATATATATGTTTATATATATATATATATATATATTATATATATATATATATATATATATATATATATATATATATATATATATATATATATATATATATATATTTATATATATATATAATATATATATATATATATATATATATATATATATATATATATATATATATATATATATATATATATATATGGTCCAATAGTGGAAAATATAGCCTCAACGATGCTTCAGAGTGTGTCAGGGAAGGATAGAGCCCGCCTGCTGGCAGTGAGAGCCCCTCATGCTGGGGACTTTCTGTTGGCTGTTCCCAACTCCAGCCTTGGCACACGCCTCGACCCACAGACCATCCGCATCGGTGTTGCCCTTCGACTTGCCGCCCCTATTCTCGCCGAACACAGGTGTATTTGTGGCAGTGAAGCAGCAGACCGATTCGGGTACCATGGTCTTGTGTGCCGTAAATCCGAGGGAAAGATTGCAAGACATGAGGAGGTTAATAACATTATCAAGAGGAGCCTCACAACAGCTGGATGCCCAGCAGTAAGGGAGCCACCCCAACTATGCAGATCTGATGGCAGCCAGAAGCGTCCAGATGGTATCACCCTTCAAGCCTGGACAGATGGGAAGCAGGTGGTGTGGGACTATACATGTGCATCTACCTTGGCTGATACCTATCTCCAATACACCAGGGAGGAAGGAGGGGCAGCTGCCAGCTTTAGGGAGTCCCAAAAGTCTAGAAAATATGGAGAACTTGCCCATCATTATATGTTTGTTCCCATAGGCTCAGAGACCCTTGGCTCATGGGGAAAGAGTGCATCTAATTTCCTTAAGGAGCTGGGAAAAAGACTCATCAGGGCAACTAGGGATCCCAGGGCAGCTAGTTTTCTGTTCCAGCGGCTCAGTGCGGCTGTTCAAAGGGGTAATGCATGCTGCATTTTGGGCACACGCCCCAGCTCTGAGGAGCTGGATGAGATTTTCGCCTTATAATCGGTGATACACACGTAACAACATGTACCGTATATGCCACCTTTATATTAACAATGTATCTCTTAAATCTTCTGTGCCATATTATGTAATAAAATATTCCTATTGGTAAAAAAAAATAGTTTAAAAGATGGGGTGGTAGGGGAAGTGGAATATTCAAACGGCTTCAGGAAGAAATCCAAATATTCTTCCTTGAAGCCTTTTTATCCACTTCTCCGAGGCTATGGGTCCCACAATTTACACCAGAGGTGGACCCCATCCTATATTATATATATATATATATATATATATATATATATATATATATATATATATATATATATATATATATATATATATATATATATATATGTCGTGCCGAATATGTAAAACTGGTCAATTAGCAAGAACTCATGTAAAATTAAGTCCTTTCTTAAATTTTCTCTTATACGTTTAAGGATATATTTTTTTCATTAATGTTGATGTAAAAATTTATAATTTTGCACCGAAAGGAACTTAGAAAACTTACCTAACCTTATTATAACAAGAGCAATTTATTTTAGCCTAACCCAGCTAAATATATTTTAGATTTGTTTACAATAATTTAATATTAAACAAACAGTGAAACATATTTTTTTCGTTTGGTTCAGAATGATTTTGGCGAAATTATTGCATACACAAATTTTCACTTGTCCTATATGGCAAGATGAGCGTTGCTATTTAGGCCAAGATCGGAAGTTCTGCCTATTCGGCACGACATACATATATATATATATATATATATATATATATATATATATATATATATATATATATATATATATATATATATATATATATATATATATATATATATATATATATATATATATGTCGTGCCGAATATGTAAAACTGGTCAATTAGCAAGAACTCATTTAAAATTAAGTCCTTTCTAAAATTTTCTCTTATACATTTAAAGATATATTTTTTTCATTAATGTTAATGTAAAAATTTTTAATTTTGCACCAAAAGCATCTTAGAAAACTTACCTAACCTTATTATAACAAGAGCAATTTATTTTAGCCTAACCCAACTAAATATATTTTAGATTTGTTTACAGTAATTTAATACTAAACAAACACAGTGAAATAAATTTTTTTCGTTAGGTTCAGAATGATTTTGGCGAAATTATTGCATACACAAATTTTCACTTGTCCTATATGGCAAGATGAGCGTTGCTATTTAAGCCAAGATCGCAAGTTCTGCCTATTCGGCACGACATATATATATATATATATATGAATCCGCAAGAGCAGGCGAAATATACACAAACACTGATCTCTGGCTGAAGGAGACTCGAACCTACGAACCTTGGAACAAGGTACGCAGTGCTTTACCAATCTTCCCACACTGGACCAATACCCTGGAGTCCAGCTTGCGCTAGACTTTGATCCAAGGCAGCCAGCTTTCAGGGAGAAGGCTTACAGCTTTTCATCTCATTCCCTGCATGCATCAGCCTTACTAGAGATTTTAACAATGCAAGGAATTCCTAGAGATAGCTTAAAATAGCTTCTTATAATGGGCTTGAACCGCTGAACAGTGGTATGTGCTATATATAAGATGCCTCAGATTGTTTTTGTAAGTGTTGATTTGCTGTGGTATTTGTTTCCTGTAATAATTTGAGCATACGTAATGTGAATAATGATAACAATAATATGTTATTTCCGCCTGATGTAGTGTTTGTACAGGTACAGGTGAGATTCAGATGTACACACAGGTAGATCATAGTTATGCAGAGCGGGTACAGTAGCTTAAATGTTTACTGGTTGACGTGTCGCAGGAGAGGTGTCGCAGCCGCGTAGTTTAGGCTCTATAGGTACTAATTTGTCAGTAAATTAACGTAGTTAAAAATTTTGGGATTGGTGGATTCCATACACTAACTGGAGAATACACTTTCTGATCAGCTTCAAATTTTGGGTAATGGTGGGTTTTACTTAATGGAAGATTCACAGTTTTCTTGAACTTTATAAGTTTTAATCTTCCAGGTTTAAGCTTCGAAGTTTAAACAAAAGTGAATCTTATTTCGAGAAGTTCTGATTGATCTTGTGCTGTGTAGATACCAAATTTTCAATTTTATTCAACAATTAGATCGTTTTTTACCCTTTTGACTTGATACTGAAAGTCCTGAGCAACTTCACGGTTATGGTACCTGTGTAGTTTGTTCCTAAGAAGATGTGTATTGATATTTGGCTGTATAGGTTCTTATTTGTAACTTTTATCAAACAAATAGTGATATTGGTTTCTGTGTGATACCTAGAGAATGCCTCTTCCAACTGGCTCTAAACTTCGAAGCTAATGTATCTTAGTGGAAAATTCAGATGAGTTTTAGCCTGTATAGATGCCAAATTGCATTTTTTATTGAGGAAATTAGGCATCAGTTACCATATGATAACTTTTAAATGTCTCCTCAGATCGCCTTCAAACTTCAGCCCAAATATTTAGCTCCACCAGAAATTCATGCAACACTGCCGCATTGTGCTTGACATAGAACAGAGGCTTGAGATTGTGATATACTGAGGATATGATGCATCATGCAGCCACTGAGAGTAGCTTAGTGTTGAAAGTTCTCATTACTCACCTAGTTACTTCTCTGTCCTGGGTTTACCTGGAGAGAGTTCCGGGGGTTAACGCCCCCGCGGCCCGGTCTGTGACCAGGCCTCCTTAGGTCAGTGTCCCAGGATGCGACCCACACCAGTCGACTAACACCCAGGTACCCATTTTACTGATGGGGAACATAGACAACAGGTTGAAAGAAACACGCCCAATGTTTCTACTCTGGCTGGGAATCGAACCCAGGCCCTCGCCGTGTGAAGCGAGAGCGTTAACCACCAGGCCACCAGAGCCCCCTGTGTTACATGTCTTTCATAACATTCTCTAAACGACACATCATTTCACATCATTATTCCTAAGTCCTTCACCTCTTTACTAACTTCTGTGAGGTTTTCTGTCTGTGTTCTGAGGTCACTCTGAGTTCTTCATTCTTCCCAGGTTTAAGTCACTGAAATTGTGGGAGAAATATTTCAAAACCCCTAATAATGTCTGTTTATACACTCCCTCACACTCTCTCACTCTTGTTTACCCTCCCCTCACACTCTCTCGCTCTTGTTTACCCTCCCCTCACACTCTCTCACTCTTGTTTACCCTCCCTCACACTCTCTCACTCTTGTTTACCCTCCCTCACACTCTCTCACTCTTGTTTACCCTCCCTCACACTCTCTCACTCTTGTTTACCCTCCCTCACACTCTCTCACTCTTGTTTACCCTCCCCTCACACTCTCTCGCTCTTGTTTACCCTCCCCTCACACTCTCTCCCTCTTGTTTACCCTCCCCTCACACTCTCTCACTCTTGTTTACCCTCCCCTCACACTCTCTCACTCTTGTTTACCCTCCCCTCACACTCTCTCGCTCTTGTTTACCCTCCCCTCACACTCTCTCGCTCTTGTTTACCCTCCCCTCACACTCTCTCACTCTTGTTTACCCTCCCTCACACTCTCTCACTCTTGTTTACCCTCCCTCACACTCTCTCACTCTTGTTTACCCTCCCTCACACTCTCTCACTCTTGTTTACCCTCCCTCACACTCTCTCACTCTTGTTTACCCTCCCCTCACACTCTCTCGCTCTTGTTTACCCTCCCCTCACACTCTCTCGCTCTTGTTTACCCTCCCCTCACACTCTCTCACTCTTGTTTACCCTCCCTCACACTCTCTCACTCT